>NC_089251.1:99281315-99581315 GCF_963930625.1 Muntiacus reevesi
TTTACCACTGAGCCAGTTGGGAAGCCCGGATCTCAGCTTAGATTTCATTATTCATCTACTTAAACCCTAAGGGGAAAAGAAGCCTCCCCCACAGCCCCTCGCAGAGACTCAGAGCCTTGGCTGGGCTAGGATGCGGGCAGAGCCCCTGTGGCTTACTTCAGTGACACCGTGACAGCCTGCAACTATCGTGGCTGCTCAGAACGCTGGGTCACCAGCCTCTGTCTCGTCCCTGGGTGAGCAGCGTTTACTTAATGACTATACTGGGTCTCCCTTATTCTTCAGAGTTGAATAATTCAGCTTCTTCTTTCACTAGCAAAAGTTTTGTTCAGACTTTACATCAACTCATTCTTTGTGTGCAATTTAAGTCAGTTTTAACAAAAATCCAGCCACCCGTGTTTCCCTGGGCATCTTACCCAAACACCCTAGGTCCTGCCGAAGAAATGTACTGGTATCCCTTAAGACTCCAAATCTTGAGTGAAGCAGCTCAAAATGTTCAGGATTCTCACTCAAACAATGAAATCCATATATCAGGAGAACTCACGGGAACACCTGAAGAGTACTGAGAAGCTGGCGGGGATCGATGGGCTGTGCTGGTTCCCATTCTGGGTAGGCTCCAGGGGGCCCTCTGGAGGGCAGATATCCTGCTGGTTACGTCATGCGTGTTAATGAAAACATTCATCAGCCCGGCTAAGAAAGAAAATGCAAAGCTTTATTCATGCCAAATGGAGGATTATAACCTGGGAACAGCTCCTCAGAAAGTTCTGAGAACCATTCCACTCTTTAGAAGGCAAGGCACAGTTATGCAAGTTTTTTGAGCTGGAGGGCTGAACATTAAATGATATATTATTGACAGTTTACACAGTCCAGTCTAAGTGTCATTGTGGCCCCTTACAAGATCAAAAATTGATGCTTTCGAACTGTGGTGCTGGAGAAGACTTTTGAGAGTCCCTTGGACAGCAAGGAGATCTAATCAGTCCATCCTAAAGGAAATCAGTCCTGAATATTCATTGGAAAAACTGATGCTTTGGCCACCTGATCTGAAGAACCGACTCATTGGAAGGGCCCCTGATGCTGGGAAAGATTGAGGGCAGGAAGAGAAGGGGGCAAGGGAGGATGCGATGGTTGGATGGCATCACTGACTCAATCGACATGAATTTGAGCAAGATCTGGGAGATGGTGAAGAACATGGAAGCCTGGTATGCTGCAGTCCATGGGGTCACAAAGAGTGGGGACATGACTTAGCGACTAAACAACAAGATCAAGAAGGAATGTTATCTTTTGAGAAGTTGTCTTGGGGTTAGGAGAGTGTTGCTCAAGCCGGCCAAGATGCCCTAGGCTACTGGCCAGCAGAAGTGTTTCAAAGAGACTTTGACCCTGGTGCTGGGAGAGCTGGCCCCTGACCCTGCAGGCTTGGGGCCTGAGACCTGCCGCCCTGCCCGCCCCCCCAGCCCCGGGCTCTCGGCCATGGCCTCCTTCCACTGTGCTGCTGAATGCAGCGGTTTTACTGACTGATCCCCACCCTCTGTGCCTCCCGCAGTGCCAGTGCTGGGCGGGGCTCCAGGGCTAAACGCTTGCAAGGTCGCCCACAGCCTGGCAGGGGAGACTGCTGGGCATGTTGGCCCAGGGCCCCCTCCTGCCTCCAGGCCCACTGGAGTTTGGGAAGCACCTTCACCACCCACAGCTGAGCCTGACATTAGGGGCTGTAGCAATGGAGAATTTTCAGCTGAAAGTGCCTGTCAACCCACTTTTTTTTTTAACTGGCTTGTGGGGAGAGTGGAGCTTATCTGTGGCTCTTATGAGTGAAGGGTCTAGAGACTGAGGGGGGCACTTGCATAAGGTGCAGTGTGATTTTGAGCTCAAGGGCTGACCCGTCCCCCTAACCCTGCAATCCTGTCTTCTGTCTCTTCACCCCTCCCTTCTGCGTGCCTTCGTTCCCACAGCCCCTAACAGTGGGAGCCAGGGCTCTAGGGCTCATCTCCTGGCCTTAGTGAGGGAACAGTGTCTTTCCCAAGCATTCCCAGCAGCAGAAGTTTCCTGGGGCTGCGTCAGCTTTTCCTGGGAAGGGGTGCCCCCCCACTCCTGCCCCAGAGTTGTGGGGGTAGGTAATGCACCCCTTGACTTGGGCTGGCCTTGGAGGTCGGGTGAACCCCAGGACTGCACAGAGAGGGGAGGAGGGGTCCCCAGGCAAGACAGGGGCATCCCAGGAGAAGAGGGAGGGTCTGCGGAGGCTGAAGACTGAGGTCCAACCAGCTGGTCTTCTTCACTGACCCCAGACACCCGTGTCAGCAGGAGAGAAGTTCCCAGAGGCCTTTTCTTGCCAGGGGGACAGAGGGGTCATGTCGGAGAGGGATGGATGGGCAGACATAGGTCCTGCATCCACAGGGGTTCAAGAGAGGTGAACCCTGTGCCCAGGACAAGCTGTAACAGCAAAGGCAGGTAGGCGGTGGCAGGTGAGTTAGAGGGAAGCTGGGCTTTCTTGCTGGAGGAATAGACAGAATACAGAGGCGTACAGTGAGACTTCCCGGGTGGTCCAATGGCTAAGACTCCATGCTTCCCATGCTGGGGACATGGGTTCGATCCCTGGCCAGGGAATTAAGATCCCACATGCCACACGGCTAGGCAAAAAAAAAAAAGGGGGCACATAGCAACTGGCAGGGAGCCCAGTTCTAAGACTGGCAGCCCTCCCTAGTCAGGGCAGCTGTCAAGGGGACGGTTTTAGGTTGGATGGAGCCCTGACTGGTGTCATCACCACCTGAGAGAGGGCTGTGCCTGAGAGGCCCTGAATATCTTCTAGGGCCACACTGGGCCTTCCTGCCCGGCCCACCCCCCTTACACTGTCCCTCCTCTGGGACCTCTCAGCTCTGGTTTATCACTAAGTCGTGTCCAGTTCTTGTGACCGGATGTGGACTGAAGCCCGAGAGGCTCCTCTGTCCATGGGATTTCCCAGGCAAGAATACTGGAGTGGGTAGCCGTTCCCTTCTCCAGGGGATCTTCCAGACCCAGGGATCATACCCCTGTCTCCTGCATTGCAGGCAGATTCTTTACCCACTGAGCCTCTAGGGAAGCACAGGCTAAGCTCTGGCCATGAGCTAAGCGGTTTCTCCCAGGTCCCCTCATCTTGGCCACGATGGCTTCCGCTCTGGCCCACAAGCACCATTCCTGATGCACTGGGGCCCACCTATACCCCACTCTCCTCTCCAGTTTCTGAACCCTGAAAAGCTCATCCCGCAGGCAGCTCAAGTCTGTACTTTCTCTGTGCACCCAGCGGCTTCAGACAAAGTCCGTGTGATCTGAGCCGATCACGTGACATCAGAGCTGGCCGGGCCCTGCTGCTCCCTCACCTGAAGGGCCAGGGCCCCTGTGGGTCAGCCGGAGGGCTGGAAGCTGTGTCCATGGCCTTGGGGGCTTGTCTGAGGTGGAGAAATTTGATGGGGGCAGTGAAAAGAACAGGGACCATGTTAGGATGACAGAACCTGGCTCAGGGAGGGCCGGTATGAAGTCTCAGAGCCCTCTTGACTCAGTGGCACGGCTCCGGTCTGGACTGCTTCCAAGCACGGTGAGCAGACAGCCCGAATACCACTCTGATGAGTGCATGCTCAGTTGCTCAGTCAAGTCCAATCTTTGCAACTCCACCAGGCTCCTCCTCTCTCCATGGGATTCTCCTTCAAGAATACTGGAGTGGGTTGCCATTTCCTCCTCAGGGGATCTTCCCGACCCAGGGGTTGAGACTGTGTCTCCTGCGGCTCCTGCACTGCGGGTGGATTTTTTACTGCTGAGCCATCGGGGATGCCCCGCTACTCTGTGGCGGGCTCCTCAACTGCTCACCTGGAATCCGTTTCCTCTTGTTTTATCCACAGCTCTGTGGGAGGCCCCAGCCCCCTGCAGTCCTCTGTGGCATGCTTGGTCCCCAGCCTACAGGTGCCGTCATGGCCCGAATCACTGCCTTTGGTGAACCCACAAACGAGCTTCCTGAAGGCAGAGCCTGTGGCTTGTCCACTGTGGTCTCCTGACAACACGGCCCACACCCGGTGTGTGGATGGTGTTACTAGAGGGAGAATGATGCCTCCTTTTGTGCAAACCTGGGGACTTGGAACTTGGAAGGAGCAGGGCAGGTCACAGGGATGCCCTTGCCTGGTGGGCAGGAATCCCACCTAAACAGACGCAAGGCACAGGCCTCCTCCCTTGGGGTCTCAGGCAGCCCAGGAGTTTCTCCTGCAGTGCGGTCTCCTGTTCTCCCTTCTAGACCGCCCCTGGGAAGGGCCTGAGTGGGCTCTTCAAGCTTCTTTCCAGGATTTCAGAAGCCTTGGGACTTCCTTGGCTGGCCCAGTGGTTAAGACTCTGCATTTCCATTGCAGGGGGCATGGGTTTGATCCCTAGTTGGGGAACTAAGATCCTTCATGCAGGGCAGCCAAAAAAAAAAAAAAAAAAGAAAGAAAGAAAAGAAAAGAAAAAGGAAGAGAGAGAAGGAGAGAAAAGGGGAGGGGGAAGCCTAATAGGTTAAGTTAGCCTGAGTAATCCAAACGTATACGGTATGTGCTTTGGGTTGGAATGAAGTCAGCTCTGTGTGGTAACAGTTATGCAGTCTCATGAGAGTTGTGTGTCCCAGTTAACAAAATAGAGTCGATAGTATGTCTTACTCCCAGGACCCAGTGGAGAAAGGCTGGGATATGAAAATGTCTTCAGGATCTTAAAAGAAATGACAAGTAGCTTCCCTTCCAAGAAGCTTCCCAGGGGACCTGAGGGCAGGAAATGAGTGAAGAGGCAGGTGTGGTGCTGCCGCCCCCTGGTGGTAGATTGAAAGCATAGCACTTGGAACCAGAGGTGATGGACAGAAGCAGGGGAATGGGGCGACAGAGGATATGGTTGGATGGCATCACCAACTCAATGGACATGAGTTTGAGCAAGTTCCAGGAGTTGGTGAAGGACAGGGAATCCTGATGTGCTGCACTCCATGGGATCGCAAAGAGTCAGACTCGACAGCGACTGAAGAAATGGACAGAGAAGGACTTGGCTCAGCGGTAAAGGATCTGCTTGCCAATGCAGGAGACTCGGTTTCAGTCCCTGGGTTGGGAAGATCAGTGGGAGAAGGAAATGGCAACTCCCTCCAGTATTCTTGCCTGGAGAATCCCATGGACAAAGGAGCCTGGGGGGCTGCAATCCATGGGGTCGCGAAGAGTCGGACACGACTGAGCAAGTAAACGCATTCACACACAAAACCACAGATGGAAGAGGAAGAGGAACCACAGATCTTCTAAATCACAGACTGGTCATTGCCCTGGAAGGTTGTGCTGCAGAGCTGGGTGGAGGAAGGGTATGGGTGCTTTACTCAGTGCCTGTGGCCCTTTTCCCATCCCGTTCTATAAAGGCTTGTGAGTCAGGCAGGGACTTGGGAGGCTAAGTGCTGGCTCGGGAGCCTGGGCGGGGCAGCATGGCCACGCAGTGAGTGGTGGCAGGAGGGTGGGGCATACTGACGGCTCTGCATGCCTGCCCGTCCTTAGCTGGCTGACTCCTAAATGGGCTTTGGGGCTCCCAGGGAAACTGGGGACCGTCACAGATTCATTTGCAGCCCCTGGAAACTTCTGAAATGTCTGTCCTTGCTCTGGTGGTTTACTGGTATGAGTCACCTTCTGATAGAAAGGGGAAAAAGTGCATGAAAACTCGGTAGGACAAGAAGGACGCTCACGTTTATGACTGCGTGTGTGGGCTCAGTTGTGTACATCTGTCTGCGACCCCAGGCTCCTCCATCCATGGGACTCTCCAGGCATGAAGACTGGAGCAGGTTGCCATTTCCTTCTCCAGGGGATCTTCCCGAGCCAGGGATTGAACCCGAGTCTCCTGTGGCTCCTGTCCTAGAACGTAAAGTCTTAACTGCTGGGCCACCAGGGAAGTTCCAGAGGATTGTTTTTCTGCTTATTTTACAGATAAGGCAACTGAGGCTCAGTCAGGTAAACTGACAGGCTTAAGATAAAATAGAAAGCCCCAGAAGCAAAGCGTGGGCCCCGTGCTTTAGAGACACGGGCCTTAGAGACACGGCCCACCTCGCTGAGCTCTGTGGCCGGTCATGGAGTGGGCACTTCAGTGCTCACACCCAGCCTGGAGCCTCCTGCCTGGGTCCAAGAGCAGGCTCCGCTCTTCGATGGCTGAGGGTTGTCGTAACACCTTTCAGCCAGCTTCCCCATCCGTGCCCAGAAGGCTGTGGCCGGGGCAGGTGCCCGCAGTGCAGGGACCAGCCCATGGAACTGCAAGAAAACCTATTCCAGGCAGCAAGGTCAGGGCTCCCTGCCTGGATCGCGTCGGCACCCTGGCAGTCCGGGAGCCTGCAGCCTGCGGGGTGTCTGGTGGTAGAACGGGGCTCCTGCTGTCAGTCCTCCTGGTTATTGACGAGATTCCCATCAGCCACATCTGGTGACTCATGGAGGATTAGGTCTGTGTTCACAGTGGAGGTGACGTCACATGACTTGGGGTCTGGCCCTTGAAGCGCTGCCAGATGCTCAGAACCGCCATCCCTGAGTTGGGGCTTCCCTGGTGGCTCAGACAGTCAAGAATCTGCCTCCAACGCAGGAGACCTGGCTTTGATCCCTGGAGAAGCAAATGGCAACCCACTCCAGTATTCTTGCCTGGAGAATCCCATGGACAGAGCAGCCTGGTGGGCGATGGTCTGTGGGGTTGCAGAGTCAGACACAACTGAGCAACTCACACTTGCATTTTTGACTTCTTTCACTTCTCCTCCCCGGAAGCTTCTCATTGCCCTTCCCCTGGCATAATCTGCACTGAGTTTAGATTTTTGAAACTACAACCAAGAAAGGAAGATGTCTTCAGGCAAATTCTGCTTCTGGCCTGTGACCTGCACCCTCTAGCCAAGGGGATATGCAGAAGTGACTTCTTAGAACTGGAAGAAAAAAAACCTGGGAACAAAACACAGTGGCACCTCAAGGAGTTACCCTGACTCACGGCTCCGTATACAGGCTGGAGGGCTGGAGCTTCTCACAGAGGCTTCCCAACCGTGGGCCCTTCTTCCTGACTCTGCTTTCAGGGGCCTACACAGGGATCTTGGACAATTCAGGGAATGTTTAACATTTACCAGCTCATCTCTGGGCAACAGCCTTGGCTAACAGCAGCAGGAATGGGAGAGGCTAGACGAGAGTCAGGATAAAGCCAGCAAGAATCGCTCTCCTTTGTCAAGTTTATTTTATTAAAATATACAGGACTGAATACTGGTGGGCGCTGAGAACAGGCACCACCCTCCTTGGCCGTGCCCAAGGGAGACACTTCTGCCATGCAGACATGCGGCCAGCCCGCGTCCCAGCATGGGAGGCAGACCCCTCCAGGGGCACGTGCAGCCCGTCTGCCCAAGGCCACGGTGGGGAGGGCAGAGCGTGGTGGCCGTGACCCTCTGCTTTGGCCTCGGACCCTCAGAAGCAAAGCCACGCCAGCGGGGAGGGCTGGGCTGAGGGCCGGGGGTGGGGGCGGGGAGAAGATCCCTGAGCCAGGGAACGCTGATGTCCCCCTCCCCGGGGAAGGGGAGGGAGCCCCATTCAGACTGGAGGTGGGGTGTCAGTGCAACTCCAAGGGGGCCCGCCCATGTGTGGTGCCCAGGGGTCCCCGCGGCCGAGCCAGCCCATCTCCACGGCCTCTGCCGCCCCGTCCTTCCTCCCAGGTCCCCGCTCATCTTCAGGCCAGGCCCGGGCAGAGACGGGGGCGGCAGCCGATGGAATGTATGATCGGGAACGTTCCTGGGACTGGCCGTGGGCCCGAGGCTGCGCCCCTCCCGGGTGGCCTGGGCGCAGGGGCGCAGCCCGGCTCCCGCTCCTGTGGGCTTCTGGTGTGAGGCTGCGCCCCTCCAGGGCGGCCTAGACTTGGAGGCGCAGCCCCGCTCCCGCTGGCTTCTGCTGACCTGCCCCTCGGCCCCGCGACCCCTAGCGGCGCTGGACTCCGGCCGACGTCAGCCTCCGTCCTCAGGGCAGGACCCGGCCAAGCAGAATCCCAGGGGTTTGTGCTTTTGAATGTTAGTGAGCTGGGCTGGGCTCGGGGAGTCGGGGGTGGGCCCCCTCTGGGCACCCCCCCACACACACACACACTGCTCGGAGGCACAGAACGACTCCCCCAGAACCCCGGCGGCCTCTTGATGCCGGCCGGTGGGGCCCGAGCCTCAGCCCACCGGGAGGCCTGGCCCTGAAAAGCACTGTCTGGGCTCCCCTCGGGGGCTGCAGCCTGAGCTTCTGGGGACGCATGTGCTTTGTGCATGGGGCTGGGGTGCGCCTGTGTGCGGAGGGGTGGCCACATGGCTCCAAGACCCTAACCACGAAGAGGGGGGCTCATCCAAGCTGGGGGGGGCAAGGGAGCTGGGGGCCAACGGGAGAGAGAAGCCCCTTCCCAGGCCTGCTTGGCCCCCTGGGCTCCCTGGCTGCCAGGCCCTGAGCCCTGGGACCTTCTCAGGACCCCTGAATGATGACCTGGGTACCTGAGGGCTGTGGGCAGCGACTCCTGCTGGGCCCTCACTGAGCCAGCTGGGGCGAGGGAGGCGGCGTTGGCAGAGAGGTCCCCTCAGATTCCAAGAAACCCAGTCCCCAGACTGGAAGCCCCCTTACTGGGTGGGGGAGAGCAGTGCCCGCTGGTGCGTCCCCACTGGGGCTCACACCAGCTCAGTGGACGGTGGGCGTCCTGACACCCAGGGGAGCGCTTCCAGGAAGCAGCAGGCTCTAAGTGCCACCTCTTTCCTGGTCTGAATTCCCTTGACCCTGCGCTGCCCCTCTGGGGTCCTGAGCTGAGGGCCATTCTGGAAGGGTCGTCGGTGGGCAGGGAGTGGCTGGGGGCCAAGCAGGTCAGAGCAGCCCCCGGGGCCTGTGAGTGTAGCGGGAAAGAAGGGCGGCAGAAGGGAGGGGCGGGCAAGTGAGCTCACAGGGCTGGACCCTCACCTGTAGATGACCCAGTGGTTGGCGGCCTGAAAATGCCTCTCTTTCAGCTATCCACCCAGAGGCCTGGGGGGCCGGTGCTGGGAGCTGTGTGGTCTCATGCCCCGGACTCAGCTCCCAGCCAGACCCGGCCCCTTTCTCACCTCTGTCCCCCCACCTGCCAGCCCAGATGAAGGGTGTGTGTGTGTGTGGGGGGGTGTTTGTGTGTGTGTGTGGAGCAAACTATTCACTTTGTGCAAATATATTAGAAAAAAGTTTCGCATGGAGGTTGCTCCTGGCAGGACTGAGGTTTCTTTGGGGGCAGAGGTGGCGACAGCCACTCAGCAGCCCCTCCACCTTCCCCACGCACAAGTCCTAGATGACGTTCTCAAACAGCTGCATGGAACTCATGATGTTCTCGTCCTGCGTGGAGAGAGAGGACGAGAGGCTTGGTCAGCTCTGGGCGGGTGGGGCCCATATCCAGCCTCACCGTGCTCAAAGTCTCATTAGGCACCTGCGACCTTCCAGGAACTCTGCCCATCTTATTGGACGAAGGACGAGCCGGTGATGCAGAGCCTGTCTCCAGCTCCAGGGTCTGACAGCCAGTCCGTCTGGGAGCTGTTAACCACTGACGGACAACCGCCACCCACCCAGGTGCAGGCCAAGGTAACCGGGGGGAGGTTACAGGGTAACAGGTTTACAGGGTAACCGGGAGGAGAGAGGCAGGTGGAGGCCCAGCGTCCTGCCCCCTGAAAGCGCTCTGCAGAGGATGGTCAGCCACAAGGCCGGGGTGGGGGGGACTCCAGGCTCCTTCCCACAGCGTGACCCGGTCCTCAGGGCCCCACGTCTGTCCCCTCTGATGGGGGCCGCTGAGGGCAGAGCTGCGGGACGTGGCCTGGCTAGGCTGTGGGCTCCGGTGAAACAGTGCAAGAGGATGTCGGAAGTCTGAGCTGAGGAGGGCAGTGGCAGGGGGGGACCCAGGGGTTCCCGAGCCTTGATGCTGCCTACCTTCTGACAGGTCTCCAGGAACTCGTCGATGGTCACCACCCCATCCTGATTCCGGTCCATTTTCTGCAACTCAAGCCATGCCCTCAGTGAGGCTATGTCCCGCTGGGGCCGCTCCCTGCCCCAGGCCTGAGGACATGGCAGTGGGTGGGTGGCTGGGCGTGTGCCCTCCACCCCAGCCCGTCCCCTCGGGCCCCTCCCTGGGATCCAGGCCACATAAAGCTCCCTTTCCTCCACCTCCACCGCATGCCAGCCACTCTGGTGTCTCCCCAGGCCGCCCCCAACCTCAGCCATCTCCCAGCAGCGTTCCCAAGCTCACACCTCCCGGAATGCACCCCCATGCTCATGGACCCCCTCACCTCCCTGACAGGCAGCTGGGGAGGTGGAGCGGCTGAGGGCCCTCAGGAAGTGGGAGATGGAGCCTCAGTCCCCCTAGTGACCCCGACCCCTTCCCCTCGAAGAGAAGTCCCTGGTGGAGATGGGGCGGCAGGGGGTAGGAGAAGCTCTTGCCGGGGGTATCGGCTGACTGAGAATCCATGAACCTGACCGCTCTGAGATGAGGTTCAGCAGATGGGGGGCAAAGGGATGGTTTTAATTCACTCAGTCAGCCAGACGGGGGAGGGAAGTTGCACCTCCCGTGGGAGCAGGAAGGCTCACAGAGGGGAGCAGCGGGCCCCGAGGGTGAAAGTCCCTTCCTTCCTCTCCTGATGGCCCCTTCCCTGCGCGCTCACCTGGAAGAACCTCTCCACGTGCTCCAGCGGCGCATCCTCTCGCAGAATAGGGTAGGTGTGGCGGCCCATCATGTCATAGATGGACTTCATGATGGCCAGCATCTCCTGCGGGGGAGTGAGGGGAGGGCGGAGGGGCTGGCATGAGCCTGGCTGCCAGGTGGGTGAGAGGGTGAGGCTGTAGGAGCCAAGAGAGATAGGCTCACCCCCATCCAGTCCGCCCAGCGCAAGCTTCTGACTCTCCAGGGCATCTGGAGATAGGTTTTTATGTGCAAGCTCTAGAATTTGACACTATATGAAAAGTAACTCTTCCATATACAAAAAGAGTGTTCCAGCCAAACACTCTTTTTTGTATATGAAATACTTTTTTTTTTGTATATGAATAGCAACTATTTTTAACACACATAAGAGTGTTTGGGCCAAACGAAACTGGACGGTGGGCCCACTGACACCCTTCCTTAAGGGACCACACTGCCCTCCCTTGATAGCTGGGAACCAAGGCCAGCTGCCCGACCCCTGCCTCCAGCTTCTCCACGCGGGTCTCCCACACGCCCTCGCCGTAAGAAACAGCGACTGGGGACCTTGTTGAAGGGGATGGGATGTGTGGTGAGGGGCACACAAGCGCCACACTCCGCACACCCAGGTATCCAGGCCCGAGAGCCTGGGAGAGGAGGAGAGCTCCAGGCCGCTGTCCCCTCCGAGGGCGGGCTGGGTGCTCTGTCCTTGGACAGGGAGAGGAAACGGGAAATGAGGGCAGTGAGAGAGATGAGGAAAGAGGTCAGGGGTGTGGAGCGGGCAGACAGGCTACCCTCAGCTCCTCAGACAGTCCCGTACCTCTTTGGTGATGTAGCCATCCTTGTTAATGTCGTAGAGGTTAAAGGCCCACTTGAGTTTCTCATGGACTGTTCCTCGCAGCAGGATGGAGAGACCAACCACGAAGTCCTGTGGAGAAAGGGTGGCGGGTTCTATTTCCAGTCTGCCGTGTGGCTCCCACTGAAGTGCTCGTCTGTGTAGGTGAGGCGCCTCCGTCACAGACCGGGGGGGTGGTGCCCATCAGGTGGGTACAGTGTGAGTGTGTGTGTGTGTGCGCGTGTGTGTGTGAGTGTGTGTGTGCGCGCGAGTGTGTGTGCAAGTGTGAGTATGTGTGTGCGTGTGTGTGAGTGTATGTGTGTGCGTGTGAGAATGTGTGTGTGAATGTGTGTGAGTGTGTGCATGTGAGTGTGTGTGTGCGTGTGTGAGTGTGTGTGTATGTGTGTGTGTGTGTGAGTGTGTGAGTGTGGTGGGGATGGCATGGTGGCTGGTGCTGTTCGTCTCAAAATAAAAGACATTCAAATGTATGACTTTTGGGTGTTTTTTTTTGTGAAGCTTTGAGATCTTAGTTCCCTGACCAGGTATCAAACTCAGGCCCTCGGCACTGAAAGCGTGGAGGTCTAACCACTGGGCACCAGGGAATTCCTAAGCGTCTGGTGTGTGAGACCCATTTAGTGCATTGCCACTGACAGAGGAGGCCTGCGGGTGCTCCTTTCGTGAAGAGGGCGCTCTGTCCACTGTATCGAGTGTCTGCACGCCAGGGTGCTTGAAGAACCACACCCGAAAGACTGAACCAACGGCTCTGGGGTCCTGCTGTACCCGTGCACGGCCACGTCTGAGATGCGGCAGGTTATCACTAATGTGGCAAGATGCCAACGTTCAGATGGGTTTGTGTGAAAACTTCAACTGTTTTGTTAGAACACTTGACGGAAAGCAGTTCTTTCCTGTCACTTCCAGAAGGTTCGAAGATAAAGCCCTTCCTGCCCCACAGGGTCTCCCAGGCTACTCCAAAAGAAGGGGAGCTGAGAGGGGCTGTCTTGCAGGTGGGAAGTCGGGGACAGCAGACTGAAGGGACAGGGCCTGCTCCAAGGGCCCCGCTCAGAGTTTAATGCTTATTTTTGGCTGCACCACATCCTTGTGGGATCTTAGTTTCCCCAACCAGGGGTCAAACCTGGGCGCTAGCAGTGAAAGTATCAAGCCCTAACCACTGGACCAACAGGGAAGTCCCTCATTCAACTTTTAGATTTTCTGGATCACAGGAAGCCTGTATCATGAGAAACAAAAACTAAGGAAAACTGAGAGAAGCAGTTTTGAAGAAATAAAAATTATTCCAGGACCAAAAAATTTTTTTTTTTTTCACAGAAACTATTAGATTCAGAGATTAGAAATCTGGCATCCCTACAATAATCTGGCTTCCCTACAATAATCTGGCTTCCCTGGTGGCTCAGTGGTAAAGAATCTGCCTGCAACCCAGGAGATGTGGGTTTAATCCCTGTGTCAGGAAGACCCCCTGTAGGAGGAAACGGCAACCCCCTCCAGTAGAGAGGCCTGGTGGGCTACAATCCATGGGGTCTCAAAAGAGTTGGACATGACTTAGCGACCAAATAACAACAATAAGAATAGGATGCTATTAAAAAGGAACACTTGATGTCAACTACAAACTGGCACTTGCCACCCATCTTTACAAAGATTAAGTCATGTGCTGCTGCAGCTGCTGACTTTCAACACCCCCTGAAAGGAGTTCAGGGTGGAGAGCAGAAATAAGGTGCTCTGTGCTCTGGGAAAAACTGGCAGGACAGGTCTTCAGACAGTTAGGTGTATTTTCAGGAGCCAATTTTATGAGTCTGACTCTTGTATCTCCTTATGTCTAGAAAAGCACTAAAATCCTCTCATGGTGACTGCTCCTTGTGACTAGCAGAAAGTGAAAGTGCTAGTTAACTCAGTTGTGTCCGATTCTTTGCAGCCCCAAGAACTGTAGTCTGCCAGGCTCCTCTGTCCACGGGATTTCCCAGGCAAGAATACTGGAGTGGGTAGCCATTCCCTTCTCCAGGGATATTTCCAAGCCAGGGATAGAACCTGGGTCTCCTGCATTGCAGGCAGATTCTTTACCATCTGAGCCACCAAGGAAGCCCATGACTATCAGAAACCTTCTGCAAAAAAATATGTGCTTGATTGCATGTACTCCCCCTTCACCAAAATCACATATATACTGACCTACATCAGAAACCTCAACAATTCAGATATGCAGATTATACCACTCTAATGGCAGAAAGCGAAGAGAAACTAAAGAGCCTCTTGATGAGGGTGAAGCGGGACAGTAAAAGAGCCAGCTTAAGACTGAATAATTTTTAAAAAATTAGGATCATGGCATCCAGCCCAATTACTGCATGGCAAATAGAGGGGGAAAGGGTGGAAGTAGTGACAGATTTCCTCTTCTTGGGCTCCAAAATCACCATGGACGGTGACTGCAGCCATGAAATCAGAAGACGATTGCTTCCTGGCAGGAAAATGATGACAAACATAGTGTGTTGAAAAGCAGAGACATGACTCTGCCGATAAAGGTCAGTATAGTCAAGGCTATGGTCATCCCAGTGGCCATGTACAGTTGTGAGAGCTGGACCGTAAAGAAAGCAGAACGCCAAAGAATCAATGCTTTTGAACTGTGGTGCTGGAGAAGACTCCTCAAAGTCCCTTAAACAGCAAGGAACATCAAACCATCAATCTTAACGGAGATTAACCCTGAATGTTCACTGGAAGGACTGATGCTGAAGCTGAAACTCCAGTGTTTTAGTCATCTGATGTGAACAGACAACTTTTTGGAAAAGTCCCTGATGCTGGAAAAGATCGAGGGCAGGATGAGAAGAGGTGTCAGAGGATGAGATGGCTGGAGAGCATCACTGATGCAATGAACATGAACTTGGGCAAATTCCGGGAGATGGTGAGGGACAGGGAGGCCTGGCGTGCTGCAGTCCATGGGGTCACAAAGAGTCAGATACTGGGTGACTAAACAACATCATCTCCTACCTCCTTGGAGCAGTATTTCAGGGTTATCTGAAATGCTGCTTCCCTGGCTACAGTCCTCATTTTTGTTCCCAAATGAAACTTAACTCACAACTCTCAGGTTGTAGTTTTTTGTTTTTTTTTTTATGAGAAGCCCATGACTCAGTGCCTGCCAATACAGGAGATGTGTGTTCGAGCCCTGGGTTGGGAAGATACCCAGGTGAAGGAAAGGGCAACCCACTCCAGTATTCTTGCCTAGCGAATTCCATGGACAGAGGAGCCTGGCGGGCTACAGTCCATGGGGTTGCCAAGAGTCAGATATGACTTGGCGACTTAACAACAACTCAGGTTGTACATTTTTTTAAAGTCAGCACTGGGAACAAGAAAGAGCTCTTGGGAATTAAAAATGAGAAAACAAAATGACAGACTCAGAAGAAGGGTTTGAAAAGCATGTGGAATCTTCCATAAAGCAGCCTGAAAAGGCCAAACTGGAAAAGAGAAGAGAAAAGCGGATAATGAGCAGTCCACTCCAGAGGGACTGAAACTCGACCAGCAGAAGTTCCTGGAAGAGGCTGAGGAAATGGAGGGGGTGTGTCCAAGAGGGGATAAAGGGGAAGGCTGTGATTGTCCAGGTCCTGCCAAGGACCTAACAATGAAGGCAAACAGCCCGAGGTGTGGCTGGACTATCACAAGCCATCTCAGAAAATGGGTGCAATGACAGGATCTTGTGAGCTTCCAGAGAGAAAAACAAAGCCAAACCGCAACTACAGCAATCACAAAATCAGGTCCTGTCCACAGGGTCAGGCATCATAGGAAACAGCATCTACCAGAGCTCCGGTTCCATACAACAGGTCAAACAAGAGTGAGAATGGAATGACTCCTCTGGTGGTCCAGAGGTTAAGTCTCCGCCCTGCAATGCTGGGGACACAGATTCGATCCATGGTCAGGTAACTAGGATCCTATATGCTGCAGAGGAACTAAGCCCATGTGCCACAGTGGAAGATCCCAAGTGCCCACAACTGAGACCCAAAGGGCCAAATAAATAAATTTAACAAACAAAAAGAGGAAGGACAGAACAAAGGTACTTGCAGGTGTCTAAAGGCTCAGAAATGACCTCCCGTGTAGTCTTCTGTAGGAAATTCCTGAAAGATATGCTTTTGAAAGGAGCTTCTCTGGTGGCTCAGCGGTAAAGAATCTGCCTGCAATCCAGGAGAGGAGGGTTTGATCAGGAAAATCTCCTGGAGGAGGGGATGGCAGCTCACTCCAGTATTCTGGCCTGGGAAATCCCACGGACAGAGGAGCCTGATGGGTCACAGCTGTGTGTGTCCACGGGGTCACAGCTGTGCTTCAGACGCGACCGAAGCAAATGAGCACAGTGGCTCCCGAGCTTTTGCAAAGAAAAGCACGGAAGAAGACGAAGGAGTTCAGAACCAGGAGACCCAACCCAGGAGAGAGGGGAAGAGGTCCACAGAGGACCATCAGCACCACGATGACGGAGCTGGTCAGAGGCTAGGCAGATGTTCATTGAGATGACTGCAAAAGAGTCAAGGGTGAATTACTGGTAAGGTCACAGTTCAGTTCAGTCACTCAATCGTGTCCGAATCTTTGCGACCCCAAGGACACCAGGCTTCCCTGTCCATCACCAATTCCCAGAGCTTGCTCAAACTCACATCCATCGAGTCGGTGATGCCAGACACCAGCCAGATGACTGTTAACTGTAGGCAAAAGAAAAATCTATGCAGGCAAGGGAAACGTAATCACAGTTCACTGACAGGCTCAGCTGGGGAACAAATTCACATCAGGAGAAAACCAAGAGTGCTTATCCAATCTGAATTGCATAGTTCTGGAAAGCCAGGGGATGGGCAAGGGGTGTGTGTGTGGGAGATCCAACTCCTCACTTGTGCAGAGCCAAGGGATAGCATCTAAACTGGGCAGCTGAGAAGCAGCAATAAAAGGATACTATTAGGCAACAAGGAGACAGTGACAGGCAGCTAAAACAAAGGTGTGTCTGCAGGTGGTTAACTGCTGTTTTTCCAAAGCACGCCCTATAAGTCTACTGGAGCCTGAAGGTCTTGTGTGTGTATAAGTGAAGAAAATGAAGATACAGGAAAGGAGAAATGGTGTTATCTTTCTTTCACTTTTTTGAGATGTAGATATATATATTTAAATAACATATACATATTTTGGTATTACTTGTCCACTGAGTGTACATATTTTAACAAAGGATAAGAAATCTGGGCTTCTTTGGTAGCTCAGTGGTAAAGAATCCACCTGCCAGTGCGGGAGACGTGGGTTCAACCCCTGCCAGGAAGACCCCACAGGCCCAGGAGCAGCTAAGCCCATGCACACAACTGCCGAGCCTGTGCTCTAGAGCCCAGGAACCACAACTACCGAGCCCATCTGCAACCACTACTGAAGCCCAGGAGCCTAGGGCCCTGCTCTGAAACAAGTGAAGCCTCTGCAATGAGAAGCCTGTGGAGTGCAGTTACAGAGTATCCCCTGCTCGCCACAACGAGAGAACAGTCTGTGCAGCAGTGAAGACCCAGCACGGCCACAAAGTCTATATAATCCCATGAAGCGCACATGAGATTAAGGCGTACTTACTACGTCAAAAGTGGGTGTTTGTAAGTTACAGGTATTTAGTACTTTCCAGAGTGTTCTTTTAATTAAAAAATATTTTAACACCATTTCAAACATCAGTTCATTTTCCCAGTGCAAGAGAAGGCTGTTCACGTCAACTTTGCGGTCGTCGTCGTCTCTACGTCAGGTTCGACTCTTTTCGACCCCACGAACTGCAGGATGCCATGCTTCCCTGTCCTTCACTACCGCCTGGATATTGCTCAAACTCATGTCCATTGAGTCGGTGATGCCATCCAACCATCTCATCCTCTGTCTCACCCTTGTCTTGCCCTCAATTTTTCTCAGCATCAGAGAGTCAGCTCTTTGCACCAGGTGGCCAAAGGATTGGAGCTTCAGCTTCAGCATCAGTCCTTCCAATGAACACTCGGGGTTGATTTCCTTTAGGATGGACTGGTTTGATCTCCTTGCAGTCCAAGGGACTCCCAAGAGTCTTCTCCAGCACCACAGTTCAAAAGCATCAATTCTTCAGTGCTCAGCCTTTTTTATGGTTCAACTCTCACTTCCGCACAGGACTACCAGGAAAAACCATAGCTTTGACTATACAGACCTTTATCCATAAAGTGATGTCTCTGCTTTTTTTGTCTCTGCTTTTTAAGATGCTGTCTAGGTTTGTCATGGCTACCATATCAATAAACTCTACTTAACATGTGTCTTATCTCAAGAATATACAAAAAGGATTTGAATTGTTGTAAATATTGATAAGCAGATCTGACTTTCTGGGTTCTTTGTTTTGTTTTAAAATATTAAAAAAATAAAAAAACTAAAAAAAAATTCATGTATTTATTTTCATTTTTGGCTGCATTGGGTCCTAGTTGCCCCACAGCATGTGAGATCTGAGTTTCCTGACCAGGGATCGAACCCACGTCTCCTGCATTGGAAGGTGGATGCTTAACCACTGGACCACCAAGGAAGGCCCCTGACTTTCGATTTCATGGGCGTGTTGAGACGTTTGGTCTGAAGCAGCGAGGTGGGCTGAGTGTCCCCTCACCCCATCCCCTCCAGATCCTTCCTGACCACAGGGGTCCCCACTGTGGTGCACCCAGGAATAGGCCCTGCCCAGTTGAAGGTCCCTGAGAGGTACACCCCAAAAAGGCTTCCTAGAGCAGAGCTCTGATATCAAGATCCTGAAGGTGAACAAGGAAGAAGGTCGTCACAGTAAACAAACTTCCCTGGAAGGAACATGAGGATTAATTTCATGCCAGAGATGCACAACCTTCTGAGAAGGTGCCGAGCAGAAGGGGATCAGCACCAGCACCCCCAACTCAGCGACTGCAGTGCCCCCAACAAGACCCACCATCGACCGCTTCAAAGGGACCACGGTGAGAGCAGCGGCCACAGGAGCTTGACAGAGACCGTCCTGACACCCGGTACCATGCCAGGGCCTTGCTACGCGGTCTGGTCATCGGACCCCTGAACAAGAGAAGCCCTCATCAGAGCCCTGGTTGGGCGGACCACACAACTGCTTCTGGCACTTCACTCCCAGGAGCCTCAGGTGCCTCTCCCAGGACACGCAAGAACCTGGTCACGGTGGAGGCTGGGCTGGGGCCAGGGAGGACAGTGAGGTTTCCCTGTTGACTCCTTTGGACCGACTGCATTTTACCATGTGCAGGCAGAACTGAAAACAGAAAAGCTGAAAACACTGTGAGTTCACAGGCACATTACAAGTGTGGTCCAGGGAGGGTGGGGCCCCTGTGGTCACAGAGCTGGCGATGCCCTTGGGCCGCCCCGCCCAGCCCGATGTCAGTGAGCCAGGCTGGATGTGAGCATAAAGGGAACTGAGCGGAATCTAGGGCTATTACCCCAGCCGGTCCAGGGGCTTTCTCTCTCACTTTCCGGTCAGCTGCCCTTGGCCTTGGAAGCCGAGCTGGGTGGTTATTGATTAAGCCCGGCTCTCAGCAAGGTTTTCCTCTCCAAAGAGGTTTCAGCTTTTTGCCTGCAGCTATTTTTAGGGGCCTGGGCTCCGCGGTTGGGGCCTCTCTCAACTGATGCTGTGTGGCCGGGTGTCGGTGGGGCCCACGTGCTGCCTGCTCAGAGCCCAGGCAGAGCCCTCCTGGGGAAAGGGGGCTGCTTTACCAGTGGTGGGGAGCACGAGTGCCTCACATTGTGGCTGGCATGACCCCCAAGCCTGTTCAGGCAGGGATGCTCTGCCTGTTTGGGGGCAAAGGGGTAAATTCTGGGCGCAGACCTCTAGTTAAACCTTGCTTCCTTTTCAAATGCAAATTTCCATTGGGTCACTACCACCTCAGTGCACCGTGGCTTGGCAGGGCTAGAAGGAAAGGCTGAGAATAGGATGGCCAGACAGCAAACTCGAATTACCCCGACTTCAATCAGGCCCAGGGCCAGCCACACAGAGTCCATGTGTTCCCTGGGTGACCCACCGGGCCGCTGACACCAGGGTCACGTCTGAGCCTCTGGACGGCCCCGAAGGGGTGGTACCACGTCTGGGAGATGCAGGAGCCGGGGATGCGGGAGGGGTTGACAGGGACCTACCTCAAAGCGGATGGCCCCGTTCCCATCGGCGTCGAAGGCGTTGAAGAGGAAGTGTGCGTAGGTGGTGGCATCTAGGGAGACCAAGCGCGAGGCTGGGAGTGTCCAGGCCGCCCGGCCGCCCATGTCCCAACCCCAGGCTGCTCCACTGGGCATTCCCACTGTGTCCTGGGCTGGAGTGCCCGCTTCCTACTGGATGGAGGCAGCACCAGGCAAGGAATGGTGGGGAGATTGTGGGGGGGCTGAGGGTCCCCTCCCTATAAAAGGGAAGCCCACACTCTGTGGGGCAGCCACAGGGAAGCAGGGACTTCGGGAGGAACCGTGGGCCTTGGACTCACCTCCCTGAGGGAAGAACTGTGAGTAAATGAGTTTGAACGTGTCTTCGTCCACCAGGCCTGTGGGGCACTCCTGCAGTAGGAACGGACTCCTCTCAGTGACCCCAGCCACCCTGCCCTGCCCCCCGACTCCGGGGCCCGGCCTCTCTCTTCCCTCTGGCCGATGCCTGCTATGCAAGGCACTGCTGGGCTCCCCAGCCCCAGGCAGGGGAAAGCCCAGTGGAGTGGGCATCATGGGAGGGGTAGGCGGGAGGGGGTGGCAGGACCCCTCACGCTAAGTTGGTCTGTCCCCATGTTCCTCCATTGCACCAGTACTGAGACACTCATAAAGGTAGTGCCTTCAGAACAGTGATTCTGGGCCCTGGCCCTCCCCCCAGACAGCTGTCCCGCAAAACATGAGCCCCATAAAGACGCTGAGGTATGCACTGTGCCATGGGGAATTTCCAGAAGGTCTGCCAGCACCCTGGAGCCAGGAACAGGAGAGCCGGGGGGTCAGGGCCAGCCCTGGAGGTGGGGGATGTGGGGCACTCACGTTCTTGAAGCCCCTGTAGAGGCTCTGCAGCTCCTTCTTGGTGAACTTGGTCTGTGCCTGCAACTGGTCAAGCCCCTCTGGCTGGTGGCGCACTGCGGACAGCTCCAGCTCACTGTCGCTGCTATCTGGAGGGGGACACAGACCCAGGAGGGTGGAACATGTGGCCCTGCTCCCATCTCCCCCCAGTGTGGGTGCCAGGCTCCGGGTGGAAGTAGGGGTGGGGAGACTCTCCTTGTGTGACTACCACGTACGGCTGCCCAGGCTGTGCACTGCACAAATCCACCGGGCTGCAGCTTACAGCACACTCAGTTGTGCCTCCTGGTCTCTCTGCTGCCCTGCTCCTCATACAAAATGGGCCCTCCCTGCTGGGCTCACCCTCTCAGCCATGTGGTGGGATGGGGTGGGAGGTGGGAGTGAGTCTTGTACTGGAAAGGCACTAAACAAGGGGAGGTGGAAAGGAAAAAGACAGAGACGAGTTACAGGGCACCTCGACCTTTAAGACCCGACTCCTGGACCACCTCCTCCATGCAGCGCTCCCTGACTTCCCCCAGGGATGCGAAGGGCACCCTCTTGCTCATCACACTGCTGCTTGGCTACATTTCGTGTACGGGCTTAGTTCACATTTGAGTAGAAAGTCACATTTCAAGTTCTCTGTCTGTAGGGTACGGACCAGATCTTTTATTTAATCACAACACATCAAAATCGACAGCAGGGTCACGTGGACATGGATGAGAAAGAAGAAACCCAAACTATCCCTATTTACAGATGACATAATTATCCATGCAGACAGTTTCAAAGAACATACCAAAAAATCCTCTAATAAATGAGCTTAGCAAGGTTACAGGATACCAAGTCAATACAAAAATCAATCACAGTTCTATAGAAAACCTGTATGCAGCAACAAAGACCCAGTGTAGCCAAAAATAAATAAATATATAATTTCAAAAAATGGTCCACATTAAAAAAAATCAGTTACATTTCTACTGATCAACAATATACCATTGTAACCAAAATTCTAAAAACTTGTTATATTAATTATAATCACCCATCCCATAAGTGAAGTAGGGAAAATAGATCAAAATATTAAAAATATAAATAATGAAATATAAAATATTAAATGATAATAATAAACAATAAAATGATAACATAAAATGCAAAAATAAATAGGTAAAACAATCTAACAAAACATGCACATAATCTGTATATTGAAAACTACAAAATGCCGATAAAAGAAATCACAGAAGATTTAAATAAGTAATGAGACACACTGTGTTCTCAGCATTATAAAGATGTCAGTTATCTTCAAAATGATTTACAGATTGAACATAATTCCAGTAAAAATCCCAGGACAATTTTTTGTTGTTGATATAGACACAGTGATTCTAAAACTTATGTGGAAAGGCAAAATAAATAGATTAGATAAAAGAAAAAAAGTGGTAGAAATCAGTCTACCCGGTTTCAAAACATTATACAGCTATAATAATGAAGAAAGTGTGGTGTTGGAGAAAAGACAGACATACAGATCAGTGAAGCAAAACGGGGAACCCAGAAACACATTCACATAAATATGACTGAGATGACTTTTCAGAAATGTGCAAAAGCAATCAATGGAAAAAGTTTAATTTTTTTCAACAAATGGTGCTAGAAAAATTGGACATCCATGTACTCAAAAAAAAATGAACTTTGACCTAAATCTTATTTCTTATACAAAAATTAACTCAAAATGGAGCATACATTTTAAAAAGTCAGATGTAAAACTATAAAACTTTTAGAAAAAAAATAGGAGAAAGTCTTTATGGCTTGGATTTAGCAAAGAGTTCTTAGACATGGCACCAATAGGCACTTATAAAAGAAAACATTGAAAAACTGTACTTCTTAATAAGAAAAGTTTTGCTCTGTAAGAGACGTTGATAAATAGAAAGGGAAACTACAGATCTGCAAATCAAACTTCTAACAAAGGATGTTCAGAATATATAAAGAACTCTCAAAATTTATCAGTAAGAAAAAGTACAACTCAAATTAATATCAATAAATGGATTAAAAAAAAAAAACCTATCAAACACTTCACCATAGAGGATACACAGATGGCAAATAAGCATGAGAAAGATGTTTAACACCATATTCAATTAAAGAAATACAAATTAAAGCCACGATGAAACACCACTGCACACCAGTAAGAATCATGTGCTAAGTTGCTTCAGTCGTGAGACTATAGCCCGCCAGGCTCCTCTGTCCGTGGGATTCTCCAGACAAGAATGCTGGAGTGGTTGCCTTGCCCTCCTCCAGGCGATCTTCCCAACCCAGGGATTGAACCCGTGACTCACGTCTCCTGCACTGGCAGGCGGGTTCTTTCACTGAAAATACGGGAACCAAAGCTCCACTGGCCCTACTTTCCTCTCGAGCCGTTGCGTTCTTCTCTCCTTTAACTCCCATCCTCACCTCCTCTCCTCTTAGTCTCCCTTGATCTTACTTCTGCGGGGTCTGTGCCCCGCCACTGCAAGCAAACTGCTTTTCTTAGATCGCCAGTAAGCTCCGTATTGCTAGTCCAGTGACCAGCACAGTCATCTAGACTCCTCAGGCAGGCAAGGACAGCTGAGAACGAAAAGCACAGTGACCACACGGGTGGACTTTGAGGATATCACGCTAAGCGAAGAAGTCTAAACCACGAATGCTGCATGATCTCAGTTATATGTGGAACCTAAAAAAGCCGCACTCAAGGAAACTGAGCGTAGGCTGGCGGTTGCCAGGAAGCAGAGGGCAGGGGTGGAGAGATGTTGGTCAAAGGGTACCAGCTTCCGAGTGCAAGACGAACAAATTCTGGGGAATCTAAGCTACAGTACGTGACTATAGTTAGCAATACTGTACTGTACCCTTGAAAGTTGCTAAGGGATAGATCTTTTAAAATTACTTTTTAAATTAAGTAATTAAGTAACTATTGGCTGCTTTGTGTCTTAGTTTCAGTGTGGGCTCCAGAGCTCCTCGGCTTCAGTAGTTGCAATGCATAGACTTAGCTGTTCCGAAAGGCATGTGGGATCTTAGTTCCCCAACCAGGGATCAAACCTGTGTCCCCTGCATTGCAAGCTGGATTCTTAACCACTGGGGAGTAGTTCTCCAATGTTCTCACCACTACCACCACAAAATAAAAATGGTAATTATGCGAGGTGATGGGTGCATCAGCTAACTTTATTGTGGGCGATCTTTACATAAGCTTACACAATGTTAGGTGTTAATTATGGCTTAATACAGCTGGAAAAACAAATGAACAAAAAGAAAATTATGTGCCCATTTCACTTTTGAACATAGATGCAAAATCTTAAACCACATTAGGTAAATTAATCCAACTGAAATTAAAAAAAAAAAGTACACCAGGATCAACAAGGTTTTATCTGTAAGAGTGTAAGGAGAGAAAATCATATGAAAATCCTAATACAGAAAAAGCATTTGATAAACATCCACATCTATTTATAATTAAAATAAACAAGCAAAAACTCTTAGCAAACTAGGAACTTTATAAACTTGATGTGGCTTATATTTGTAAAACAAATATTTCTTTACAGAAAATACTAGGTTTAATGGCAAAGGCTCACACACATTTTCTTTAAGATTTGGGACAAGCCAAAGTTGGCCACAGTTACCACTAACTGATGTCTAGCCAATACTCTAAGGAAATTTTGAAAAAGGAAAAAAACAAACAGAAAAACTCCAAACAGTGTAAGAGTTGGGAAGTATAAGATAAAATTAACACTATTTATAGACGACATGGTCCCTACAGGGAACAAAAGAATCAATATACATGAGAGTTCAGTGTAGGTTGTCAGATGTGAGATTAATTTATGAAAATCAATAGCAATTTTCTACACCAGTAATAACCACCTAGAAAATACAATAAAAATAACATTCATAATAGAAATAAAAAAAGTATTGAAGTATTAACCAAAACTCAAAGAACCTCTATAAAGAAAGCTAATCTGAATAAATAAGACATTCCATCTTAGATATGATTATAATAACATTATAAAGATGCTATTTCTCCTGTGAAAAATTATAAATTCAACACCATCTCAATAAAAAATCCAGTTGAATTTTTGAGGACTTTGATAAATTTACTCTGAAATGTATAATAAAGAATTTAAAAATCCATAAGAATTTAGAAAGGAAGAGTAAAGAGAGAGTTTTCCCTATTATATACTAAAACATTTATAATCACTGTAATAAAAATTGTGTGCTTGGTACAAGAACAGACAGACCCACTAGCAAACAAACCAGAGAGCTCAAAAAGAGGCTGAGGTATAGCGGGCCCTTCCCAGAAGCTTTGGGGAAAGGCCAGTTGTTCAGTATAGTAGACGGCGTTAGGAAAACTGACTCATCATATAAAGAAAATAAATACCATGTGCAAAAGCGAGCTCCAGATTAACTAAAGATAAAACGTGAAAAGTGAGCTCTAGAGTTAAAATAAAATGTAGGGCTTTCCTGGTGATCTAGTGGTTAAGAATCTGCCTGCCAGTGCAGGGGACATGCGTTTGATCCCTGGTCTGGGAAGATCCCACATACCACATGCCAAGGAGCAACTCAGCCTGCATGCCATAGCTACTGAGCCAAAGCTCTAGAGCCTGCAAGTTCCAACAAGAGAGTAGCCCTTGCTTGCTGCAACTAGAGGAGCCCACTTCCAGCAAGAAAGACCCAGTGCAGCCAAAAACAAATAAATAAATAAATAAAAATAAAATGTAAAACAGTATCTTGCCAGCCTAAAGGTGGGGGAAGATTTCTTAAAACTTCAAACCAGAAAGGACAAAAATTGATGAACTCCATCACATCAAAGGACTTCTGTTCAACAGAGGGCACCATGACCAGTGAGGAATGCTTGACACAATGGGAGGAGACAGCAGGCAATATTTACAGCCGATGAAAGAAGAATGTCTAGAACTGATAAACATCGGGAAAGGAAACCAGAGAAATGAATAAGGACATGAAAGACGGCACAACCTCCTCAACGAACAGGAAATGAAAATTACGATGAGGAGACCACACCTTCTGATTGACAAGAAACAATAATAATGAAATAAGAAGAGTCACAGGAGAGGAATAGATCAATGGTCATTTTTTAAACATGCTGGTGACTGTGTAAATTGGTACAACCACTGTGGAAAACCACTTGCATTTTCATATCTGCATACCTTAGAAAAGGCGACCCACTCCAGTATTTTTGCCTGGAGACTCCCCTGGACAGATGAACCTGGCAGGCTACAGTTCATGGGGTCGCAAAGAGTCGGACATGGCTGAGCACACACAACTAATCTCAGGGCACGGTAATCCTCCCTGGGGTATACATGTCAGAGAAAATCATTGCCCGGGGGTCCCTAGAGGACTCCACAGTAATGATAGCCTGAATCAAGCAAATGTCCATGGAAACAGAGCAGATAAATAGATTGTGCCCCCACGGGAGGAAATGTTACACTGCAGTGAAAAATGAATGACCTATAACACAGACCAATGTGGGTAAGTCTTAGAAGCAGTGTAGCTGAAAAAACAGTCCTAGGAGACCATGATTGCATTTTTTTTTTTTTTTTTGTATAAGATTCAAAGCCAAGGGGAATTCCCTTGTGGTCCAGTAGTTAGGACTCCATGTTTCCACTGCAAAGGGCATGGGTTTGATCCCTGGTTGGGGAACTAAGATCCCACATGCCATGCAGTGCAGTCAAAGAAAAATAAAAAGAAAAAATTCAAGAATAACCAAACAATATATTCACAGGGAGACATAAGAGATAACATTATGAATAAGAACAAAAAAACTAGGAATGACAAATGCTGGTAGCAACTTCTACAGGTGGGAGAAGAGAGGGACTCAGAGAGGCAGGCTGGTGATGCTCCAGTTCTAGGGGAAGAATGGGTTCACTAGTGATCATTATATTATTCTTGGTGACTCACATATCGAATATATATATCCATCCTCACATATGCATTTAATGTGTTAGGTTAACGTTCTTGGTCACTCAGTTTTGCTTGAGTCTTTGTGACCCCATGGACTGTAGCCCGCCAGGTTCCTCTGTCCATGGGATTCTGCAGGCAAGAATACTGGAGGGGGTTGCCGCGCCCTCCTCTGGCGGGTATTCCTGACCAAGGGATTGAACCCAAGTCTCCTGGGTCTCCTGCACTGCAGATGGATTCTTTACCCATCAAGTCATCGGGGAACCCCATAATGCATTTAGTACAGGTTAACTAAAATATTTAAAAGTA
Organism: Muntiacus reevesi; assembly: GCF_963930625.1. Classification (NCBI taxonomy): domain Eukaryota; kingdom Metazoa; phylum Chordata; class Mammalia; order Artiodactyla; family Cervidae; genus Muntiacus; species Muntiacus reevesi. Next base: position 99,307,978 of record NC_089251.1, read on the forward strand.
ATTAGAGTCCCCAGAGCAAGAGAGGGGAGAGAGAGAAAACACCTTTGGTCTGGATGAACCATTGGTGACTTTGAAAATAAGCACAGCAACCCCAGGAGAAATAGTTAAAGGATATACACAGGAAATTGACAGATAAGGAAACAGAAAAAGCTAATAAACATGCACATCGGTGTTTAAAATCATGAGTATGAAAAATGCATCTGAGAATGATGAGAAAAAAAAAGTTACACCCAATGAACCTGCAAAATCAGCAAGTTCCTTACAGAGTCAAGCCTCAGTCTGGAGATGTGGGCTAACTTCTTCCCGAGCTCCGGACTCACCTGCCTGCTTACCACCTGCAAGTGGAAACCCAGGAGGTCCGTAGATGGACCAAACCCAAACTGAGCTCCTAATCTCCCCCTGCAAACCCACTCCACCCACAGCCTTCCCCGGCTCAGTTGGTGGCAACTCCACCCTGTGGATGCTCTCACCAAAAGCCTGGGCACAGACCTTCCTCCCAGCCCTCAGCCCCCTGCAAACCCTGCCAGCACTCCCCTCAACCTGCACCCGCCTCTGAGCCCCCTTCCCACCTCCCCTGGCCCTTCCCGGCAACCATCTCTCCTGCCTTGTCTTCCTGCTTCTGCCCTGCATCCTGCTGGTCTATTTTCCAAATAGGGCTGGAGGAAGCTGCTGAAAACATATCCTCAGGCCCCCTCTGTGCAACAGCCTCCCCCAGGCTCTGAGTATAAACACAGAAGTCCATAAATGGCCAATAACTGTGCTCCCTGCCCCCCAGCTCTGACCTCATCTCCTGGGTCCCTCCCTTCACCGCTCTCTGGATTCAGCCATGCTGCCCCTGCTCAAACCCACCAGGCCCATTCCGTTGCCGTCCTCTCTGGCTTGAATGCTCTCCCTTGGAATCCACACTTCCTGCTTTCCTCTGCTTGACTGTTACCTCCTCCAGGGTGTCATGCACGCCACCATTCCTATCTTCCCTCATCTGTTTTACTTTCTTCATTTGGCCATGACTTCCTGGCACATACATATTTCTCTGTTTACTGGTGTGATGGACAGAATTTTGTCTCTTTCCACAATTCATATGTTTTGGTTTTGTTTTAATTGCAATATTATTGCATGCATGCCTGTCTGACTCTTTGCAACCCCATGGACTGCAGCCCTCCAGGCTCCGTTGTCCATTAGATTTTACAGGCAATAACACTGTGGGTTGCCATTTCTGCTTCAGGGGATCTTCCCAACCCAGGGATCAAATCCCAGTCTCCCATGTTCCCTGCACTGGCAGGCAGATTCTTTACTGCTAAGCCATTGTGGAAGCCCAATTTTTAAAAAAATAACATTAATTTGTGGCTGTGCTGGGTCTTCAATACTGTTCCCCTCAGCAGCAATGAAGTTGGGGCAAGGGGGGGCTACTCTCTAGTCGGGGTGTGTGGGCTACAGCAGTCAAGGCACACGGGTTCACTAGGTGCAGTTCCTGGGCTTTGAAGCACAGGCTCAATAGTTGTGGTGCATGGACTCAGTTGCTCCTAGGGAGGTGGGACCTTCCCCTGACCAGGGATGGAACCGGCATCTCCTGCATGGGCAGGTAGATTCTTTATCCGTGAGCCGCCAGGGAATCACTTCCCCCTCCACCTACAACTCATATATTGGAGCCCTAATCCCCAGTGTGACAAGGTCTTTAGGAGGTACTTAAGCTTAAATGTTAAAAAAAAAAAAAAAAAAAAAAAAAACCAAAAAACACAAAAAAGCAAAATGACTGTCTGAGGAGGCCTTACAAATAGCTGTGAAAAGAAGAGAAGCGAAAAGCAAAGGAGAAAAGGAAAGATATACCCATTTGAATGCAGAGTTCCAAAGAATAGCAAGGAGAGATAAGAAAGCCTTCCTCAGCAATCAATGCAAAGAAATAGAGGAAAACAATAGAATGGGAAAGACTAGAGATCTCTTCAAGAAGTAGAGATACCAAGGGAACATTTCATGCAAAGATGGGCTCAATAAAGGACAGAAATCATATGGACCTAACAGAAGCAGAAGATATTAAGAAGAAGTGGCAAGAATACACAGAAGAACTGTCCAAATAAGATCTTCACGACCCAGATAATCACGATGGTGTGATCACTCATACTCACCTAGAGCCAGACATCCTGGAATGTGAAGTCAAGTGGGCCTTAGGAAGCATCACTATGAACAAAGCTAGTGGAGGTGATGGAATTCCAGTTGAGCTATTTCAATCCTAAAAGATGATGCTGTGAAAGTGTTGCACTCAATATGTCAGCAAATTTGGAAAACTCAGCAGTGGCCACAGGACTGGAAAAGGTCAGTTTTCATTCCAATCCCAAAGAAATGCGATGCCAAAGAATGTTCAAACTACCGCACAATTGCACTCATCTCACACGCTAGTAAAGTAATGCTCAAAATCCTCCAAGCCAGGCTTTAGCAATATGTGAACCGTAAACTTCCAAATGTTCAGACTGGTTTTAGAAAAGGCACAGGAACCAGAGATTAAATTGCCAACATCCCCTGGATCATTGAAAAAGCAAGAGAGTTCAAAAAAAACCATCCATTTCTGCTTTATGACTATGCCAAAGCCTTTGACTGTGTGGATCACAATAAACTGTGGAAAATTCTTCAAGAGATGGGAATACCAGACCACCTGACCTGCCTCTTGAGAAACCTGTATGCAGGTCAGGAAGCAACAGTTAGAACTGGACATGGACCAACAGACTGGTTCCAAATAGGAAAAGGAGTATGTCAAGGCTGTATATTGTCACCCTGCTTATTTAACTTATATGCAGAGTACATCATGAGAAATGCTGGGCTGGAGGAAGCACAAGCTGGAATCAAGATTGCCAGAAGAAATATCAATAACCTCAGATATGCAGATGACACCACCCTTATGGCAGAAAGTGAAGAAGAACTAAAAAGCCTCTTGATGAAAGTGAAACAGGAAAGTGAAAAAGTTGACTTAAAGCTCAACATTCAGAAAACTAAGGTCATGGCATCCGGTCCCATCACTTCATGGCAAATAGACGGGAAAACAGTGAAAACAGTGGCTGACTTTATTTTTTGGGGCTCCAAAATCACTGCAGATGGTGATTGCAGCCATGAAATTAAAAGACGCTTACACTTTGGAAGGAACACTATGACCAACCTAGACAGCATATTAAAAAGCAGAGACATTATTTTGTCAACAAAGGTCCGTCTGGTCAAGGCTATGGTTTTTCCAGTGGTCATGTATGGATGTGAGAGTTGGACTGTGAGGAAAGGTGAGTGCCGAAGAATTAATGCTTTTGAACTGTGGTGTTGGAGAAGACTCTTGAGAGTCCCTTGGACTGCAAGGAGATCCAGCCAGTCCATCCTGAAGGAGATCAGTCCTGGGTGTTCACTGGGAGGACTGATGCTGAAGCTGAAACTCCAATACTTTGGCCACCTGATGTGAAGAGCTGACTCATTGGAAAAGACCCTGATGCTGCGAAAGGTTGAGGGCAGGAGGAGAAGGGGACTACAGAGGATGAGATGGTTGGATGGCATCACCAACTCAATGGACATGAGTTTGAGTAAACTCCGGGAGTTGGTGATGGACAGGGAGGCCTGGCGTGCTGCGGTTCATGGGGTTGCAAAGCGTCGGACACGACTGAGCGACTGAACTGAACTGAAGGTTAAATGAAATCTTAATAAAGGTGGGGTCTTAATCCAAAAGGATTTGGTGACCTTATAAGAGGATGAAGAGTGATTTCCTTTCCAAAAGGAGGGGGAGGAAAAGTCACATGAGGACACAGCAAGAAGGTGACTGTCTATGTGCGGAGAAGAGAGGCCTCACCAGAAACCAACTCTGCTGGCACCTTGACTGGGGACTTCTAGCCTCCAGCATTGTGGGAAAATACATTTCTGTTGTTTAAGGTCCCTGGTCAGATATTCTATTAGGCTTCCCTGGTGGCTCAGATGGTAAAGAATCCACCTGCAATGCAAGAGACCTGGAACTGATCCGTGGGGCAGGAAGATCCCCTGGAGGAGGACATGGCAACCCACTCTAGTACTCATGCCTGGAGAATCCCCTGGACAGAGGAGCCTGGCGGGCTACAGTCTATGTTATGGCAGCTCAAGGAGAACAAGCCAATTGGCCCTCCTGTCTGCTCACAGCTCACCCAGTCTGGAACAGGGCCCCACGCAGTGTGGGAGGTGCCCTGTAACATACGCTGGGTCGGATCCCTCACAGCTATGTTTTCTTGGGTGGGTCCATGAATTGCTGACTGGGATGTCAACTTTTTAAAAAATTTGGCTGCACCAGGTCTTAGCTGCAGCCATGTGGGATGCTCTAGTTGTGACACATGGATCTAGCTCCCCGACCAGGGGTCAAACCTGGGCCCCCTGCATTGGGAAGCAAGAAGTGTCAGCCACTGGACCACAAGGGAAGTCCCTTGGGTGTCAGTTTTAATGTCTCCAGGCTGGGCCTATCTCTTGAAGCAACATTCCCTGTTGCTTACACCTGTTGGGCAGGGGATGGGTGAGGAATCAGAGAGAAGCGATATTCCAAGAATCATGTACAATGACAACAGGGTCAAAGGGCACCCCGGGGAGCAGGTCCAGGGTATACCAAGAGGTATGTGAGGATGAGAACCACCTAAGAGCCAAGGAGAGGGAAGGGCTTGTCTGATCTCCATTCCAGAATGGCCTCTCTGGCCTCGGGGGTCAAACAAAGTGACATAGAGAGGAGAGACTGGCGAGAGGTGTCAAGAAGGAGCCACTGACCCTGGCTACCAAGTGGACGGGGCAAGGCGGTCCTGGACCTAAACAACCACCCACACGGCTTTCCTCCCCACGATGAGTAGCCTTGTTCAGCAAAACCATGAAGCTAACTTGCCTCTACAGTCTTCCTTGCTCAGCCCTCACCCTCCCTCTCCAAGGGCTACTCTGGGATCATCCCCTCTCCATCAAGTATTCGTGATAACCAGGGGATCAGCAATACAGATTTCACCTCCTTATCAAACAAGCATTTTGTCAAAGGCATGAAAGCATAAGGCTTTAAAAGAAAATTGTTTTATGGTTGAATATTCCATGGTTGTTTGCGCAAAGTGGCAAAGAACCTGGCTGACAATGCAGAAGATGTAAGAGATGTGGGTTCCATCCCTGGGTCAGGAAGATCTCCTAGAGGAGGGCATGGCAACCCACTCTAGTTTCTTGCCTGGAGAATCCTATTGACACAGGAGCCTGGCAGGCTACAGTCCACAGGATTGCAAAGAGTCAGACACAACTGAAGCGACACAGCACACACGCAAAGTCGTACCATGGTCTGACAGGTTACAAACCAGGCTTTCTTCCCGTTGAGTAAAAGCCTTAGTCCCTGTCCCATGACCCCACTCAACACAGCCCCGCCTGCAGGGGTGAGGGAAGGGTGGCTCCGAGTCTTCAGTCCTTTGAGCTAAGGACAAGGTACTGGGCGACGGGCAGCCCCGTGCATGACCCCCCCACCTGGCTGCCCTGGCACCCCTGCAAGGCTCTGCACTACAACGCTTCGCTGCCAGCCAGTATCCGGCTTCACTCCCCTTTGCAGCAAAGCTCCAAGCTGCTCTATCCACACTTGCTGGTTCCAATCCCTCTAGAACCCAGAGGTTGGTCAGCCTGCCCTTGGCGCTGCAGCGCCTTCCTGCAGTGAATGGGCATGACCAGCCCAACACTTGGAACACATCGGAACCAGCCGTGGGGGCACTGGCTCTGCCCACAAGCAGACCAAACTCCGGAGGAGGCTGTCTCCACCTGGGCACTCCCCATCCTTCCCCTCCCACTCTTCTCCTCACCTATCTTATGCAGGCCCCCACAAGCTGCCAGCTCTGCCTCCACCCCAACCAGAGGGACCTCCCCTCCAAGGGTGTCTCCCAGGGCCACCCTACAGGGAGGGCCAAGACCCGGCATTTCTGGTGCTCCAGGCCTGGTATACAGTGGGTGCCCCTTAAGTATGGCTGAACATGGCATACGATTTATCTAGACTCCACACCTGCTGCATGCAGTGCTGGGCACACCCCAGGGCCACAAGTGTATGGACAGAAGCGCTTGCAGCCTTTGGAGGGGTCACCGTAAGTGGGGACAGGGATACAGAAAATTCCAGGACAGTGTCATCTAATACAACCCCGGGGCAGGGGTCCGGAAGGGTCAGGGGGAGTTCCCAGGGGGAGAGGGTGCTTCTAATCCCATTCCCCACTGACAGATGAGGTTCCCACTTCAGACAAGGAAGTGGAGCTCAGGCAGGAATAGTGATTTTCCCAAGTTATGTCAGCATGTCAGGGGCCACGTCAGAGCTGAAAGGCAGCTCAAGCTCCTGGCCAGTGCTCCTTCTAAAACAAGGTTTCTCAACTTTACCACTGACATTTGGGTCTGAGCATTCTTTTACAATTTTTTTTTTTTTTTACTTTGCAGCCACACTTTGTGCTATGTGGGATCTCAGCTCCCTGACCAGGGATTGAACCCACACCCCCTGCACTGGGAGCACGGCGTCTTAGCCACTGGACCGCCAGGGAAGTCCCTGGGCCTGAGCATTCTTTGTGGTGAGGGGCTGCCTGGGCCTTGCGTGATGTTTAGTGGCATCCCTGGTCTCTACCCACTTGATGCCCCTGGTACCCTCCCCATCAGTTGTGGCAATCCAGAACGCCTCCAGACACCACCAAACGTCCACTGAGGAGCAAAACTGCTCTCAATTGAGAGCTACTAGTTAGAACTTGGAAAAAAGGGACTGAGATAAGACAGGCAGCAGCTCAAGTCAAGCCTCGGGCCACAGATGTGGACGACAAAGTCCGGTGTCTGGGCCAAGCCAGCCTTACCAATGAGCACCAAGCTTACCAGTCCAGGCTCACTTTTCACCAGGGTGTCCACACTCATGAGATCGCTTAGATTTGTGTCCGGTCGGTAACTTTTTCAAGGTGCTTCAGCTCACCACACCCCTGGGGGTACGCTGCTGCTGCTGCTGCTGCTAAGTCACTTCAGTCGTGTCCGACTCTGTGTGACCCCACAGACGGCAGTGAGGTGTACAGGGGGAAATATTCTATTAGTATCCTCATTTTCTTGTTGCTGTTTAGTTGCTAAGCCATGTCGGACTCTGCAACCCCATGGACTGTAGCTTGCCAGGCTCCTCTGTCCATGGGATTTCCCAGGCAAGAACACTGGAGTGCGTCACCATTTCCTTCTTCAGGGGATCTTCCCGACCCAAGGATCAAACCCACGCCTCCTGCACTGCAGGCAGTTTCTTTACCACCGAGCAACCTGGGAATCCGGGAGACCGAGCCTCGAGAAGGCTTGACGCAGCAAAGTCACCCAGTGAGCTAGTGGTCAAGCCAGGTTGGAACTCCCCGTCAATGGAGTCGCCTAGACACAGAGACTGGCTGGACAGACAGGAAGGTCTTTCGACTTCTGCATCTACTTCTAGAAGCCTGTGTCCCCAGAACTCAAATCCATTAGTTCCTAACAATCCCCAGGGGCACCATAACTCTGGTCTCTTACAGATGAGAACTACAGAGGCTCAAAGAGGACAAGACACAACATCCAATTAAGTGCACGTATTCTTGGAGGGGCGCCCTCTTCTCGCAGTGCCAGCTCACACCCAGGCTGGGGCCCAACGGCCTGGGCTTCTCACAGCCCATGACAGTCCCTTAGGCACTGCCTGGCCAATGGGCCCTGCCAGGCACTTAGCCGGCATCATTGCCATCAACATGGACCATCTGGTACTCAGAACTCCCTTCTGACGTAGGAAGAGGTGGCTGATCTGAGTGAGAGAATGCTTTCAACCATGACTCAATTCTGCTATTAAGAGTAATCATCCTCTAATTATTGGTGATAGCCATGGTTCACAAAGTTTGTGCATTTATTACACACCAAGAATGCTCCTGAAGGTATTAACACCTTCACTTAACTAGTTCAAAGCCCGTTGCAGCCCTTCGGGCAGGCATTATTATTGGCCCCCCTTTATAGATAGTCAGGCCAAGGCTCAAACAGGTTAAGGGGCTTTACAGCCGGTATGTGCGGGTGATAGGAGGTCCGAGCTCAGGGATCTCTGGCTGACTCTGAGGCTCCGTGCGCCTCCCACCGCATCGAGACCGCAGAAGTCAAAGGGCGTGAGTGGACAGATGTACCAAAAGAGACAAACTGATGAGAGCCAGAAGTGGGCTCCGCCGCAAGCCAAATAAACCACCTGTGCTCTGACACGTCTGGCTCACCTTGTGAACAAATCCCTGCCTAGAAATCGCAAAGGTAAACTGCAAGCTCCCAGAACCACAAGCATGCGAGGTTCCCTTAAGAAGACTTTATAGTGTCAATAAAAAGCAGAGTGAGGCTGGCTGGTGCTCCCAGGCCATGGTGGTCCCAGGAGGGCCCAGGAAGTGGAGGAAGAGTAATGTAGGAGCCTCAGATTCCTGAGTACCAAACACCCCCCTGCCTACTGTGGACTCCAGGTGGGGCGAGGCAGGGGATGGGGGTGCTAGTGCATGCAGAGTGCATGGGCTCTGAGGGCGCCGCTGGGTGAGATGCCCCCTACCCCTACCTGCACTCCCCATGGAGGTGCCTGTCACAGACTCTTCCTGCCAGGGCCAGTATCCATCCAGCCTAGTGCAGGCCCAGTTTGGGCAATTATCTTCCCAGTGAAAGTCGCTCAGTAGCTCCAACTGTTTCTGACTCCACGGATTGTAGCCCGCTAGGTTCCTCTGTCCATGGGATGCTCCAGGCAAGAATACTGGAGTGGGCTGCCATGCCCTTCTCCAGGGGATCTTCCTGGCCCAGTGATCAAACCCGGGTCTCCTGCATTGCAGGCAGATTCTTTACCATCTGAGCCACCAGGGAAACCTGACTCTCCCAGCTACGATGTAAAGTTCAAGACGGCACCTCCGAGAACCACCTTCAGCAAGTCCCTTCTCTCAGGGTCGCCTGAACTCACCTTGAAAAGGTGTGAAGCAGCTCAATGCCTTCTGAAGGGCTCATGGCCACGGACTTCAGGTAACAAGTCAGACTTGGGCTCTGAATCGAGCCAGGCCTTGCTTCCTGGCCCTGGGCCGCTTCCTGCCCTCGGCAGCCCTTTGCAGGGGGTGGGGGCACGTCCCTAGGCCAGAGGGTGTGCTGGACGTCCAGAGGCAAGGGCAGTTTCGCGCTCCTCCCCTCCCTGAGCCTCCGGGTTTCAGTCCCAGGAGCTGGAGTCTGGCAAGGTCAGTGGAGTGCTGAGGCAGGCAGGACGCCCATCCTCCCCTGAGGACCGCAGGGGCGCGCAGGTGACGGAAAGAAGACCGGCCAGCCCCTTCCCCGCAGCCCAGAGGAACAGCACATAGAGGACAAGTTACAGCCCTGCTGGGTCAAGGTCCCCCTTCACAGGGGATGCGCCCTGGAGCGGCTTCCTCTCCTGACCTGCCCAGAGGTGGGTGGGAGCTACTGGGGCTGGAGGCGACTCTTAAGGGTACCTACCTGTCAGGGGTCCCAGGGACACCGCCAGGGTCTGATTTAAGAGCTTGTCTGTCTCCTCGGTTAATATTTATTGGGACAAAAACAGGGGCGCCTGAGGGTCGGTTACCCATTCCTGAGTCTTGCCTAGGGAAAGGGGACTGGATGTGGGCTACCGGTGAAGGGCCGGCCTCATCACGAGGCAGAGGTTTTGTGTTACTCGCTGCTGCAGTTACACGCCCTGGGCTGAGGGTCGTCCCTGCTCTCTTCACCCTCTGCCACCTCCCACCGCCGGGCGCCAAGCTCACCGGGGCCGGCTCGGACCGGCGGGCCTAGGACAGCCGGGGATGCCAGCTCAAGGCTTCTCCCGGGATCTCGCTTACACCGCGGCTGCATCCCCTCTGGGGCTTTTCAGAGTCTGAGCCCTCTATGCGCCCTTAGATCCAGACCAGCCCTCCGGAGCCAGGAGGGGGCGGTGGCCGAGGCGGGCAGGGCCGCAGAGCACAGCGTCCCCGAGGGCCGCCCCTCGCCGGGTGGACCTGGGCACCCGCACCCCGGAGCGCGAGTGCTGCTCTCTCCCCTCTGACCGCCGGCCCCCGGCGCAGGGCCGCCAAGGGGCGGGTGGCCACGCGTTACCTTCCATGGACATGGGCTCCAGGATGCCGAACTGCTTGAGGACAGCGATGAACAGCAGTACCACCACGGCCATGGCGCACAGCTCCATGCCCTGGATGCCCATGGCGGCCCCTGCTGCCTGGGGCCGGGGCGTGCCCCTCGCCCTCACGCTGCCTCCGGAGGCACGGGGGCCGGTGCAGCCCGCCCGGCCTCTAGGGGAGACCGCGGCTCACATGCCCCCGGCAGGCGGGGCTGCGGGCGTCGGCGGGGCCGGGGCCCAGCGGAGGGCGGCGGCGGCGGCGGCGAGCTGGGGCCGGCCCGGAGGTCGGATGCTGAGCGGCGACAGAGCCGGAGCGCAACTTTCCGAGTCAGCCGGCAAACTTCGAGGCGCGGCGGCGGCGCGGAGCGCAGCTCGCGTGGCCCGCTCTGGCCAGAGGCGCCTCCATGCCCAGAGCGGGCGCCGCGCCTCTTTCGGCCCCTCTCCAGCCCCAAGGGCTCCGGGGCACGGGGGCGCGGCGGCGGCGGCGGGGGTCCCCAGCGCTCCCGGTCGCCCCAGCCTCCATCGCGGATCCCCGCGCGCTCATTGGCCTAGGCGCGGCGACCACCAGGGGAGGAGTCCCCTGCAGGCTCCCCCTCCCACCCCCCCACACACCGCGCGCGCCAGACCGGGAAGGGGCGGAGGGAGGTGGCCCCGCCCCGCACGGGCCAGCCCGCAGACGGTGCCTGGCGCAGAGCCAGCGCTACCCAGCCAGCCCCCGCGTGGCCGAGCGGTCCGCGGTTTTACAGAATCGCTCGTGCAGGGTGGGGCCGTGTGGCAGGGGAGGAGGCCGGGGCCGGAAGGGAGCCGCAGCGCCACTCCCGGGGGGAGTCGGGGCTCCACTCTCCCGATGGAGGGGCGCGGAGCCTGGCCACCGCCGCTCTTCGCCCGGCGGGCCAGGACACAGCTGGCCTTCGGAGGAGCCGGGAAGCCCTCTCGCCCCAGGGTATTTCCCACAACCATCAGTCCACGGCCGGAGATTGAACTTGGCCCTGGTCTGGCTTCCGTGCAAAAAAATGGAAAAGTTGGTACCCAAAGTTCTCGAGTTCATGCGCTCGAGGCTTTAGGAGGGAGTTGGCCTTTGGCATTAAGAGTCTACGAAGCTGAGTTCAAGTCCTGACTTTGCTGCGTGACCTTGGTCCAGTCAGGGACTTGCAGCCTCCTCCTCCTCGTCCACAAAGAGGGGCTGGTGCCTGCCTTTCCGGCTGTGGGAAAGAGCCGAGCGGATGTCAAGTGCTACATGCGGGCAGTTAGAGGGAGTGCTAAATCGTTTGTGTATCGCTTTCTTCCTGCCCGGGGACACAGAGTAGGAAAGGAAAGCCGCGCACGGAAGGAGAAAGAAAGGGGAGAGGTGGGGGCGTGGCAGGGCGGAGCCCGGAATCCTCCTAGCCCCCAAACTCCGGGACTTGCGGGCCGAAGCCGTGACTCTCTGCTGCCCTCCGGCGGGCGCTGAGCGCGCGGTGCGCTCACCGACCCAGGACTCGGAGCGCGGCCGCGGTGGGCTGCTGTGAACACTAAGTTCTCCTGTTCTCTGGTTTCTTAGTGCAGTGGGAAATCCAGCCCCGGACCACGCCCGGGAAAGTAAACCCTGTTTGGCCCTAGCGCTTGAACAATAGCGGCTTCCACTTATGGAGCCCTGCTACCCGCTCTTTCATTCAACAAATACTGAGCGTGTACTGCGCCCCAGGTGCAGAGGGGTGTGGCGTGGCGGAAAACCGCCGCGGGCACAGCCGAGGGCCCTGCTGGAGCTGCAGGCGCGCCGAGCCTTTAGGTTCACTTGTAATCCTTAAGGGCTCCCCCAACGGGCATTCCTCTTCTCCCACTTTACAGGTGGAAACACTGAGACCTAGAGGGTGGATTATGGAAGGGGATACAGGTGCAGCCCAGGCCCGCTGAGTCCCAGAGCAGATGCTGTCCTGGAACAGGGCTGCTTCCGGTGGAAGCTGAAGCAGAGAAAGGCCTGGCGTCTCCGTGCAGTTCAACCTCGCTGTTTAACACACGTGGGTAAAAGACTGAGTTATTGGAGATATTTTTAAAGAACTGTAAATCCACAACGTTTAACTCCACTTAAGTGGGCATGTGGTGAGTCTCCACCGACCAAAAGCAAGAGGTCTAAGTGGTTCTGCTGGAACCCACGAGTTGCTTGTGTGCAATAGTCTAGAAAGGTTAAAAAGCCTCCTGCCGTCTAATTTACGCACTTCAGTGCTGAGCAAAGTCTAGCCTGCTTCCCAGCTAGTTTGCCAGTCCTCACTCAACAGCCTGGTTAAGAGCCCAGCGGCATGAAACCTCCCTAAGCCTATTCCTCACCATAAAAGGGGTTTCCGTGGTGGCTCAGACAGTAAAGAAAACGCCTGCAATGTAGGAGATGTGGGTTCAGTCCCTAGGTGGGAAAGGTCTCCTGGAGAAGGAAATGGCAACCCACTCCAATATTCTTGCCTGGAGTATTCCATGGTCAGAGGAGCCTGGCAGGCTACAGTCCATGGGGTGGCAGAGTTGACTGAGTGACTAAGCACTCTCTCATGCATTCATAAAAGGGGTGGTGGTGGTGATGATCCAGACCCTACAGGGGCTTGAAAAGAATTGAATAATACAAGGACTGGCATCTGTCACAGGCTCTGATGGCCCATGTTCTCCAAGCAGGGTGCCAGACCTAAGATAGATGGAGGGCAGGGGGCAGAGAAGAGAGCAACCATCTTGGGGTGAGTGGGGTTCCTCCTGAGCTGCCCCAACTCTGCTTCCTGCCTCAGTTTCCCCTGGTGCTCCCAAACACCTCCCCCATGAGAGCTTCAGTGACTACCCATAAACACCGAGCTAGAAACCAGACATCGATCCCTGGCTATGCAGCGTAAAATATTAACGATGCCTAAGTGGGTACCAGGGCTGAGAGGAGAATGTCCGCTTGCTTGGCATTAGCAGCCCAGGCCAGGGGCCTAATGGATGGGAAGCTGACTGCCCTGCTCGCTCACTAGCCTGGGGCCTGCCAGCTTGGGGACCGACCCAGGCCCACTGAGGCTGCACTGGCAGCACTCTCACAGCCCACTTGCCCAGGACCTGGAGGGGGAGCTGGCAAACAACCCTCCAAGTCCCGTACATCCTCACCACACCCATGAAGGGCCAGGCCAGGCCTAGCCTTTTCCAGCTGCCTCTGGCTCCCCTCCCAGGGGGGCATTTGCCCTGGCACTCATTCACTCCTCCTCACCCCCTAAAGGCCTCAGGGGGCAGGAAGCAAGTTGGGTGTTGGCTGTGCTCCCTGATGCCCGCTCTCTGAGCTTAGGGGAGGGCCAGGCTCAGGGGAGGAGTGCAGACAGAGAAATCTCTGCAAGGCAGGGGGCTGAGGGTGGCCGCAGAGGTTGGAACTCCAGGGGATGCTGGCTTTTCCTCAGGAGACAGGGGAAGGTGGGCGAGGTGGGGGTGGCTGAACCCTCATAGAGACCTTACAGGTGGTATGGGAGGTCCCAGAGGGACTGATCTAATTTAGAATGTTTCAGAGACCCAGCTGCCTTGGGGCCGGGTGGGGTACCCTCTAAACCTAGGCTTGCACCTCGCACCTGAGGTCATAGTCTTCCTTTGGCCTGGAATATTTTTTTAACTTCTAATTTGGAGTATAGCCAATTAACAATGTTGCGAAAATTTCCGCTGGACAGCAAAGGGACTCAGCCATACATACACATGCATCCATTCTCCCTCAGACTCCCCTCTTATCCAGGCTGCCACGTGACATTAAGCAGGGTTCCCTGTGCTGTACAATAGGTGCCTGGAATATTTTTGATGCCACGCCAGTTCTACCACCAGGAAGCCACCCTGGAGCCCTGCACTAACCCCCAGCATGAGCGCCGTCTCCTTTGAGCCCCAAGGCCTCTGCTGCCTGGGCCACCCCTTCCGTGCTGCGTGCTGGCTGTCAGCCCCCACACTTCCCATGATCCTGGTCCTCTTCTCACCAGCTGCCCTGCCCACTCCTGTGAGCGCAGACCCTGTCAGCTTGGCCAGCGTTCACCGGGTGCTGCCTGCTTACTGTTCCTGACCACCTAGCTGCCCAAGGATTTGGAGAGGTCTTTCAGCTCTTAAGGGAGAAATTGGGACGGACACATGCTGTTTAAGAGACCCATTTCCTGCAAACAGCCCAGCAAGTTGTTCCTGTCCCAACTCTCTGGAGGGCAGGCCTTCCTTGGTTCTAGTACATTCTATTGGGCAGAACGGGCATCATGCAATTTAGTCATCCTTCTCATATTTCATAACAGCCAAACGAGAATGCCCAGGAGTGGAATTCCACAGCCAAAGAAATGCCTCTAAGATTCCTCCATGTGATGTCCCAGGGCTCCTGAAATGCAGTGCAGCCAAAGCTGACCACGCAGTCTCACCCCAAACCAGTCCCTCCTCAAGCTCACGGCTTGAGGCCGTCACGGCTGCTCAGGCCCAAACCCTGGCTCTTAGACTGGGCTCTGCCTGTCCCCACTCCTGCCTGTCTGTCATTCAGCGCAGGCACCGGCCTCTTTCTCCTCCATCTCTGCTCCTCCTGGACTCCCGACACTGCCCTGCAAGCCCCCCCACCTCCACCCTGTCCTCCTGTCTCCGTTCAGCAGCCAGAGTGATCATCTCAAGGTGAACATCAGGTCCTTCTCTTGCTTGAAACCTCAGTGACTCTCTGACTCAACCTGCTCCGTATTTCTCCGTCTGATTTGGTAGCAGCACCCTGATTTCTGGCAGGTGCAGGAAGCTCCTAGCCTCAGGCCAGAAATTCAGAGGTTTGGGGACATGACTGGTCCATCAGCAATGACTCTTCTTTCCAACTCCATAATTCTGCTTCAGTGCCGTGCGACTGGCTCAGGGATGGGCACCACGGGGGCCAGGGTGATGAGAGACCTCTGTGAGACTGGCCCTGGGACAAGAGAGAAGCTCTGTCTCTTACTAGGACAGATAGTTGGCCAGCCTGCCACCACGTGAGAACAGCAACCCTGAGAATGTAGCCCCTTCATGAGAAAACAGAGCCAAGGGTGGAGAGAAGGAGACTGAGTCCCACTGACGGTGTCGTGTGCCTGGATCCAGCTGTCCCTGATGGCACATCCAAACCTATTTATTCCAGTGAGAGGAGCCGATAAATCCCCCTATTGTTGCTTAAGCCGATGTGAGCTGGGTTGCTGTCCCTTGCGACCAAGATGGTCCTGATGAATGAATTCTCCGTGACTCACAGACCAAAGATCAAAATCCCTAACAAGCCCCATGAGAGCTGCTGGCATCTTCTGAGCACTCACTATTACGAGGCGCTTCAGTATAGCTCACAGATTAGTCTCCCTTATTCCTCACAGATTCCGATCTCTTGACAAGACATTAAAGCACAGAATGGTTAATGCTTTGTTGAAGGGCACACAGCTGATAAACCACAGTGTTAGGATTTGAATCCAAGCAGTCAGCTCCACAGCCTGTGATTAAAAAAAAAAAAAAAATTTGTTTATTTGGCTGCATTGGGTCCTAGCCACAGTGTACAGCCTTCTGGGAATCTTAGTTCCCCAGCCAGGGATCAGACCCGCGTTCCTGCATGTGAAGGCAGATTCTCAACCATCGAACCACCAGGGAAGTTCTCAGAGCCTGCGATTGTAACCCAGCAGCACCTTATCCCTCTAGACCCGCACGGTCAGGCTCCTCCACCTCTCCTCTGCTCACAGGACCCCACCCACGCCCGCAGCTGCCAGCCCTCTCTCTCCCCAGATCGCTGTGCAGGCTCTTCCCCAGCCGTAGTGCCCACCCTCCTCCTCCTCTTCACCCACCCTAGTCATTCTTTGGGTCTCAGCCTAATGTCCTGTCTACAGAGGTGACTTTCCTGGCCTCTTCCCCCTTGTCAGTCTCTACATTCAGCTGAGGCTGGTTATATGAACCAGGGCCAAGTCCCTATTTGCAACCCTGAACTGTCGGCAGACTTGGCCAAGGCATTACACCTCTCCGAGCCTTCCTTTCCTTCTTGCAAAATGGGGTCACTTAGTGACATTTACCCGCCTGTCACACTGTGAGCTGTGAGTATCTGACAAGCTGATGGATGTGAAAGCATCCTGAGCCACACATGAGGGACCTTGTTCTTGAAGGAGCTGCTTTCTCAGAGCCAGGACCACCTAGGGAGTGACAGAAAGGGGTCCAGTATTGCCTTATTTCATTGCCCAAGCCCTCCAATCGAGCAGACCCATGGGACCACACAGAACCTATTCACATAATCTCTGTCCCAGCCCAACTTCAGATGAAATGTGAGAGATTTATGGCCACAGGTAACAGAAAACCTCCATTCATTAGCTTAAACCACAAAGAACTCTATCATGTACATATGGGAAGTCCAGTAGGAGGCTGGCTCCAGGGACAGTCAGCTCAGATTCAACAGTACCTTTAAAGATCTAGTTTCTTGTATCTACTTACACTGCAAGCCACACAGTGTCTGTCTTATCCACAGTAGACTGACCTCAAGATCACAAGATGGATGCCCAGTTCCAGACATCACACCCTGGCATATCCTGGAAAATAAGAAGGGACCATCTCTTCCTATGTCTCTTATTTATAGCAGGGACAATCCCTCATGTTTCATTAGCTGGAATTGTTTCACATGACATCCCTAAACCAGTTGCTAGCAAGAGAAGTGAGAACACCAGGGTAGCAAAGACTGCTGCAGAAGCCTTGAGACAGTGAGTAGCCCTTTCTAAACAGGGAGAAGGTAAGGAGTATATTGAGGCAAACAAGGAACATTGCCTGGACAAAAACCTGTTTATGGTACCTAGGCCCAAGGTCCAAGGTCTTACCCATCTGCCTGCTGAGTAAAGAGATATTAAATAAAGAGAATCAATTTCCTCCAATGCAGAGTTTTAAAAAGGCTTCAGATTGTGTCTCATCGACCCCTACTGATAGGCCTCTCCGTGGGTAGGGCTTAGATAAGTCAATGATGTAAGTATTTACTGAGCCCTCACTCTGTGGATGGTCCCGGTGAGTGTTTTGCAAAGGAATCGGTTTCTTCTTCTTCTTCTTTAAATATTTTATTTGTTTATTTACTTATTTATTTGACTGGGTCTTAGTTGCAACATCAGGTGGCCAAAGTATTGGAGCTTCAGCTTCAGCATCAGTCCTTCCAATGAATGTTCAGGGTTGATTTCCTTTAGGATTGACTGGTTTGATCTCCTTACTGTCCAAGAGACTCTCAAGAGTCATCTTCTGCACCATAGTTCAAAGTCAGGCTGCATCGGTTCAAATCGTGGCTTCTCCACTTATTAGCCATGTGATCTTAGGCAAGTAACTTAGCTTCAATTTGATTCAGTTCCTGCAACCATAAGTGGGAACGGTGATATCTATATCAAGTGAGTGTTGAGGGTAAAATAAGTACATGTAAAACACTTAGAACAGTGTCCTTTGCCCATTTGAGGGCTGTAGCTTCTATTGTTATTACAGAAAAAGGATTTATTGCACATCCTAATGATGCTCAGAGGCCAAGGAGGAATATGGGTGAGCTTGAATACGTCTGCATTTTTAACCATACAAATGCCACTATATCACTCAACTCCCTTGAGGGCAGAAAAGGAAGTCCCAATCATAATGGAATAGCTGGCATCAGCTCTCTCTTACCACGGAAAACAACTGGGGAAAAAATGTAAAACAACTCTATGTGGGCATTGGACAGCAATTAACACAGGATAATGGTCCTTGAGAGACAGAATCACTTTAAATGATTCCCACATTCATTTCATCTGATCATGTTTTTCCAAAATGCTAAAAAAGTGCAGTAAAACCTCCCAGCACTGGTGGTCACACTGGGTAGAGGAAAAAGAAATCAGAGTTCAGAAATGCTTAAGTGGCCGTGATTTAAGGAGGGCAGGGATCTGGAAAGGAAGAAGCCACAGTGAAGGATCAGCCCCCAAAATCTATATGAAACTGTCCCCTGGTCCTTAGTTCAGATTGTGCATGAACAGGGAACTTCAAGAGGACTTGCCGAAAATAGCTGCTGGGAAGACTGATTGCTGAACAGAGATTTCAGAGGTCACACAGCTCCAAGGAAATACTGAGGTTCACACCCAGCCAAAAGGGAGGACACTGGTGAACCCCTGTGCTTTCCTTTAAGATCACGAAAGCCACACTTCAGAATTAAGACCGTACCTTAAGAAAACAGCTACACTCTATAAATAAGGAGAAAAGCTGAAACAGACCTGCCTTAACAAAGTCAAAAAGTAAGCTTTGACAGAGTTAGTGTGATTTGCCAGGAATTTAACTGCCTGCCAAAACAAAGCTTAACATGCTTTAGGGGAAGAGAAACTAATCCAGAGGATCCACAGCATCTCATTTACAGTGTTTGCCCTGCAATGAAAGATTGCTAAACAGAAGAAGGAAAAGGTGACCGATCATGGAGGTAACAGAAACAGAATGCAGAGGTGACCCAGATGCTGGGGTTAGCAGATGTGCGTGAGTGCTCAGCTGCTTCAGTCATGTCTGACTCTGCGATCCCAGGGGCTGTAGCCCACCAGGCTCCTCTGTTCATGAGGATTCTCCAGGCAAGAATACTGGAGTGGGTTGCTATGACCCCTCCAGGGGATCCTCCCAACCCAGTGATCGAACCCACGCCTCTTACATCTCCTTCGTTGGCAGGTGGGTTTTTTTTTTTTTTTTTACCGCTCATGCCACTTGGGAGGCCCGGGGTTAGCAGATAAGAACTTCAAAATAACTGTAATTAATATTTTTATAAATGGAAAAAGAAATGGATGAGATGAATGAAAAGATGAAGTTTAAATTTTAAACAGAGAATTGGGATCTTGTGTCAGTTAGGGTTTGGTAAGGGAAGCAGAACCACCACAAGTGATATGGAATAAGGGGTTAATTATAAGAATGAGTCCTTACACAACAGTGGCAGCTGAGGAAGAAGTCTATGTATGGAAGGCGGTCCCTCTGACTATGCTTGAAGTTGCTGTAGGTCAGCAGCTCCAGAAGACAGGGGAAAAAAAGCAAAACTGGACATGAAGTGAAGGTGAGAACAAATTGGAATCCACATCTGCCTCTCACTGCCTCCAACCCTGACAACGCAGGGGACCCATAGAAGCTGATCCCATCTGCTAAACAGCTGCACATGGCTCAGTATTCAACAGAAAGTGAAAAGTCGTATCAGGAAACAAGAAAATACAGCTCATCTTCAGGGGGAAAAAGAACAAAACAGTCAAAAGAAACCATCTCTGGGCTTCCCTGGTGGCTCAGTGGTCAAGAATCCATCTGCCAATCCAGGAGACATAGGTTTGATCCTTGATCTAGGAGGATCCCACATGCCATGGAGCAGCTAAGCCCATGCGTCACAGCTCTTGAGCCTGGAATTCGCAACTACTGAACTCCAGTGTCACAGCTACTGACGTGCAAGTGCCCTAGAGCCCATGTTCTTCAACAAGAGAAGCCTGAGGACCGCAACTAGAGAGCAGCCCCTGCTTGCCTCAACTAGAGAAACGCCCCTCTAGCAACGGAGACCCAGCACGGTCAAAGATAAATAAATAACATGATAAAAAAGAGGAAGAAACTGTCTCTGAATATCACAGGATGCCAGATTTAGCAGACAAAGACTTCAAAGTAGTTATTAAAATATATTCAAAGAACGTAAGGAAACCCTATTTTAAAAATTGAAGGAAAATATAACTGATGGCTTAGTGGATGGAGAATCTCAATAAAGTGAAAGAAAATATAAAAGAACCAGGTGAAAATTCTGGAGATTAAAAGTCAAGTAACTGAAATTTAAAATTCATTAGAGGGGTTCACTAGCAGATTTGAACTGGCAGAAGAATCAGTAACATTGAAGATATAGGAATAGGAATTACTAAAACAAAAGAACATAAAGAAAATTGAAGAGTCTCAGATACTTGCAGACAAATATTAAACATACCAACATATGTGTGATGAGAGTCCCAGAAGAATTGGAGAAAGGAGCAGAAAAAATAGTTGGAGAAATAATAGCCTGAAGTTCCCCAGTTTAACGGAAAACATAAATCTATGGATCCAAGAAGCACAAATAATCCAAAATATACTCATGAAGATATTCACACCTATACACATCATTGTCAAATGGAATACAAAGAAAAGATCTCAGAAGCAGCAAGAGAAAATGGACACATCATATACAGATGACAATATGAGTTTAAGCTGATTTCCCATCAAAATTATGGAGGCTGGGAGGAAGGGATAGTTAGGGAGTTTGGGGTGAACATGTACACACTGCTACATTTCAAATGAATAACCAACAATGACCTACCATATAGCACGGGGAGCTCTGCTCAATATTACCTACTTGGGCGGGACAGGAGTTTGGGGGGAATGGATACATGTGTATGTATGGCTGAATCCCTTCATTGTTCACCTGGAACCATCACCGCATTGTTACTTGGCTATTGTTGTGGTCCAGTTGCTAAGTTGTGTCTACTACCCTGACACAAAATAAGCTTTTTAGAAATGGGGGCTGGAAAGCAGTGGAATGACATACTTAAGGTGCTGAAAGAAAACATAAATTATCATCCAAGAATCCTTCATTCAGCAAAAACTACCCTTCAAAAGGGCTTTCCTGGTGGGTCAGATGGTAAGGAATCTGCCTGCAATGCAGGAGTCCCGGGTTCGATTCCTGGGTGGGGAAGATCCCATAGAGAAGGGAATGGCTACCCACTCCAGTATTCTTGCCTGGAGAATTCCATGGACAAAGGAGCCTGGCGGGCTACAGTCCTTGGGGTTGCAAAGAGTCAGACACGACTGAGCGACTTTCACTTTTCATCTTTCAAAAATGAAGATAAAGACATTCGCAGATAAACAAAGAGGATTCATTACTATAAGAACTGCCTAATGAGAAATACATAAGAAAGTCCTTCACATTGAAAGAAAATAATTCAAATCCACAGAAGGAAACAAAGGGTGCCAGAAATAGTAATTATGTGGATAAACTTAAAATATTGTATAAATATATTTTTAAAATTTCTACTCTTAAGTTCTTTAAAAGATATAAGTTTGCATAAACCAATAATTATAACACTGTATGTTCTGGCTTATAACAATATATGGATATAACATATGTGATGATAAAAAAAAGAAGAGAGAAAAAGAAAACATATTGGAGGAAAGTTTTTACATTTTATTGAAACTAATTTAATATTACTCTGAGGTAAACTGTGATAAATTAAAATGTATACTGTAATCCCTAGAAGATCCACTAAGCAAGTAACTCAAAATAAATAGTTTTGAAAATCAACAGAGGAATTTAAATGGTACACTAAAAGAAATTTGTTTTACATGCCAGGTGGCAGTGAAGGAGGAAGAGAATAAAAATGTGTCACTTAGAAAACAAGTAGTAAAATGATGGATTAAATACAACTGTAACAATAATTATAGTAAACGTGACTGAACTAAAAATGAATGGAAAAAAAAAAAACTGGAAAGAATATAAGGAAGATGTGGGCAAAGGACAAAGTTGAAAAAGACTAACAAATGTATAAACAGAGTCCCAAAATAAGAGGAGAGAGAAAAAGGGACAGAATTAAAATCTGAAGAAACAATGGCAGAAAATTTCCCCAAACTGATGAAAGATATCACACCACCCTTTCAACAAGGTCAACAAAATCCAGGCAGAATAAATACAAAGAAAACCACAGTTAGGCATGTCATGGTCAAACTGCTGAAAACCAACAGTAAAGAGAAAACTTTAAAGGCATCCAGATGAAATAAGACATCCAGTGGGTGGGGAGGAATGAGTCCAAGCGACGGCAGATTTTGCAGCAAAAACCACAGAAGCCAGAATACAGTGGAATTCCAAAGTACTTTCTCCCCAAAGTACTCTAGGAGGAATAATAGGCCAATCTATAATTATATACCCCCCAAAAATAATGTCCTTCAAAATGAAGGATTAAGACATTGAGGCAGATTAAGACATTCAGAGCTTAAACCTGAGAGAGGTTTTCATTTAGACACGTTACACAAGGAGTACTAAAGAGATGAAGTTCCCCATCGTGGAACCAGCTTCTAGGAGTAAGTCTTTGCCCACCACAGGAGTCTCTGGGATCTCTCAGCATCTTGGCCAGAATCAGGGCCAGTGGTCTCTGGAAGGAAAGAACTTCATGTGGCTTAGTTAAGCAGTTCAGGTTCCATGGCTCTCATGGTCTGGAAAGACTTGGAAAGCATGCGAGAACTGAGCAACCCGACCAAGTGCGCACATCTCCAGTGTCACCATGCTGGGGGAACCCTCACTGCCTACTTGAAGGGAAAACAGTCTTTTGATTGCCCATTGACCTGCTTGATTCCCCCTTGGTCAGAAGGAGAGGATCTCTCTTCATGCTTCCATCCCTGTGCAAGGCTTATCCAAATCCCCGTCTATTGCCCCAGGGGTTTCAGAGTCTAGTAATACTGAGTGAGTGATGGAATGCTTAAGGGCATCATGCTCTTAGGGCCCCTAAGAGCATGTCCACTGTCCACTGTGATGGAGAATTCCTGTTCTCTCCCTCAGGTGGAGGACTTCTCACCTCTTCTTGTGTCTTTTCTTAACCTTACCCAGCTCCATCCCAGGGGAACCAACCAGTTCCAAAATGACAGGACCAGATAAGGGCAGCCATAGTTCTCAGCAACTTCACTTCAGACCCTTAGAGGTTTTGTTTTGTTTTGCTTTTTGCTTTTGCTTGTTTGTTTGTTTTTGGCTGTTAAAAATTTAACGTCTTAAAAAAAAAAAGAATGAATTTACTTGGCTGCCCCTGATCTCACTTGCAGTATGTGGGAGCTAGTTCCCTGACCAGGGACTGAACCCAGGCCCCTGCATTGGGAGCGTGGAGTCTCAGCCACTGGATCCCCAGGGAAGTCTTGAAACCCTTGGAGTTTACGTAGCGCCCACCATGTTGATCTGTGAGTTTCGCTGGGTCCATTTCTAGTTCTCGGCGGACCTCGGCTTTCCCGCCTCTGTGTTGGCAAGAGGACAGGGTGATGGTGAGTCAGGAGTTCCGAGGCTGTGCAGCCTACGTCATGCTGCTCTCCACCTCCTTGGGCCACAGGTCCTCACCTCCAAAGTGGGGAAAGCATCCTTTAATCCCAGGGACACCCCCTTGTATGCTGCCATGAGACTCAGGTGCATCCATGCATGCGAGAGCGTGCTGAGCAGTGAGGGGCCCTATGGACATACTGGCCAGTGCTGCGGTATTTTAGTGCAGCGCTGAATCAGGGCTGAGTCTCTGCTCGCAAGAGGTGCCCAGGAAGCATCGTTGGCCAGCTCAGAGTCTGCCTGTTCCCCCTGGCATTCGCCCCAGTCACAGGGGGCCATCAATCCTCATGTTTTATGACAACGCCGCTAAGTGCTCTCAAATCACATCTTTGTTGCTGATCTGTAAAGATGTCTGGACAAAAGTATTTCTTTGTTTGAACTCGAGCCAAGGGCCCAAGGGTGTCCTGGGGAATTTCCACCCGGCACGCTGCTTACTCGGCTTCTGTGGTGGCCTCTGGCAGCTCGGGGAGGTATGTTATTACACATGCCCTGGTCAGCTGGATACAGATGAATGACTTGGGAATCCAAACCTTGGGATGGAAAATAGCAGGGGAGATGCCAGAGCTCCAGAGAGGGTGCCAGGGCTGGACGTCCAGGATCTGAGTCCCATCTTTGTCTCCAGCCTGTGGCCTCAAGCTGTCCATTCCCCTCCCCGAGCCCAGTGGAGGGAGGGAACTGGGTAATCGTTGTAATAGCAGCATCTTCATCTATTGAGTGCCCGTATTCTAGGCACTGACATGTGCATGCTAAGCCATTTCAGTTGTGTTGACTCTCTGTGGACCCATGGACTATAGCCTGCCAGGCTCCTCTCTCTGTGGGATTCTCCAGGCAAGAATACTGGCGTGGGTTACTGTGCCCTCCTCCAGGGGGTCTTCCCAACCCAGGGATCGAACTGATGACGCTTGTGGCTTGTACATCAGGTTCTTTACCACTAGTGCTACTGGGAAGCCCCAGGAACTGACGTACGTAATAGCATGTCATCCTCAACATCCCTATTAGCATCCCCAGTCACAACTGCAAACAATACAGGCTGCAGACTTCCGCTACCCACTGTCAAAAGCATCAAAATTCTAACCTGAACAGGTGCTCTGAGAACGTCCCTGGAAATATCCAACTCTCCTCAGAGTGCTGGACTGGCTGAGGGCAGGGACTTGTCTCTATTTTATTTATTAATTAATTTTTTTTTTTTTACCACACTGCACAGTATTCGAGATCTTAGTTCCCTGACCAGGGACTGAACATGTGCCCCCTGCCCTGGAAGCGCAGAGTCTTAACCACTGGCCCACCAGGCAAGTCCATGAGGATGGACACTTGGGAGGCCCTCACAGAGGAGAGGTCGGGACCAGAGGAGGAAAAATGGTCTAGATTCTTCCTTCAATCTGGAGAGTCATAAGAGTTCAGAATAGAAGAGGCCTAGGCTCACTCACGCATTACACATTCAACACATATTTTATTTTCTACTGTGTGTCGGGCAGACACTGCCACTGGCCTCAAGGAGCTGACATTCTTGAGGGCAGACAGACAGTGAAACAGTTATGATACAGAAGTAAGGACTCTGACTGGAGAAATACGTCAGAGGAGCTCCCAGCTTGGACATAAGGTCCAGACCAGGTTTCCCAGAGGGAGCTTGGATGGGAAACGTCTAAAGGCCAGGAAGGGTGTGTGGAGGGTTCGGGGAGATGGGCCAGGCTATGAAGCTTGGGGCAGAAGGGTGGGCGGTGTGTGGGACTGAAGCTGAGCTGGTATCATGATCAGAGGGAGCGCCGCCCAGCGAGGCAGGGCCGCAGGGGCCCAAGGTCAAACCTGAACTGGGACAGGGCTTCATTTCTAGGGCAACGCAGCATCTGGTGTGTTTTGGTTTATTTCCATTATAGTAACCACTGCAGCATGTGCTATCACTCATAAAATGAAAGCGTCAGTCACTCAGTCATGTCCGACTCTTTGCGACCCCCTGGACTGTAGCTCCTCTGTCTGTGGGGTTTTCCAGGCGAGAATACTGGAGTGGATTGCCATTTCCTCCTCCAGGGGAATCTTCCTGACCCAGGGATTCAACCCACATCTCTTACATCTCCTGTGCTGGCAGGCAGGTTCTTTACCACTAGCACCACCTGCAAAGCCCAAATGAAGTATAACCTTTAAAAATTGTGAATCTCTATATTATATACTTGTAGCTTATATAATAAGCTGTGTGGTGCAGGAGTGGCTGAGAGGAGCTCCCCCACGTCCAAGGTCAGGGGCGGGGCCGAGTGGAGCTACCTCTGGCCATTGACATTCGAGGTCAATGGCCAGAGGAGCTACCCCATGTCCATGGTCAGGAGCAGTGGCCGAGAGGAGCTCCCCCACGTCGAAGGTAAGGAGCAGCGGCTGTGCTTTGCTGGAGCAGCCGTGAAGAGATTCCCCACGTCCAAGGTAAGAGAAACCAGGTAAGACGGTAGGCGCTGAGAGAGGGCATCAGAGGGCAGACAGACTGAAACCATAATCACGGAAAACTAGCCAATCTGATCACATGGACCACAGACTTGTCTAACTCAATGAAACTAAGCCATGCTGTGTGGGGCCACCAAGGACGGTCGGGTCATAGTGGAGAGGTCTGACAGAATGTGGTCCACTGGAGAAGGGAATGGCAAACCACTTCAGTATTCTTGCCTTGAGAACCCCATGAACAGTATGAAAAGGCAAAAAGATAGGACACTGAAGATAAACTCCCCAGGTCAGTAGGTGCCCAATATGCTCCTGGAGATCAGTGGAGAACTAACTCCAGAAAGAATGAAGGGATGGATCCAAAGCAAAAACAGCACTCAGTTGTGGATGTGACTGGTGACAGAAGCAAGGTCCGATGCTGTAAAGAGCAATATTGCACAGGAACCTGGAATGTTAGGTCCATGAATCAAGGCAAATTGGAAGTGGTCAAACAGGAGATGGCAAGAGTGAATGTCGACATTCTAGGAATCAGTGAACTAAGATGGACTGGAATGGGTGAGTTTAACTCAGATGACCATTATATCTACTACTGTGGGCAGGAATCCCTTAGAAGAAATGGAGTAGCCATCAGAGTCAACAAAAGAGTCCAAAATGCAGTACTTGGATGTATTCTTAAAAACAACAGAATGATCTCTGTTCATTTCCAAGGCAAACCATTCCATATCACAGTAATCCAAGTCTATGCCCCGACCAGTAATTCTGAAGAAGCTGAAGTTGAACGGTTCTAGGAAGACCTACAAGACCTTTTAGAACTAACACCCCAAAAGATGTCCTTTTCATTATAGGGGACTGGAATGCAAAAGTAGGAAGTCAAGAGACACCTGAAGTAGCAGGCTAATTTGGCCTTGGAGTACAGAATGAAGCAGGGCAAAAGCTAATAGAGTTTTGCCAAGAGAACACACTGGTCATAGCAAACACCCTCTTCCAACAACACAAGAGAAGACTCTACACATGGACATCACCAGATGGCCAACACCAAAATCAGATTGATTATATTCTTTGCAGCCAAAGACGGAGAAACTCTATACAGTCAGCAAAAACAAGACCGGGAGCTGACTGTGGCTTGGATCATGAACTCCTTGTTGCCAAATTCAGACTTAAATTGAATAAAGTGGGGAACTTTAGGAACCATTTAGAAAATGGTCACTAGACCATTCAGATATGATCTAAATCAAATCCCTTATGATCATACAGTGTAACTGAGAAATAGATTTAAGGGACTAGATCTGATAGACAGAGTGCCTGACGAACTATGGACGGAGGTTCATGACATTGTACAGGAGACAGGGATCAAGACCATCCTCAAGAAAAAGAAATGCAAAAAAGCAAAATGGCTGTCTGAGGAGGCCTTACAAATAGCTGTGAAAAGAACAGAAGCAAAAAGCAAAGGAGAAAAGGAAAGATATTCCCATTTGAATGCAGAGTTCCAAAGAATAGCAAGGAGAGATAAGAAAGCCTTCCTCAGCAATCAATGCAAAGAAATAGAGGAAAACAATAGAACGGGAAAGACTAGAGATCTCTTCAAGAAAATTAGAGATACCAAGGGAACATTTCATGCAAAGATGGGCTCAATAAAGGACAGAAATGGTATGGGCCTAACAGAAGCAGAAGATATTAAGAAGAAGTGGCAAGAATACACAAAAAAACTGTACAAATAAGATCTTCACGACCCAGATAATCACGATGGTGTGATCACTCATACTCACCTAGAGCCAGACATCCTGGAATGTGAAGTCAAGTGGGCCTTAGGAAGCATCACTATGAACAAAGCTAGTGGAGGTGATGGAATTCCAGTTGAGTTAATTCAAATCCTAAAAGATAATGCTGTGAAAGCGCTGCACTCAATATGCCAGCAAATTTGGAAAACTCAGCAGTGGCCACAGGACTTGAAAAGGTCAGTTTTCTTTCCAATCCCAAAAAAAGGCAATGCCAAAGAATGCTCAAACTACCGCACAGTTGCACTCATCTCACACACTAGTAAAGTAATGCTCAAAATTCTCCAAGCCAGGCTTCAGCAATATGTGAACCGTGAACTTCCAGATGTTCAAGCTGGTTTTAGAAAAAGCACAGGAACCAGAGATCAAATTGCCAACATCCGTTGGATCATTGAAAAAGCAAGAGAGTTCCAGAAGAACATCTACTTCTGCTTTATTGACTATGCCACAGCCTTTGACTATGTAGATCACAATAAACTGTGGAAAATTCTGAAAGAGATGGGAATACCTGACCACCTGACCTGCCTCTTGAGAAACCTATATGCAGGTCAGGAAGCAACAGTTAGAACTGGACATGGAACAACAGACTGGTTCCAAATAGGAAAAGGAATACATCAAGGCTGTATATTGTCACCCTGCTTATTTACCTTATATGCAGAGTACATCATGAGAAACGCTGGGCTGGTAGAAGCACAAGCTGGAATCACCATTGCTAGGAGAAATATCAATAACCTCAGATACACAGATGACACCACCCTTATGGCAGAGAGTGAAGAAGAACTAAAGATCCTCTTGATGAAAGTGAAAGAGGAGAGTGAAAAAGTTGGCTGAAAGCTCAACATTCAGAAAACTAAGATCATGGCATCCAGTCTCGTCACTTCATGGCAAGCAGATGGGGAAACAGTGGCTGACTTTATTTTTTGGGCTCCAAAATCACTGCAGATGGTGATTGCAGCCATGAAATTAAAAGATGCTTACTCCTTAGAAGGAAAGTTATGACCAACCTAGACAGCATATTAAAAAGCAGAGACATTATTTTGCCAACAAAGGTCCGTCTAGTCAAGGCTATGGTTTTTCCAGTAGTCATGTATGAATGTGAAATTTGGAGCATAAAGAAAGCTGAGCGCTGAAGAATTGATGCTTTTGAACTGTGGTGTTGGAGAAGACTCTTGAGAGTCCCTTGGACTGCAAGGGGATCCAACCAGTCCATCCTAAAGAACATCAGTCCTGAGTGTTCATTGGAAGGACTGATGTTGAAGCTGAAACTCCAGTACTTTGGCTACCTGATGCGAAGAGCTGACTCATTCAAAAAAACCCTGATGCTGGGAAAGATTGAGGGCAGGAGGAGAAGGGGACGACAGAGGATGAGATGGTTGGATGGCATCACCGACTCAATGGACATGAGTTTGAGTAAACTCCAGGAGTTGGTGATGGACAGGGAGGCCTGGCATGCTGCAATTCATGGGGTCGCAACGAGTCAGACACGACTGAGCGACTGAACTGAACTGAACCTATATAATACAGTAAATCAACTAGCTTCAATTAAATAATGCTGTTTGGCAGAAGCTTGATGGTGTGCTGGGAGCACACAGAACCCACTGCCCCCCGGCAGCAGGAGGGATGATCTCTGGGCGCCTCCTGCTGTACCCCAATGTCCAGGGCTCAGGAACGGGTCACAGGGCTGCCCAAGGTTCCCCTGAAGCCAGCATCCTGGCCTATTCTCACCTCTCACGTGTTTACCAAGAGATCAGACGCTGGAGTCCAAACTGCTGAACTGTGTAGGAGACGGAATCTGCACAGCTGCCCATCAAGGCCTGATGCGGCAGGTAGAGGGAGGATTTAGTGACAGGACTCGTGGGAGACAGGATGTGTCATATTTGTACAACCTTACACATTAGGAGCAGTTCCACAGCTATCATTGCCTGTGGCCCCTAAATCCTGAAAGACAGCCAGGGATCTCAAGGATGTAATTACGATTCCCATTTAACAGATGGGAAAAGTGAGGCCTGGTGGGTTGGTAGGGTAGTGTAGTGGCACAAAATGTCTTCCCAACCATCACACACACACACAAAAGAGACAGAGAGGTATTGAGAACCCATCTGACTGATTCCAAGGCCAGCCAGGGTGCTTAGCCACCATATTGCCTTCAAAACAGAAAGAGCGCATCACTTTGTTAAACCGCCTCCACCTAGCGCTTCTTGAATGCAAATGCGACAGAACCCTTTTTCATGGAACACATATTAATATCCCGTGGTCCACACTTGGAGGAACTGTTCTCCCAATATAAGCTTCTAGGGAGTAACCAGCATGTCTGAGCATGAGCCCAGATCTAGAGTCAGGCAGACCCAGAGCAGATTCTAGTCCTAGCTATGCGGCCATGGAAAAGTCCCTTTCCCATCTCTTCTGGGGCCCTCACTCATGAGAGTTCCTCATGGAACTCTCTTCCATGATCTTATTTAGTTTCATATTTTCATGATCTTATGTTTCATATTTTCCTCTCTTCGCTTTTTAGTATATATCACTTGAAAAGGCTATAGTGCCTTGCTTTTCAGGGTGTTCATTCTGCTATTCAACCCATCCATGAAATTTTCTAGGTTTCAGCAATTATAGTTTCACTTCCAAGATTGTTGATTCTTTTGTATGCAGATAACGTCTTCTTGGGTCTCTGAGAATATTAATGATACTCCTTCCATTGTTTACTTTTCTTTTGCCTTAGCAACTCTGCTGATTTGAGAGTCTATTTCATTGAGCTTGAGAACCTCCAAGGTGGCTCAGTGGTAAAGAATCCACCTGCAGTGCAGGAGACATAAGTGTTGCAGGTTCAGTCCCTGGGTTGGGAAGATCCCCTGGAGGAGGGCACGGCAACACTCCAGTATTCTTGCCTGAAGAATCCCAAGGACAGAGGAGCCTGGCGGGCTACAGTCCATGGGGTCACACAGAGTCGGACACGACTGAGTGACTGAGCATGCATGCATTTCATTGAGCTTAATGTCTCTCTTTAATGTCGTTGGTTTTTCTCACATGCTGAGCCTGTGTCCAAATCTGATTGTCACGTGCGTGTGGGCCCAGCCCTGCAGGTGGGGGATGGGGGGTGGGCAGGTCATGGGGTTTACCCATGGCCTGTTTTCTGGGGCCAGGATCTCTGTGCTTCTTGGGTATTGCCCGTCGCCCCGGGCACTGCTCTCAGGACATCATGCCTACACTTAGCTCTGGTCTGCTGTGGCCACCTCTGCACAGAGATGGGAGCGGCGAGGGGGTTGCTAGAAGCCACCAGGCCTGTGAGTCACAGTTTCTCTTTTCCAGGCCTGGGGGCATTCACTGTCAAAAGATCTGGAAGGGCTCTCATTGTCCCAGTCTGGGCCTGGTGCTGACCCTGCCCTGGGGCATTTTCCCTCCATGACTGACTGGCCAGGTCATGGGTCCACCTCTAGACCCAGAAGCCTGTAAACAGCTGGGCACCTTGTCTTGATCAGCGGTAGAACAAAATGAAGGTCTGGAACATAGATAAGTGCTTTTCGGGACAGAATAAACAGTTGATCCCTTCTGCAGATGCCAGGAGCCAAGCTCAGGGGGTGGGCACAGGAGTCAGAGACCCTTAAATCTTGGTGTTCATGCTTGGCTCACCCTGGACAACTTCCGTCCAGCCTCTTGACTTTAAAATCCCATCTTTGTGGGACTTTCTGGTGACTTGGTAAAGAGTCTGCCCACAGTGCAGGAGATGCGGGTTTGATCCCTGGGTTGGGAAGATCCCCTGAAGATGGAAATGGCAATGCACTCCAGTATTCTTCCCTGGGGGTAATGGGACATGGACATAGGAACCTGGTGGGCTACAGTCCATGGGGTCACAAGGAGTCAGACACAACTAAGACATATACACAAACTCTAGTGGGGGTACTTTCTTGGTGGTCCAGTGGCAAAGACTCCACACTCCCAATGCAGGGGACACAGGTTCAATCCCTGGTCAGGGAACTAAGATCCCACATATTGCAGCTAAGAGTTCGCATGACACAACTAAAGATCTCGAATGCCGCAACTAAGACCCTGCACAGCAAAATTAATTAAAAAACAAAAGACAAAAAAATCTCTAGAGGAATTTTGACTTGTCCAGTTCCCTGTTGCGTGTTATGTCTCCAGAGCTCAGGACAGCACCTGGTGGGCAAACTCAAGGACTTGCAGGGTGCTCTCGGCCTGGCCTGGGACTGGAGGGCAGGGCGTCCTGGAAGTCTGCACAGGACCAACCCAGAGACCTCACCGGCACTGGGGACCCTGGCCTCTGGTTCCCTGGCAGCAGCGGGTGTGACCTGGGGCAGACCATCATCCCTGGGTCCCTCCTTGCTTCCCCCGCAGCAGCGGGTGTGACCTGGGGCAGACCATCATCCCTGGGTCCCTCCTTGCTTCCCCCGCCGTGATGTCCACCCCAGTCAGCCCTGGCCCCGTAAGACGCTCTGCTTGAGGGAGTGGGCAACTCTTCCCTAGCACGTCTGTGTCAACCTGGCTGGAGTTCAAGTAAGACGGGAAGTGGGGTTCAGAGTGGTGGAGGAGTTTTTTGGCTGCACTGCACAGCATGTGGGATCTTAGTTTCCCGACCAGGGATCAAACCTGTGCCCCCTGCATTGGAAGCGCAGAGTCTTAACCACTGGACCCCCAGTGGTTAGCCCAGAATGGGGCTTTTAGTATCCCGTGCTCACGCAGACAGGCAGTGCTGGGACGCGGTCCGCACGGCCACCTGATACGCTTTGCAGCGCCCCCGCCCGTCTCCCCTTATGGAGATGGCCCCCAGAGGGCGCCAAAGAGCGCCACCAGCCAAGAAGCCCCGGGATCCCGGGCACCCAGGGGACGCGGAAGCAGTGCTCAGGCTCCACCCCCGGCCCCCAGTCCAAGCCAGAGGCCCATCCAGGGACCCAGGCAGGGGGGCCTCCGCCGTCACCCCAAGATGCCGCGTGTCCTCCCCCTTCCCTCCCGTTCCTCGGAGACTGCGGGGCGTTGGCCACACCTTCCGCTTCCGGCCTCCTCCCAGCCGGGCATCTAGGCTGCTCCAGGGGCCCCTCCCTGTGGGACAGCAGTCAGAGCGGGGGAGCATCGGAACCCAGCGGCCCGGGTCCCTCCTGAAGTGATCACAGGCCAAGCAGGGGGCCGGGGCTGCAGCAGAAACTGAGTGAGGGGCCCCCGGGCATAGGAGGGAGGCCATAGGAGGACCAGAGCGGGGAGGGAGGCCCTGAGTTGGCATTTTCGGGTTTGCGTTCGGAGACAATTAGGAGCTGAATTATTAAAGATGTGTGAGAGGAGAGGCTGGTTTTAAGAAAGCATGAGTAAGCAGGACTCTCTCACAGCCGAGCACAGGATCGAAGGCGATCAATCGTCGTAATGGCTGTAAATATTTACTCGGCTTAATTGTGGATGTGTGTGCCAGCCCTGTGCTTGACGCAGGAGTCCCTGCGCGACAGGCCCCCATCAGGCTGCCCAGAGGAAAGCAGCTTCAGCCCCGGCGCTCGGAGCCGGGCCAGCGCTGTGGGAGGGGTCCCCATGCCATAGGCTCCCCAGGGCATGGGCTCTGAAGTGCCCTCTTAGCCTGGTCACATCTCATGGGCTGCTCGGCCTCTGGACCTCAGGCTCATCTGTGAAATGGGTTGACAGAGTCCACCTCAGGGCACACAGTCCTCCCAGGGCAGCATCGGGTTGGCGGGCAGCGGGGTCTGGCTTTCAATAAGGGCAAGTCCCGTTGGCCTCGGGGCCCAATGGTCTGGAGGTGGGGCCTGTATAGGATGCTTAGGGCTCTGGTCTAACAGGATGCTTGCTTAGTTAAAATACAGGATCAGCTTAAGTCTCAGAAGTGGGATGCTTTCAATAGGGGCCCCATAAATGTGAGATGGGGCTGCTGTGGGGCTGCCCTGCAGCCTTGACCTGGGAGCCAGCATGTTAATGATGCACTCACTGTGTACCGGGCACCCTGGGTTGAGTGCTGCTTCTTATTTAATCTTCACAGCAACACAGAAAGGAGAATTTATCTATTTTTTTTTTTTGAGAATTTATCTATTTTCACTCCCCATTTTACAGGTGAGGAAACCGAGGCTAGAGAGGTGGAATGACTTGCCTAAGGTCACAAAGCTGGTAAGTGACAGAGGCAGAACTAGAGTCTAGGTCCCTCTCACCCTTTCTAGGAACCCCTGGGCTGTGCTGAGACCTACCCTTTCTCTGCGCTCTTCTCCTCTACCGTCCTTCCACTGGACCCTAGGAGGTGCCCCGGCCCCAGCCAGCTGCCCGCATGCCTGAGGGCATATCTAGAGGCCACAGTTGACAGGGAGCCGGATTTTGTTTGCTCCTCTGCCAGGCACATTCTGCCCAGCAGCCCCTGCACTCTGAGATCCATGCTAGAAGGGGGATGCGTGGGCCAGGCTGTCCCACAGGGCACTCAGCTGATCTCTAAGGACCCCCTAGGGGCTCCTCTGGAGGCCCAGTGGCTAAGACTCCCCGCTTCCATGGCAGGAGGCCTGGGTTCCATCCCTGGTTGTGAAACTAAGATCCCTCATGCTACACAGTGTGGCAAAAAAATTAAAATAAAATAAGGACCCTCTCATCACAGACTGAGGCTGTTGCTGCAAGACAGTACCTGGTCTCTTCTCTGGAAACACAGGTGGTGTTGAAGCCCACAAGAACGATGGAGGACATGTAGATGGTGAGCATGTAGGCTCACACACACAGGCTCATACACACACCCTTACACACATACGCATGCACACACAGAGGTTCATACACACATACACATACTCTCACACACATACATGTTCACACACACACATTCTTACACACACGTGCAGCTGAGACAGCACGCGGTGGTTCCCAGCCTCTCTGCAGACTCATCTCCACCACCTCCCTCTGAGTCCTGTGCTTGGAAAGAGCCCAGCCCACACTGCACACCAATGCCCTCCTTGGAGACAGAACCCTAGCATCCCCGAGTCCCCGTATTTCCTGAGAGAGACACAGGCTGAGACAGCCTCGTGGAGTAGAGGTCAGAGCACAGACCTGGGAATTCCCAGACCCAGACCTTGGGCAGCTCACCTTCTCTTTCCAGACTGTTTCCGTTTGTGCTGCAGGTCTGGGGGAGGGGTGGAGCCTGCTCTTGGACTCCCTTCCCAGGCCCAGGGAAGATGGGGGAGGGAGGATTCTGAGATCCTCGTGGAGGGCGAGGCTAAACTGCACCCTGACCCTTGCCTCTGACCCCACATCCACCCAGACGGTGCAGGGAACCCGGAGCTCCAGGCTTGTCCAGCACAGGCTGGCAGCAGGCGCTCACATCTCCGCGACTCAGGCCTGATCCTGAAGGCCCAACCACGGCAGGTTTCCAGGTGTGTTTGTGGGAGAAGTCAGGGGGGCCCTGTGCGGTGGGGGGAAGGCAGAAGGAAAGTCTTCTCCAGTCCCTCTTCCCTCCCGTGGCCTCAAACCCTGCTCAATACTGTGCCAGGTGCAGGAGGTGCTTCGCAGATGTGATACAGACAGAGTAAAGAGACGAAGTGGGCGACTGGTTAATCCCACCAGGGGATGGTAAGTAGAAAAAAACATTGGACACCTTGTAAGCTAATGACTACTCAAGGAAGTAAGTAGAAAAATAGGACATCCCTGTGAGTTAATGATTGCTCAAGAAAGCAGGCTTGCTTAGCACGAAACCATGCAACAGAAGCATGAGACATGCCCCCAAACAATAAAATAATGGTGGCATGAGACCCACATCTGCCCAGCGAGCAGTCAGTGACCCCAGGACATGCTCTCTGCACACACTAAAAACAATAATTTGTGGACCTAGCTTGACCACGCAGGGACAAGAAAACTCTCCTGCTCCAGTGGTTCAGTGGTAAAGAACCTGCCTGCAAAGCAGACTTGCTGGAGATGCAGGTTCAATCCCTGGGCCAGGAAGATCTCCACGAGAAGGAAATGGCAATCCACTCTAGTGTTCTTGCCTGAAGAATCGTATGGACAGAGGAGCCTGGTGGGCTACAGTCCATAGGGTCACAAAGAGTTGGACACAACTCAGGGACTAAATAACTCAAGAAAGACAAAGACGTTCTTCTCCCTCTTCCTGAATTTTCCTTTGATTATAAAACTAGTCAGGTAAGTTCTCAGGGCATGGCATTCCCTTGCCTGCCCACTTGTAAGTCTCACAGGCATCCTATCCTAATAAATTGCTTCTTATCTTCTACTTTACCTCTTGCTGAATTTTTTTCTGGGCTGAGACATAAAGGACTATGGTACCAGAGCTCTTTGGAGCCCCCGAAATGACACCTAATGGTTTCACTCATAGGTTTCCCCCACCCCATATCTTGGCTTCCCAGATGGCATAGTGGTAAAGGACCTGCCTGCCAATGCAGGAGACACGAAGACGCAGGTTTGATCACCGTCGTTTGGGATGTGGCCACGACAGGGAAGATCCCCTGGAGGAGAAAACAGCAGCCCACTCCAGTATTCTGGTCTGGGAGAATCCCATGGACAGAGGAGCCTAGAGGGCTACAGTCCATGGGGTTGCACAGAGTTAGCTGAGCACATACACAAGGCAAGGCGCCCTCCACCCAGCACAAAAGCATGGCTCCTGTCTGAGCCTCGTCCCTTATCCACAGGGGGAGGACAGCTAAAGAAGGTCTGTGCTCACACCCTGCAGTTCACCCTGCCTTCCCGGGGCCTCTGGAGGTGGCCTGAGAAGGCAGCGCCTCCACCAGGCACACGGAACCCTCGGGACCAGGGCAGCGCTTCACAGGCAGAAGCAGGGGAGGGAGGCCCGTTGGTGAGAGGATCCCAGCTTGTCCTGGGCTTAGCTCAGTGCATCAGCAGGCAGCAGGTGTCCTAGAAGAGAGGTGTCAGCCCAGGGAACCCCAGATCCCGTGTCTCTAACCCCCAAAGGTGCAAAATGCTGGATGGGCAGGGAGGGTCATGTCAGAAAATGCAGACTATGCTCAGACGCTCAGTCTCTCTGCGACCCCGTGGACTGTAGCCCGCCAGGCTCCTCTGTCCATGAGATTTCCCAGGCAAGAATATTAGAGTGGGTTGCCATTTCCTCCTCCAGGGGATCTTCCTGACTCAGGGATCGAACCTGGGTCTCCTGCATTGCAGGCAGATTCTTTACCAACTGAGGGCCCAGAAAATGCAGAGCTGGTGATTTCAGATTAAAACAGTCCTGCTTGAAGCTAGAAAGATGGTGCTGGTGAGTCTATGTGCAGGGCAGCAATGGAGATGCAGGCATAAAGAACAGACTTGTGGATACAGTGGCGGAAGCAGAGGGTGGACGAATGGAGAGAGCAGCATGGAAGCACACACACGGCCATATGTCAGCCAGCCAGCCAGTGGGAACTTGCTGTCTGACTCAGGAGCTCAGACTGGGGCTCTGTGACGACCTGGCGGGGTGGAATGGGGCGGGAGGGGGGAGGGAGGGTCAAGAGGGAGGGGACACATATACACCTATGACTGATTCATACCGATGTATGGCAGAAACCAAGAGAATACTGTAAAGCAATTATCCTCCAATTAACAAAAATAAAAGGTCCAGCTTGGTGGACAGCTTGATCACTGCTGCCCTCTGGTGGGAAGCTGGGGGAATGCCTGCCAAGAGAGACGCAGGCAAGGAGCGAGGGAGGCAGTCAGCGGGGGTGTGGTCTGGCCCACAGGCACGAGGGTGGCTCGCCTGTGAGTGTCTGTCCCTGAGCCCCAGACGCCCAGTCGCCAGGCTTCTGCCTTTTTCCTGAACCACCCCAAGCGCAGCACAAACATCTCCTTCCATCCTGGCGCATCTGGAAGCTATTCTTGTTTTCCCTCCCCCCCCACACCAAATCACCCCCAGTCTTCCTCCGCCCCGGAGGGCAGGGAATTGGGTCCTACTGCCGCAGAGACGCCCCCGCCACACACGCACACAGCATGCTGGGGCAGGTGTCTGGCACAGGGCCCCGGGCCCCTGTGTCTGGGCCGGTGGCTCCCCAACGCCTCCCTGGGGGTCCCCCCAGAGCACTTTTCCAGTCAGTGCCCAGGGAGCCCTTCCTCTGCGTCCGCACCCAGCCTCTCCTTCCTATTCTGAAGTGGTCGTTTGGAGGCAGGCAGTGGGGGAGGCCAGGCGGGTAGAGGCTGGAGCAGAGGTGGGGCCCAGGGAGAATCCCAACCTCTCGGCAAATGCTAAGGAAGAGCGAGGTGCTCAAGGCTGAATTTTAATGAACTTTAACTCATTAGCAAGACCCTGGGGAGAGGCTTGGCAGATGCTCTGGATGGTGGAAGGGCACAATCTTTCAGGGCCCAGAAAGAGCATCGAGGAGAAACCAGCAAGGAGCCGGCAGTGGCTTTAAAGTCAGAGGCCACAGATCTATCCCACGCCCTCCCAGGCTTCTTTACCTGGGTCAAGGGGATGGGGAGAAAGCGCAGATTTTAGAGCTGGTCCTTGGCCTCGAAAATTACCTTCTCCAGCTCTAGTTTCACAGATAAGGAAACCAAGGCCCAGTAAGAAGGAAACTCCAGCTCAGAGTCATGCAGTACATCCCCAACGTCACCACCCGTGCCCCTAAAATCACAGGGGACAGCATTACCCTCACTGACCCTTTACAGACGCTGGTAGAATTCTCAAAACCACCCTCTGTTGTATCCACTCAATGGGCGAGGAGACTGAGGCTCAGAGAGACCAAGCAACTTCCCTAAAGCCAGGCATCAACGTAAGGTAAGCCAGTGCAGGAGACCACTCTGCAGGTAAACGGTCACACCACAGGTGCAGAGATCTCCGCATGCATATGACAACAGCCTTCTCCTTTTATCTTTTTACTTTTCACAGTCTAATTATGGTATGTGTGGGATGAACTTCTATTAATTTGAGTTAGGAGCACGCCAACAACAGGAGCCGGGTTTTATAAAGAAGAGGTAGAAACAGGAGAAGGAAGTTATTTGATTGTCTGAAGTGGTCATCTTATTTGCAAAAGCCTAATCAGCTATTTGTGATTGGTTGTTCTCAAGTTCTATTTTCTCGAGTTCAAGTACATTGACTCTGGCTAAGGTTTTGGCTTGCGTCTGTAGGCTACCAAGGCATTAGAGGCACCTCAGTGCAATGGCCTCTTTGTTTAAATATTTAACATAGCTCATGCTGGTGGAGCGCTCCTATTTCTGGCTTGGCACTGCCTGCTTACCTGTGCCTGTGTTTACCTTTTCACACCTCTGGTGTCAGAAGCGGAATTCGAATGAGACACCCCAGCCCCCACCTACAGCCCTGGGAGCAACCAGGCATAACCATCACATGCTGACCCCTTTGCACTTGCTGTTTCCTCACTACACTTGAAGGTCACGGGTAAGTCCTTGGATAACTGAACTCCACAGTTTTGCGTTATGAGCTCTCTGACTTTCTCTGAGCATTTCCTTTACCAGACTGGGTCCCGAGGTGCACTGGGGCCAAACATTATTAATTCCTCGGACTTAAACTGGAATGGGTCAGACTTAAGCTGGACCTGCGGTGGGCTTCCCTGGGGGCTCAGATGGTAAAGGATCCGCCTGCAATGCAGGAGACCAAGGTTGGATCCCTGGATCAGGAAGATCTTCTGGAGAAGGGAATGGCTACCCACGAGGCCTGAGGTGAGTAAAATTTTGTTTGAAGGGAAGGAGAGGAAGGAGAAACTCAGACTTGTACGTCTGAGTCTAAAGAGTCCGGGCCTCCTGCATCTGGGTTAACTGTTATAACTAAGTGTAACAGTGACAGGCCCAGGATCCGCATTTGTCTGGACAAGCTCATTAACATAACCAAAGATAATCTTGAATTACAGTGGCCACAGTGGAGACCTTTTAACCCAGATGAACTTGTCCACTTACAAAATGCCCTAGGGAAAAACCGGTCCTAAACTTCCCCAAAACCATGAGATGCATTTTTTTTTAAATTGATGTGCAGAAATTTCTAAGACAAAATGAATCAAAATCGTCTCTTTTAAAGAGTTCAGTACTGCCAGGAATACTTCCTGTGTGTCCCAGCTAAGACCTGAAGATAAGATATTGGAAATGACTTTTTCCAATAAAGAAACTCCTTTTCTTTAAGAGGAGCTCTAGACTTCCCTGGAGGATAAGGATCCCCTTGCCAATGCACGGGATACGGGTTGGTCTCTGGTCTGGGAAGACTTCACACGCCGCGGAGCAACTAAGTCAGCGCGCCGCAGCTCCTGAGCGCGCGCTGCAGCTACTGCGTCTCCTGCGCTGGAGCCTGTGCTGCACCAGCAGAAGTCACCGCAACGAGAAGCCCGTGCCCTGCGATGGAGAGTGGCCCCTGCTCGCAGCAGCTAGAAAAAGCCCGCTCGCAGCAGTGAAGACCCAGGGCAGCCAAAAATACAGATTAATTAATTAATTTTAAAAAACTGTTGCTTAAAAAAGAGAAAAGAGGAGCTGTATGGTCAGAAGTTGGCTGGATTAGAGACTGATATTCAGGGTTGATGGGAACTTTTTGAGGCCTTCCTACCCAAGCTAAAATAGAAATATGTATAGAGGGAAAGACAGCATTATGAAGCCTTTGTGGAACAATGCATTGAAATGTTTCAAAGATACAAGCAGCTCTAAATCTAAAATACAGAAAATTTTTTATTTCCATCTTAGTGGGAAATCTCCCTGATATAAAGAAGAAAACTGGATGGGTGGGTTTAGCCCTTGACACTATTATTCAGGTAGCAACCCAGTTCTTTGAGGAGCTGAAAACAACGGCTCTCGCCTTTCAAATCGAGTCTACAAGGACAGAAAAGCAGCTTCAGAAGCAATTCAAAGGCCACCGAGTCTTCTTACCAATCCGCGGGGAGAACACCGACCACCAATAGCCAGTTCCGGGAGGCACGGAAAACGCTTCCGCCTGCTGCATCTCCTCCTGCGGGCGTCTCCAAGGGAAACAGCACCGTCACCCCCGGGTGCGACGCTGTACTTCCATGGAGAAGCGATCAGGCAAGCTGCATTCTGATGATGGAGACTGGTCCCCATGGCCAGTAGGCCTCTCCTGGCACGTGCCACAGGGCAACTGACCTTTGAGCACCCCTCTCAGGCCACAGCGGAAGAACTCTGCCCGCTCCCCGCAGAGGCCGATAAAACAGGGAGTGGCCAGCTGCCATAGAATGCATATGCCTTAAAAAAAGTCGCTCAGTTGTGTCTGACTCTACGACCCCATGGACTGTAGCCCACCGGGCTCCTCTATACATGGAATTCTCCAGGCAAGAAGACTGGAGTGGGTTGCCATTTCTGTCTCCAGGGGATCTTCCTGACCCAGGGATCGAAACCAGGTCTCTTGAACTGCAGGCAGAGTCTTTAAGCAGAGACAAAGGAACACTCAAAAAATTAGACAAGGAGGGTTGTTCCCATACAAGGTGAAAAGCCCAGCACAAACTGTGAGACCTTTAAAATTTTTTTTTATTTATTTGACTGCACTGGGTCTCAGCTGTGGCATGCAGGATCTTAGTTGCGGCATGTGGGATCTAGTTCCCTGAGGGATCAGACTTGTGCCCCCTGCGTTGGAAGCTCGGAGTTTTAGGCCCTGGACCATGGGGGAAATCCCTGTGTGGGCTTTATATCTCTCGGTAAAGAAGTGTTCCAGGCCCAAGGCCCATCCTCATGTGGCTGAGTGAGGGCATCAAAAGACTGCATATGAGGCTGCCCTCCCACCAATTAAGATAAAATACTGAAACATTAATTATTGAACCCCGGCTTACCTATTTTTGGCTTCTTATTACAGAAGGACTAAAGATATTTGGGTCTGTTAATAAACAAGTTTTGTGCCACACTGGAAACTTCACTGTGAGGACAATATGCTTCTAGAAATTATGAAAAGTATTAATAAGTTTGCCAATCTACAGAATGCTGGTATAGTAGTCCATAATTGCTAATTTCTTAGTTTCACTAGAAATTAAGTTTTCTAAGGGTTAAGAAATCTAATCAATATATGTAAACAAAACTATGAGAAATGATAAGAGAAATGACTTTGTATACAATAAAAGTAGGATGTGTTTTTGGTAAGAAGGTATAAAAAGGGGAAATGCATTTTTAAGGGAAAAAAGAGTTATTTTGCTTTAAAGTAGGATAACTGGTTGTTTTAAAATGAGAAATTGTATAAAATTTCTAGAGATCTGATATGACCTGGCATAATATAATCATGACTCTAGTTATGATCTTAAAATGTTGTATGTCACAGACATAAGAAAAATTCCTTGTCAACTGCATTATAATGAAATCTCATCAGCTATTTAGCCATGGGCACTTTTAAGTCTTTTGACATTTACAGACAGTAGTGGTTTTACTCTGATGCTTTTGCAAAAGTGCTTCCTCTTCAAAGAGATTTATGGAAAGAATCCTTACAAGTATAGATTTCTGATAACTTGAAGATCATAATAGCACTGTAGTAACTCAGAATGTTCAGAACTCTGATGGAGAAAACTGATGAACTCACAAAACTACTGACCGAAGGTAAAGCATTAATCAGGAATTAATCGCATGGTATTGGCGGAATGTAAATTGGTACAGACACTTTGGAAAACAATATGGAGATTCCTCAAAAAACTAAAAATAGAGTTGCCATTCAGTTCAGTTCAGTCGCTCAGTCATGTCTGACTCTTTGTGACCCCATGGATTGCAGCACGCCAGGCCTCCCTGTCCATCACCAACTCCCGGAGTTTACTCAAACTCATGTCCATTGAGTCGGTGATGCTATCCAACCATCTCATCCTCTGTCATCCCCTTTTCCTTCTGCCTTCAATCTTTCCCAGCATCAGGGTCTTTTTGAATGAGTCAGCTCTTCGCATCAAGTGGCCAAAGTATTGGAGTTTCAGCTTCAACATCAGTCCTTCCAATGAACAGCCAGTCCAAGGGACTCTCAAGAGTCTTCAACACCACAGTTCAAAAGCATCAATTCTTCGGCACTCAGCTTTCTTTATGGTCCAACTCTCACATCCATTCATGACCACTGGAAAAACCATAGCCTTGACTAGACGGACCTTTGTTGGCAAAGTAATGTGTCTGCTTTTTAATATGCTATCT
Source organism: Muntiacus reevesi (assembly GCF_963930625.1). Classification (NCBI taxonomy): domain Eukaryota; kingdom Metazoa; phylum Chordata; class Mammalia; order Artiodactyla; family Cervidae; genus Muntiacus; species Muntiacus reevesi. The sequence goes on from NC_089251.1 coordinate 99,350,207, forward strand.
AAGTTGGTCATAACTTTCCTTCCAAGGAGTAAGCATCTTTTAATTTCATGGCAACAGTTACTATCTGCAGTGATTTTGGAGCCCAGAAAAATAAAGTCAGCCACTGTTTCCACTGTTTCTCCACCTATTTGCCATGAAGTGATAGGACCAGATGCCATAATCTTAGTTTTCTGAATGTTGAACTTTAAGCCAACTTTTCACTCTCCTCTTTCACTTTCATCAAGAGGATCTTTAGTTCTTCTTCACTTTCTGCCATAAGGGTGGTGTCATCTGCATAGCTGCGGTCATCAATATTTCTCCCAGCAATCTTGATTCCAGCTTGTGCTTCATTCAGCCCGATGTTTCTCATGATGTACTCTACATTTATATTTAACTTATGTTAAATAAGCAGGGTGACAATATACAGCCTTGATGTGATCCTTTTTCTATTTGGAACTAGCCTGTTGTTCCATGTCCAGTTCTAATCATTGCTTCCTGACCTGCATACAGATTTCTCAAGAGGCAGGTCAGGTGACCTGGTATTCCCATCACTTGAAGAATTTTCCACAGTTTATTGTGATCCACACAGTCAAAGGCTTTAGCATAGTCAATAAAGCAGAAACAGATGTTTTTCTGGAACTCTCTTGCCTTTTCAATGATCCAGCAGATGTTGGCAATTTGATCTCTGTCATATGTTCCAGAGTTGCCATATTATCCAGCAATCCCACTCATAGGCATATATCCAAAGAAAACTCTAATTTGAAAAGATACATGCACTTCAGTGTTCATAGCAGCAATATTTACAATAGCCAAGACATGGATAAAACTTACATGTCCATCAACAGGTGAATGGATAAAGAAGATACACACACACACACACACACAAATGGAATAATACTCAGCTTTATAGCTGAAAGAATGAAATAATGCCATCTGCACCAACATAGATGGCCCTAGAGCTTATCATACTAAGTGAAGTAAGTCAGAAAGAGAAAGACAAATACCGTATGATATCACCCATATGTGGAATCTAAAATATGACACAAATGAGCTTATCTATGAAAAAGAAACAGACTCCCAGACACAGAGAACAGACTTGTGGTTGCCAGAGGGGAGGAGGGTAGGGATGGATGGATTGGGAGTTTGGAGTTAGCAGATGCAAATTATTACATATAGGGTGGATAAACAACAGGTCCTACTGTATAGCACAGGGAACTGTATTCAGTATGCTATAATAAACCATAATGGAAAAGGAAAGGAATTAATTACATGAGGATGAATGTGCTGATGAAGTAATTATAATTTTATGACTTTGTTTGAGAAACTGCTGATTTTTTAATAATTTGTTTTCCAGATTAAAAGAACCCTGTTTCTCCTTTCTTTTAAGTAATCTATATCACAGCAATTTGGTAAGGTATACTTTTGTAAACAAAAATGGCATATATTTATCCTTTTCTACCTGCTCTCTTCAGAATTTAGAGACTCTTATTGAATGTTTTTAACTTTTTATGAAAATGTAGGTATAGGTATATACACAATGGAATAATACTCAGTCATAAAAAATAATGAAATAATCCCATCTGCACTAACATAGATGGCCCTAGAGATTATCATACTAAGTGAAGTAAGTCAGAAAGAGAAAGATAAATACCATATGACATCACCTATATGTGGAATCTAAAATATGACACAAATGAGCTTATCTATGAAAAAAGAAACAGACTCACAGACACGGAGAACAGATTTATGGTTGCCAGAGGGGCAACTGTTTCACTGAACTGACCTCTTCTCAGGACTAAGAGCCTGGTTCAGTGAGATGCAGCTGACTACCAACTCAAAGTCTAGACTGTGAGCCTTCTTGGATAAATTTAAAAGGTGAGGAATGAAGGGTAGGAAACTATGCCATCTCCAAATATGCCTTTTTGACTTAGGGGTTATTTTGAGCCAATAAAGTGGTTTCAGATAATAGGACTGCTTTAAATTACCTGCTGGCTGAACAAGGAGGAATCTGTACCATAGCAATGACCTCCTGGGTCAACAAATCTGGTATAAAAGAAACTCAATGACCTCTTGGGTCAACAACTCTGGTATAAAAGAAACTCAAATACAAGAAATTAAAAAAACAAGCCACTTGGCTAAAAAAAAGGCTGATGCTTCTTCAGGTGCATTATTTGATTTACTTGATACCAACTGATTTGGTATTATCCTCTTAACAGTCACCACTGGAGTCTCCCTGGTGGGCTGTGTGCTCTCAGGGGTCTTAAATACGAGTTTGAGTTCCTCCGCAGTACATCAGATGGCCTCGTGGAGCTTGGAGTAATAGAAGCATGACGGACAATGAGATGAAGAGCAAAAACAACCCTTCCGTGGCCAATAGCGAAACCTGCGAGGTGCACCATGAGACACATCGCCCGAGGGTGACTGAGGACAGTAATTACAAACTGAAAAAATTTTTATTTACTTTTATTTTTGGCCATCATATGGCTTGTGGGATTTTGGTTCCCCGACCAGGGATGAAATCTTCAGCAGTGAAAGCACCCAGTCTTGACCACTGGACCATCAGGGAATTTCCCAGTAGCATCAAATTGTTGGTCAATCTCTTATGCATGAGAGGATGACCAAAAGGGAGGAATTGTTAAAGCAACCGAACAAGAGGCCAGGGACTTCCCTGGTGGTCCAGTGGTTAAGAATCTGCCTTGCAATGCAGGGGATGCTGGTTCGATCTCTAGCTGGGTATTTAAGATCCCACATGCTTTGGAGCAACTAAGCCCGTGTGCCAAAACTAGAAAGTTTGTGCACCATGGTGAAAGATTCCATGTGTTGCAACAAAGACCCGGTGCAACCAAATACATAAATAAGTTAATTAAAAAAAAAACAAACAAGAGGCCATTGGATTGAGGTGGCTCTAATGCCTTGGTAGCTCATGCAAGCAAACCAAAACCTAAAAAGCCAGCGTGAATGCACCTGAATCCAAGAAAAGGCAGCTTTTAAGCAGCCAATCACAAACAGACAACTAAGACAATTGCTTCAGCTGCAGCCAATCAGATTCTTTGCTTTGCTTCCTCATCTTCTCTATAAAAAACCTCCCCACCGGCTCCCTTCAGGGGTATGCCCCTAACCACCTGGCTTCCCGGAGGGCTCAGTGGTAAAGAGTCTGCCTGCAAGGAGACACGGTTTACATCCCTCGGTCAGGAAGATCCCCTGGAGAAGGCAATGGCAGCCCACTCCAGTATTCTTGCCTGGAAAATCCCATGGACAGAGGAACCTGGTGGGCTACAGTCCATGGGGTGACAGAGCTGGACAAGACCAACCGCCTAAGAACAGCACAGCACCACCTTCGGTTTGGTGCTGCCCCACTCAAATAGACTTGTGGAATGCTGAATGTCCCTGTGCCTTTTACCTTGTAACAGCCACAAGTGGCAGAGCTAAGATTCTTTGTTTAAAAGTTGTTTTCAAAATATGGAAATAAAACCCAAGAGCATCGATGATCTTCTGGGCCCTGCCGGGGCACTGTCCAATGCCTGCCGGGGCATCTGACTGGCCAGGGGAGTGGACCTGAGCAGTGCAGGGGGGCCCAGATGTTTTACAAGCCTGTAAAGCTGACAAGATGCGATGACGACCTTTTCTCTCTGGTGGAGAAGATAACCGCACAGGTGCTGGCTTCACTGCCCCATCTTTCTTAGTTTCATACCTGAGCAGCAACATGTCCCCGTTTATTTCCAGCCCCTCTAAAAATCTGTTTCTTTTTTGCTTTGTCACTCTGCTGGTTGCCTCATTAAGGACTTCAGTAGAACCTGACACATGCTCACTGTCTATTTGTAGAATGATATTTTTAACACATTGAGAAGGATGCTTTGACAATTCGAGCCAGCAGTGCCCACCTTTGTCTGTAACCTGGGGCCTCTGCTGCCTCATTCTGCAGCCCACGCCCTGTCTCCTGGCCCCTCCTGCCTCTGCCCCATCCCTGCCTGGTCCCTGGGAGCCCCGGGCCTGGGCACTTGCTGCAAGGTGTGACAAAAGGTCCAGAAGCCAAGGCCCTCCCCATCTTGGTGTGGATTCCACGTTTCACATCCAGGTATTAAATGTGACTTTTCCTGTTGGGTTTGGGCAGAGGTCATCAAGGCTAAGACCAGTTCTGCAGGTCACATGAGGGGACTGAGAAACTGACTCTGTGACTCACCCTCTTTGCCCCACCAGAGGGCAGAGAAGAAAAAGGCTGTGAGGCAAAGGGAGGCACTGTCCTTTGAAAGGCTGGCTGATGTGCTGGGGTGTCTTCCCTCCACCCTTCTCCCCATCCAGGGGGGCTTTGGTCTCTGTCCAACTGAAGGGCTTCTGGGCATGTGTCCCCAGAGTCTGGGGGATGCAGGGCCAGATGGGTGTGACTCACACCTGGAGGAGGTCAGGGCGATGGTCCAGCTACACTGGCCAGAGGCAGGCAGGGAGATGGGAGGGACCTGGACACCTATGCAGAGACAGTCATGGAGGCAGAGGGTACGTTTCTGCAGGGCTCTCTCAGACTCTGTGGAAGAGAACTAGGGGTCTGTCCTCCAACACTGCCTGGAGAGGGGAAGTCTCAAAAGTTGAGAGTTGAGGCTAAGCAGCTGCTGGGTGGTAGCACTGACCTGGCCACCGCTCTGAGCGGGAGCACTGCGGAGGAAGAATAAAGATGCTCAGAGGTGCCCATGCCCTGCCCTCCTGCTCCAACCTGAAGCCTGAGATGAGTCAGAAGAAGGGATTCCGGGGTGAATGACAGTCTGGAGCTCCAAAGCTTCCCTGAGCACCCACCAACACCTGAAAGATGACCACTGGATGAGCACAAACTTTTATGCAAAGGACTGGAAAGAGCAACTGCAGAGAGCAACTGAAGGAGTCAGAGGTGACAAAGAATCAAGCTTCCTTCAGATTGTTTTGCAAGTTGACGGCAAATACTTGTGCTTTAGCAGTTGCCCCTGGCTTAACTCCCTGCTCCCTGCCCCCAGGCAGCCAGCCCTTCCCACCCCAGCTATGCTGTGAATCCCAGAACCAGCATCCCCCAGAGTTGGAAGGGGCTCAGACCCAGACCGGCAAACCCAGCCTCTGATTGTTGTCAGACGGCAATTTTGGTGACAGACCTGAAGCATCCTCCTTCCCTTTCTAGAAAGACAGACAGAGGGAGTGAGAGAAGAGCAACCCTGAACCTGCCCAGGTATCAGGCAGGTAAGAAGATCCAGAAAAGATGCCTAAAGCCACCAGCAATAAAGACCCATGGATTGAAGCTCCACTAAGCAAGGGTGCTCCCTGACCCTCCCAGCTGCCCTATGGAGCAGGTGCTGTTCCGTCCACTCTGGTTAGTGAGGAGGGGGCGCAGGGTGGGCAGGAGAGATGCTCCAGGTCACCAACCAGCAGCGGTGAGTGGTGTAGTTGCTCAGTCATGTCCGACTCTTGCGACCCCATGGGGTGTAGGCTGCCAGGCTCCTCTGCCCATGGGATTCTCCAGGCAAGAATACTGGAGTGGGTTGCCATTTCCTTCTCCAGGGGATCTTCCAGACCCAGGGATCGAACCCAGGTCTCCACCACCAAAGGCTTGGTGACTCCAGGCACCTCCCTCTGCCCCTGGGTCCACCCCCCAGACATCTCTCTTCAAGGACCAACATCTTCAAAGTTTTGTCCTCCCCGAAAATAACAACAGCCTACAAGGAGATCCAACCAGTCCATCCTAAAGGAGATCAGTCCTGGGTGTTCATTGGAAGGACTGATGCTGAAGCTGAAACTCCAGTACTTTGGCCACCTCATGCGAAGAACTGACTCATTGGAAAAGACCCTGATGCTGGGAGGGATTGGGGGCAGGAGGAGAAGGGGTCAACAGAGGATGAGATGGTTGGATGGCATCACTGACTTGATGGGCATGAGTTTGAGTAAACTCCGGGAGTTGGTGATGGACAGGGAGGCCTGGCGTGCTGCGATTCATGGGGTCGCAAAGAGTCAGACATGGCTGAGCGACTGAAATGAACTGAACTGAACAGAACAGAGAGGGGAAGTCTAGCAACTGGGAGGCAGGGCTTACCAGCATAGGGAACAGAGATGGGGTGGGAAGTGGCGGTTGGTGGTGGGGAAATTCCCCTGCTTTTCAAAAGAAGGTTACCCTGGGCTCCCATTCCTGACAACAGCACTGGCCCGCATGCTCCCTGGAAGCCCCTAAGGTTGCAACCTGACCCCTCCTTAGACTCACACTCCCATCTGAGCTCCCTCTGCAAACCTTCACTGTATCAAAATCCTGCCTTTATGTATTTATTTGGCTGCCTTGGTCTTCCTTCTTTGTTGTGGCATGCAGAATCTTTAGTTGCAGCTTGTGGGCTCTAGTTCCCTGACCAGGGATTGAACCCGGGCCCCTTGCACTGGGAGGGGACAGTCTTAGCCAATGGACCACCAGGGTAGTCCCAGAATCGTTTCTTCTCTTCCAAGAGTTTTATTACTGCTTTTGAAGTTTTAAACCATTATTATTTGACTGATTTTTGAGATTCTGGATTACATATTCAAGTTTCAATTTTTATCCTTCTTAAAATATCGTTCATGAGTGACAAGCATTTGTTGCACCAGGCTCTGTGCCCCTTGAGCACTTTCCATACACAGGCTGAGTTGTTTTCTCCCATCTATGCTGCAGACGTCAGGTCAGTCTTTGATGCAGGAGCTGAGGGCCCTCCGGAAAGGGAGGGACGAGAGGAGACCCCAGCAAAGAGGTCGGTGTGCACAAGGCAGGTGGGCCAGCCGGAGGGCGTCGGCTCCCTCCTGCCTGGGATGTACCTGAGTGCACGAGCCCTGGAGATGGAAGCCCCTCCCCACCTGCTTTCCCCCAGGTCCATGGGTGGGGAGCCCCAGCTTAGGCACTCACTGCCCACCCGCCACAGGACAGACTCTAAGGCTGGGTGCCTTCGTGTCCTGCTTTCGGGACCACCTCCGCCCCCCAGCCCTGCCCCATCCCCTGAGGGCACGGTTTTAAGCCCCAAGCCTGCCCCTTCCTGCACCCTGGTCCCCAGTTCACCCACGCAGTCCTCACCTCGAGCCAGGTTCCCCGAGATGAAGCGGAAGAAGACGCTGATGATGTCACCCAGGTGCGTGTTGCAGCCATGCTGGCACTCCTGCAGCCTCAGGGCAGGGTGCCGAGCTGGGCCAGGGGTCTCCCTGCGCCCCGCCATCCCTGGACCGGGCCCAGGGACCCCTCGTCCTGTCCAACTGGCCACAGCGCCAGCCCCGCAGCCTCTGTCTCCTCTCCGCCTGCCTCTCCCCAGCGGAAGGCACTCAGAGCCTCTTTTCTAGAGCCCTCGCTCCCACCTCTCCTGTCTCCCAGTCTCAGTGCCAGTCCCGTGGGTCTCGGCCGTCCGTCTGTCTCGGCCTCTCCGCCCTGTCCTGCCCTGCTCTCTGCTCCGTCCTCACCTCCCCCGCTCTTGGCCTTTCGCAGGACCGCCTGCCCCCAGCCCAGCCCTTCACCTTGCGCCTGACCCTGGCTCCTCAGGCCCGGGGTGCTCCCTCTCCCTGGAGACGGAAGGGCTCCTGCAGCTTCCTGGGCTGGGAGGGTGTGAGGGCGGGGTGGGCCCTGTTCCTGAGTTCCGCCACCCCGGGGGAGGTGCCCCTGCGTGATCAGGGTGTGATCACACTGCAGACGGGCCCTATCCAGGTCACGGGGCTTCTCTACAGCCAGGAAGGGAACCTCCCTGCCCCCGCCCGAGTCCCCGCCTGGGAGGCTCAGCGACCCTGGGCAGAGCTGGGGAAGGGTGGCAACCTGACCTTTGGCTAGCCCTTCCCCTCTGAGCTGTGCTCACTGACCCCAGCCCCAAGCCCTGCTGGCACCTCTGCGGAGTAGAGAAAGGGGAGGTGGGAAGGGATCCCTGTGTTGCTGACGACCCCGGGCCTGCACTCCTGGAGCGCCCAGTGAGCACAGGCAGCTTGCTAAGGCCCTTCTGGGCGTCCAAACAGCCCCGTGCGGTACGTGCGGCAGAGAACCTCACCTCAGCATTCTCCTCTTTCACCTGCAGAATTCAGATTGCATTGGGGGTGCAGACGTGCTCAGGTTTGTTTTCTTTTAAAGGCAATCCTCACCCCTTCCCCGCAGTCAGGGTGGCTCAGTTCTGCCCAGCAAAATATAAGCATAAATCTTCCAGAGAGTTCTGTGAACGTGCTGCTTTCTTGATGTAGACACGGCCACTTCCTCCCTTCCCCCGATTTCTCCTTTCTCTTGTCAGGGACAAAGCCATGAGCAACTGGGAGGGAAAGCGCGCGCGCGCACACACACACACACACACACACACACACACACACACGGTGCACGCGCGCGCACGCACACACACACACACACACACACACACACGGCGCACGTGCATACACAGGGCGCGCACGCACACACAGGGTGCGCTCACACACACACACAAGGCGCGCGCGCACACACACACACAGGGCACGCACGCACACACGGCGCGCGCACACAGGGCGTGCGCGCGCGGACACACACACACAGGGCACGCACGCACACACGGCGCGCGCACACAGGGCGTGCGCACACACACAAGGCGTGCGCACACACAGGGCGTGCGCACACACACAAGGCGTGCGCACACACAGGGCGTGCGCGCGTACGTGTACACACACACACACACACACACACACACAGCTGCAAGACCCTGACTCTGATATCCTCGAGCTGCTAAACCAGTGCCAGCCACTGCCTAGCCCAGGTTTCTCAGATAGGAGATATTAATACACACTTCTGTCTAAATGAAGCCACTGTTGTTTGGGGTTGCTGTTACATGCAAGGGCAGGCAAGTCAAAATATTCCAAGTGAAAGACAGACTGTCACGCCCTGCACTCAGCCAGGGAAAGAAAGGACAGCGTTTGACGGGGCCTCCCGTGGACCACAGGCAGTGAGCGGCTCCAGCAAAGGCCGCGCAGTAGGTCCAGGCTCCGCACAAGCAGGCCTCCCCCTGGGCGGGTGGCCCAGCGCATTCCACGGCACGCAGTGTGGCTGAGACAGTCGGGATGCTCTGCCGGGGCCAGGGCAGGCCCAGGAGGAGCTACGGTTCTGAGCAAAGCCAGGCAATTTTTTTTTTTTTTTTGGCAAAAATCTCTTCTTCTTTCGACACTACTTTTGGCTCACTCCCAGGCCCTCAGGGAGATGGGATCTCTGGCTGACACCAGGTAGCCCTGAGGCCTCAGCTGTCTGTCAGGAGCTGAGCGTTTGGCACTCCCCTGGTGCTCTAGTGGTTTAAGAAATCCCCGCAGCGGTGCGGGGAGCCTGGCGGCTGCAGGCAGTATGTGAATAAAAACAATGACACTCCAATGGGCGGCAGTTGCAACTTTTCTTTACACTGAAATAGGACTCATTTTAATCTTCTGTCTACCTTTTATTCCTCCTCAGAGATGGCAGAAGATATTTTCCTTTAGCGTTTGGGGTAAAATTGTAAGTTTCTGGAACAAGGCTTTTCTTACTATTATAATCCTATTGATTGTTCTGTTTCTAGATGCTGTGAGAGAAGTAAGAAAATATTCCTCAACTCATACTATTGAAAAGAGCTCAGCCAACAGACCTGCTGCCTATGAACATACACAAATGAAACTCTTCAGGTCTCAAAGAAATCTTTACATTCCTGGATTTTCATTATTTTTCTGGCTAGTGTTGAGATGTCTGGTTACCCTTGTTACTCATCTGGCAAAAGAGCTGTCAAACAAAGGAGTACTTAAACGTCAAGTAGAAAATATTAACCAGGCTGCCAAAAAATACATGGAAGAAAATGAAAGACTGAAACGGCTCTTGAAAAACTATGGCAAGGAAGAAGAACACGTTTTGGAAGCAGAAAATAAAAAACTAGAAGACAAAGAAAAACTGAAAACTGAATTAAAGAAGGCTTCAGATGCCCTTTCTAAGGCACAAAATGACGTGATGATAATGAAGATGCAATCAGAGAGACTTTCAAAAGAGCATGACCGGCTCCTGAGAGAACACTCAGGACTTCAGGATCGTGCAGGGAAAGACAAGAAATGCCTGTGAACTTTATGAAAGAAGATTGTGAATATACCATGTCAAGAAGAAAAATTTATCATGTTAACCTCTAGAAAATTTAAAATTCAGTTCAGAAAACATACTATGACCAGTCATTATTTTTTTAATGCCACACACACAGACTTATCATAATGGCATTATCACAGTATTGATGATGTTTCAGATATATTGTAAAGCCTGTATTCCAGCTCTTAAATAAAATATAAATATGTTAAACACCTTATTTAGATACTGATAGTAACACTGGTGTATGGTGGCTGAAAGAGTGAAACATGAAAACAGTGACCTTAAGTGCTTTTTTTTTAAGCCTGATGGTACTAGTTAACTCTTTTAAGACAGCTGTATTGATAATTATATTTTCAGTATTGTGTTTCTGCACCTGTTAAACTATTTTTGCTGACATTTGTGTTAATAACACATAATTAGTAGGCATTCTGCTTTTTTAATGTTCATCTGGAAATGGGGTTTACATCTATTTGCATAACTGCCATAGCACTGAACTGAAATTATTTTACAACAATGTGGAGTTCTTGAGATAGAAAGTTTATGTATAATGTATCCAAAAAGCAGTGTTTCCCATTGCCCTGACAGTTGCTAATTATACAGATATTACCTCATATACATACACTGGTGTCACGGTTTCTCTGAGGTGTTTCTATATTCTGAAAGCTACATATTGAATACTATTTTCCGTTCATATATTCATTTAGTTTCCTTTAGGAGAGGATGATTGTTATATTAATGTGATTTAGGTTGCTCCAGTGTTTAGACTTGAAAGCTATCTCCCTTGTTTCTTAAAGACCTAGATACAAAAGAAAATGGGAAAAAAAGAAAAAGAACCCACCTGCCAATGCAGGGGACACAGGTTCGATCCCCGGTCTGGGAAGATCCCACACGCTGCAGCTATTGGAGCCTGCGTGCCCTAGAGGCCATGCTCCACAACAAGAAAAGCCTCCTCAGTGAGAAGCCTGCAGACTGCAAAGAAGAGTAGCTCCTGCACCGCAACTAGCGGAAGTCGGAGCACAGCAACAAAGGCTGAGCACGCCAACAATAAAGAAGCATACAAATAAGTAAATAAAGCCTTAAAAAAAAAAGAGAGAACCGAATGTCCATCTCTCCCCCAGCTCTAGAGACACATGCGGGTACATCCACCATCACACAGGTGCTGAGTATGGGCTCAGGGTTGGGGGTCCCGAAGCCTCAGGTAGGTGCATGTTCCACACACGGGGCTCAGACAGGCAGACTCTTCACTACTGAACCAAGAGGGAAGTCCTGGAGTCTCACTCTGAAACATGACTTTTCATGTTTCATGATCTTGGCCTTTCAAATGCATTAAAATTCTGTTAGCCTGTATGTATTACAGACAAACTAATTTACCTCTTTGTCCCTATACCTTTCCTTTTTTGTAAGGTGTTATTTTTTTTTTTTTTTTTTTTGATGTGGACCATTTTTAAAGTCTTTGTTGAATGTGTCACGATCTTGCTTCTGTTTTTACCTTTTGTAAAAACAAGAAAACCGCCCTGGTTTTCTTGGCCAGGGAGGCATGCGGGATCTTAATCCCTCAGCCTGGGGTTGAACCTGCACCCCCTGCCTTGGAAGGCGAATTCTTAACCACTGGGCTGCCAGGGAAGTGACCCCCACACACACACCTTTCTACTACCACTGTTTAAACCAGGATGCTGGTGCTGGCAGTGACGTTGTGATCTCACACGGGGCTGACAAAGCCCCAGAAGAAATGAGTACCTCCCAGAGACGGAAGCAGTGGCCGAGAATCTGGGTCTCCATTTGGGGGAGGGCGCAGGACTGTGTCCCTTTGTGTGGGGATGGTCACACAGTCACGCAGGAGCATGTGGCTGCAGCTCCAGCGTCCCTACCAGAATGGGTGGGGACAGGGGGCATCCCCCATAGCAGCAAGCAGGATCCCCGCCTTGTCCCATCCAGGCCTCTTCGTCTGGTCCTCTAGGGTTTCTGCAAAGTTCCCAACAGCCTAGAGCAAATGTCTCTCTGCTTACACCAGCCTGGCTGGACCCCAGGTTACTCTGGGATGGTGTTACTATTCCAGGCATAAGCCTGGTGTTAAAAACACCAGTCTCACAGGCCTCATGGGAGCCAGACTTGAGAAACAGGTCGGTCAGACCGGTGGCTCAGCTGTGTCCCTGGAGAGGCCGCCTTGCATCCTAACAGGAAGGACTGTAAGCTGCTGGGAGATGAGCAGAGCAGCGCAGAGCCCCAGCCTCTGGGTCACTGAGAATGGCCCCAGTGTTGGGGACACACTTCCGGGCCAAGGACGGGGGCTGCTCCTTAGTGGGGTGGGGCCACCCCTGCTCTGTGCTGCCGGGACCCGGGTTCACCCATCTTAGACCGCCGCGGCTGACCTGCTGCCAACCCCATGCCGAGGCTCTTCACAGGCAGGGCTGGGCCCCGGGGCGCAGCAGCCGCGGGCCTGGCCCCTGTCTTCGTGCACCCCAGCCTCTGAGTCCCACACACTCCTGCCGTGTCGCGGAGGCTCAGGACACCGGTGTGTCTCACTGAGCCAGAGTCCTGCTCCAGCGTGTCTCGGAAATCTGTGTCTCGGGCACCACGGCTGCTGCTGGAAACCATGCCCACCCCAACAGGGCGCAGTGCCCCCCACCTGCCCGCCTTCGGGAGGCCCTGGCCCAGGACACCCAGCCAGGCCAGGCTGGGCACGGGGCCCGAGCGGCGCTGAATGGCGCAGCTGGCCTCCGCACCCAGAGCCCGGGAGGCTCCCAGAGGAGCAGAGAGGCACCTGGCCTGGGCACAGCCGAGTGTTCCACGAGCCCTCGGAGGGACCACGCCAACAGAGTGTCCCAGAGGGACACGCAAGGGCGCTGCTCAGACTGCGGCTCCAAGGCCTGGGGGCAATGCCCAGTGGACAGGGGGGCACACTGGGGGTCTCTGCTCCTCTGCTGCCAAGAGTGGCTGCTGCCTCCATAGACCCTGAGCCTCAAGCCCCGTTCCCCACAGCTCCTGAGAGGGGGCACCCTGTCCGCAGAGACGGAAGACGCTCCAGGCCAGAGCCCTCACTCAGCCCCTGACCCGGGCGACCCACTGACTCGTGTGACCTTCCCGAACATTTGCTCTCTCGGTTTAGTGAAACAGCGCGGCCCTCCACGCCTGCCTCACACAGCTAAGGGCACGCTTTCCGTGCCCCGCATGCCCCCTCAAGGCCTGGTAGGGTGTCAGGCCGCCAGGGGAAGGGCAGGGCTGGCCAAAGCCCTTGGTGGTGTCCTAGGCGGTGCACCCCTTCCCCGCCCCCACTGCCTCCTGGCTGAGACCAGTCATTCAGCAAACACTTCCACACAGCTCTAGCAGGAGCTGCGGGGAACAGACCCTGCCGTCTAGGAACCCACCTCAGCTAAAGGTGGGATCTGTGGGTGTGGTCCCCTCTGGTGACCCTGGACACACCCAGCCTGTCCCCCAGCTTGCTCTTCCGCGTGTCCACCCACAAGTAGGTGTGCAAGAGGCCTCAGTGCAGGACACCCCAGCACTGTCCTGAAGACCACAGCATGCCAGATGTTCCTCCTGGAAGGTGGAAGCCGGGGCTCAGCAGGAGAGGGTCCTGGGGGTAGGGGGAGGGCTGCTGGGTGGAGAGGAGCAGGGAGGCAGTGAGACAGACACAGGTCACCGAGGGGCTGCGAGATCACAGGAGGAAAAGGAGCCTGTGCTGCTGCCAAGAAGACCTGGAGAATTTGAGCCTTGGATAAATGGATAAAGAAGATGTGGAAAATATATGTGTTCACTGGAAGGACTGATGTTGAAGGTAAAGCTCCAATATTTTGGGCACTTGATGCAAAGAGCTGACTTACTATAAAAGACCCTGATGCTGGGATAGATTGAGGGCAGGAGGAGAAGGCAGCAACAGAGGATGAGAAGGTTGGATGGTATCACCGACTCAATGGACATGAGTTTGAGCAAACTCCAGGAGACAGTGAAGGACCCCTGTCCTTCCCTAAGCCTGCCGTGCTGCAGTCCCTGGGGTCAAAGAGAGTCGGGCATGACTTAACAACAACAACAGAATGGAATATTATTCAGCCATTAAGAAGAATGACATCCTGCCATTTGTGGCAACCTGGATGAACCTAGAGACTGTCATACTAAATGAAGTAAGCCAGAAATAGAAAGACAAATGCCACTTATATGTGGACTCTAAAATACAAAGCATATGAACTTATCTGCAAAACAGAACAGACTCACAGACATAAAGAACAGACTTGTGGTTGCCATGGGTCAGGGGAGGGATGGAGTGAGAGTTTGGGATTAACAGATGCAAACTGTTATTTATAGGATGGATAAACAGCGAGGTCCTACAGGACAGCACAGGGAACTATGTTCAGTATCCTGTAATAAGCCATAATGGGAAAGAATGTGGAAAAGAATGTATTTATGTGTGTATAACTCAGTCACTTTGCTGTGCAGTGGAAGTTAACACGACATTATAAATCAACTACATTTCAATCAGATTAAAAAATGTGTGCCTCCAGTGAGGTCAAGTGAGGTCTGTCAGAGCAGATTCAAGTTCGCTAGGTGCAAAGGACTGGCCACACGAGGGCGCCACTGCTCACGTCTGCTCCTTGTTCCTACCCTGATGGAAAACAATCGCTTTCAATCTGTTGCAGAAAAAACAGTCCGTGAAGATGTGAGCTTCCCAGTTAAGATGTGTGCCTGAAATTTTAGTGACTTCATGTTTCTGCTCCATCGCGAGAAGTGGAGAACCCCCATGGACCTCACACGTGTGTTCACAGGCTTCAGAGCCTCCAGGGAGGCTGTTGTGGAGAAGAAAAGGGTCAGAGGAGGGTGGCAAAGCAGGGGCTCCGGGAAGCAGATGAAGGGGCTGGAGTCGTGCTGGGAGTGTGCTGGGGAGTAGGGGTGCAGGTCAAGGACAGGGGCCTGGCCTGCACCCATGGCTGACCCCCACAGCATCACGCCTGGGATGCCGGGGTAATAAATGTCCCCATTTTCCAGTCAAGGAGACTGAGTCTGGAAATCACAGAGAGCATCTGAGACAATGAACGGGACACAGCACTCAGGGTCCAAGTCCGCACCTTTTCCTGAAAGTCCAAGGCAGACTCTCAAGCACGCCTTGTGTGTGGTCACCGGAAGTGTGCGTGACATGCGTGCCTGTGTGTGCCCACAAGTTCCCAGTGGGTGCATATAGGTGTGAGTGTGTGGTATGTGCACATGTGTGTGAGAGTACGGGGCTGCCAAAGTCCCTTCTGCACCACTTACTGCATCACAGACGTCAAGTGTCACCAGCAAGAGCCAGGCAGCCGTTTCTGCTGCCAATGCCCAGAACGCAGCCTGCAGTACACGGCCAGCCCTCGGGCTGTGCTGGGCAGGACCGAGGAGGCTGAAGGCTGGGCCACCTCCTCACCAGGCCCCTGCACACGTTAGCGCCCTGTCGCGGGGTATCAGCCCCTCTTTTCACAGAGGACTCAGGAAGAGTGCGATGCTAAAGGTCACCCAGCCGGCAAGGAACCCCTTGCTGAAACCCCTCCCCATCCTCTTGGCTGGGAGAACCCCAGTGAGGCCCCAACACTCCCCACCTCCCTGGGCCCCGCCTCGAGCTCTGTGCCCCGTGGGGCACGGACTCTGATGCACCGGGACAGGCGTGAATGAGTAGAAGCCCCTCCCTGCAGAGGTCCAGGCTGGGGTCTGCAGGGAGGCCTCTGAGCTGAGGACAGACACCCACCGCCTCCCCAGGGAGCCCAGCCCCTACCTGAGCCCTGCGGGGCCGTGCTGGACAGGACCCACTTGACCAGGCAGCAGCGCATCAGGGCCTGCCGGGTGAGCCTCGGCCGCTGCCACTTCACGCCCTCCTTCTTGCTCAGCGGAGTGCGCCCTGGCTCCCCCAGGAGGCTGCCGTCGGACACCTTCATCACCTCCTGCAGCAGGAACAGGCAGAGTGACCGTGAGTCCTGGCTCACCAAGGGCACCCCCAGATTGGCCCCAGGACGCCTCGAGGCCATCCTTCACTCCACGCAGGGCCTCACCTTCCAGGGGCACATGAGAGGAGCCCCTGCGCCGCTGGACGATTCCCAGGGCGCCACTGCCCCCGGCGCTGGTCACCTCCTGCCCCGTCTCTCAACCCTCCCCCGCTCTCTCCAAGAACCCTCTGTCCCTGCCTGGCGAGGCCACCTTGCACGCGCAGTGTCAGCTGGTGATCCAGGCAGGAGGAGGGGCTGAGAAGGATGTTCAAGGCCACCGTGGGGCTGGCAGCCTCTGCTCCCACGCACGCTCCCTGCCAGCCTCGCTAGGCTGCTCTGTGAACACACACTCCCCCCACACACAAGCCCTGCTCCTGCTTTAAGATCCAGCTAACAGGGACTCCCCTGATGGTCCAGTGGTCAAGAATCTGCCTTATAACGCAGGGGACATGGGTTCAGTCCCTGGTGGGGAACTAAGATCCCCCACGCTGCGGGGCAACTAAGCCCTCGGGCAGCAACTACGGAAGCCGGTCCACGCCCTGGAGCCTGTGTTCCGCAACAAGAGGCCACCACAGTGAGACGCCCATGCACCACGGTCAGCGAGTATTCTCCAGCGCCACAACTAGAGAGAGCCCGCACGCAGCAGTGAAGAGCTTGTGCAGCCCCAAATGATAATAAATAAATTAATAGAAATGTGAACGTGTTAGTCGCTCATTCGTGTACTCTTTTCGACCCCATGGACTGCAGTCCGCCAGGCTCCTCTCTCCATGAGATTCTGCAGGCAAGCATACTGGAGTGGGGAGCCATTCCCTGATCCAGAGGATCTTCCCCACACAGAGATCTAACCCCGGTCTCCTGCATCACAGACAGATTCTTTACAGCCTGACCCACTAGGAAAGTCCAAGCTAAAAATAAGTAAAACTTTAAAAATAAGATCCAACTAGAAAGCCAACTCCTGCATGAAGCACCCTGGCCTCTAAAGCTGTGGGCACTGGGACTACCCTTGCTTCTATGGCATGAACTGTGCAGTGGTGACTTGCTGGAGGAACTCCCAGCTGAGGGCAGGGTCCGTGGGTTTCTCCACTGGGCACCTGCTCTGGCACATGATGGAGACCCTGGAAGGAGGGAGGTGAGGGTCCAGACAGGCTCATCAACCTCGCCCCGACCCCAACACAAGTCTGGATGTCAGTCAGAGATCCCAGCCCAAATCCCTCACTGACTAAGCCCAGAGAGAGGGGTAGATCCACGCAGGCCACACAGCAAAGTCGGGCCTCCTTGCTTCACCCCAGAGCCCGCAATATTTTTTGCGTTCATGCTCAGTTGCTCCCTTATGTCCGACTCTTCGCGACACAAAGGACTGTAGCCTGCCAGTCTCCTCTGTTTATGAAGGGCAAGAATTCTACACTAGGCAAGAATACTGGAATGGGTTGCCATTTCCTTCCCCAGGGGATCTTCCAGACCTAGCGATCCAACCCATGTCTCCTGTGACTCCTGCATCGCAGGCAGACATTTATACGATCCTGAAAAGTATATGAGTGTCTGAAATACATCACAAACAGATGTACATTCAAGCAAGTTCTGCAGATGCAGAGACTCCAGCATGGCCCCTGCGACGGTCGGGTTTGAGGGTAAAGGACCAGAAGAAAGCACCCCAGTGGACGGTAAGTGGAGAGGAGTCAGTGGTGGGGGACCCGGGCCATTTGTAGCCTCCCTGGGACAGACCGAGCCAGGCTTGGAAGACAGACCAGGGCAAAGAGCAGGCTGATGGACAGCCAGACCTCAGTCATGGTCACCCACGGGCCAAGACAAGCAGCTCTGCTGCTGCTGGCGCTGCCGTCCCAGGGGCACTGGACCCGGGGCCCCACTGGTGTCGCCACTCTGTGGGAGTCTCGGTTGAGTCACTGGCTCCAAGTTCAAGGTCAAGAACAGAGGAGTCAGACTGTCCCAGCCCGCGTCATACGTCTGCAAGGAAAGCTGCAAGGAAAGCTGCGAAAGCAAGCTTCTGGCCTTTTAGGTTCTCGCCTGTCCTCTGTGGTGGTTTTCCGAAACGTGAGGAATAAGAAAAACCCTACAAACTGCGCAGTCTGAGCACATGCTCAGCTGAGGAGAGGCCTGTGTGCCGCCTCCTGCAGGTTCTCGTTGGGTGGGGGAGCCCTCCAGGAGCTGAGCTGGCTCATGGCCCCATGAGGGCGGTCCACATTTGGGGCTGGGCGGTGGGCCTCCTGGTCAGCTTTCGATGAAGCAGCTGTCTACACTGGGCAACACCCAACCACGTATCCTGACTTTCAGGATCTTTCTAGCCGGGTCCCAGCTGCCCGTCCCCCCAGTGGTTGTCGCCCCCTCAGACCCTCCCCCCAACACACATGCTCAGCGGCCCCTCCACGCTCTTGCGCTTCTCCCAAGCTTAGCCTGGCCTGGGGCCGGGGGTGGTCAGTGGTGCGCAGAGCTACAGCCAGACTGGGCTCACTATCCCAGCAGGGCAGAAAGGGGGTTGGCGGGGTGGCCGGGGGTCCCAGGAGCCAGGGATGCTGAGGGAGGCGCCCCCCGCACCCCGCCCCCACACCCACGTGCACTGACAGAGACCTTCTCCATTATTAATGATCTTATTCGCGAGAGAAAAGGCCTCAGTGAACCAGGTCTTTATTTCAGCCCAGGAGGTGGGTGGGGGACGACGGCAGCTGGCCCTTCATGATTTCATGAACTCTTTGCTGAATGCTCTGTGTGTGGTTGAGTGGAGAAGGTCAGAGGGGAGATCCGGGAGGGGCTCAGAGCCCAGGCAGGAGCTGTCTGTCGGGGCCCCCGCCTCAGGACAGCGCTGGGTGGCTGGCAGGGGTGGCCCTCACGGAGCCCGGAGCCCGGGGCTAGTCCTGGGGACTCTGTCTTGCAGTCAGGCCTGGGCTGATGAGGGGAGACCCAGCAGGTGACCCGGGGTTCCTTCCTACCAGGAAGGGGTCAGGGCTGGGCGGGCCCACAGGACATGGCTGAGAACCCTGCTCCTGCACTTCTGGGCCTTAAGGGCGCCTCATTGCTATGGCAACTACAGGAGGTTGGCAGCACCTGCCCACTTTAAAGATGAGCAAACCAAGTCTCCCAGCTGGCTTCCCAGGTGGCTCAGTGGGCAAAGAGTCTGTCTGCAACGCAGGAGGCACAGGTTGGCTCTCTGGGTCAGGAATATCCCCTAGAGGAGGGAATGACAACCCACTTCAGTACTCTTGCCTGGAGAATCCCATGGACAGAGGAGCCTGGTGGGTTACAGACCATGGGGTTATAAAGACAGGACTGAGCGACTAAGCACAGAATCACAAACCAAGTCTCAGATGCCTGGGGGCACAGCAGGGCCACAGCGCTCTCCTGGCCTCCTGGTTCCAACGTTCAGGGGGTCTCAGCCAAGGGCGGTGCTGCGCGGCTTTCTGAGGCCTTGGAAGTGGGGGAGGGACTCCTAAGCCCTCCTCCCCCTGCACACTCCCCCTTCCCCACCTATACACTCCCCCTCCCCCTGCACACTCCCCCCTCCCCTACCGACACACTCCCCCCTCCCCTTGCACGTTCCCCTCCCCCTGCACACTCCTCTCTCTCCCCCTGCACACTCCCCTCCCCCACCTACACACTCCCCCCTCCCCCTGCACACTCCCCCCTCCCCCCTGCACACCTCTTTCCCTCCCCCTGCACACTCCCCCCTCCCCCCTGCACACTCCTCTCCCTCCCCCTGCACACTCCCCCCTCCCCCCTGCACACCCCTCTCCCTCCCCCTGCACACTCCTCTCCCTCCCCCTGGACAGTTCTCTGCCCCTCTACCTGCAATTCCTCCCCCCTCACCTGCACACTCCTCCTGGACATTCAAGATGGACTGCTTCTCCCTGTCAGGCCTCACTCAGATCAGGTGCTGGGTCATCACCCACATCAGTACCTGCTGTGATCCCCAGCATACCTGGCTGTTGAACTTACCCTGTTTGTTTGTTTGCCTGGGTGCGTTTCTGGCTCTTTCTCCTGGAGTGTTGGCTCCTAGAGCTGGCCCTGGCCTGCTGTGTGCCTGACACCCAAAAGACCCTCACTTCCAGAGCCCAGCAGGAAAAGAACTAAGCCTCTAGCCAGCAGATGGGGAGCAGACCAGCACAGACATGTCAGCAAGGAAGACAGACAGGTGACAAAGAAGCCCACGAAAAGATGCTCCACATCATGAGCCGCCGGGCAGAAGCAAACAAAACCATACAGAGATATCACTCATGCTATCAGAACGGCCAAAATCTCAAAAGGTCACATACGATGTAATTCTATTTATGTAACATTTCAAAATGGAACTGCTTAGTGGGACAGGGGTTAAGGATGGGGGAGAGGTGGAAGAGGGGAGGTGGGTGTGACTATAAAAGGTCAACTTGAGTCCTTGCGGCGATGGACCTGTTACGAGTCTTGACTGCAGTGATGGGAACGTGAGCTGACACATGACCCTGTGTGCTTGTGTGTTTAGAGCGCAGGACTTTTACAAGAGTGCGTGTAAAACTGGGTAAAGGGTACTCGGGACCTGTCTCATTTCTTTTTTGAATATTTATTTATTTATTTGGCTACGGCGGGTCTTGGTTTTAGGACACAGCATCTTTTTTATTTGTTGCAGCATGGGGGCTCTAGTTCCCTGAGCAGAGATCAATCCCAGGCCCCCTACATTGGGAGCTCAGAGTCTTAGCCACTGGACCACCAGGAAAGTCCCTCTGTTTTATTTCTTACAACTGCAAGTGAGTCTGCAATGGTGTCAATGAAGTTTCCATTAAAAAAAAAATACTTTCATACATTAAAAAAAAAGAATATTTAAAATATACAAACACACACAAAACCCTCAATAAATATCCTGCAATGCCTGAGTGAAAGCCCCGATGCTCTCGCCATAATTCCCTGAGGCTTTCTCCCCTTCTGCTCTTATCTGATGCATTTTAACAAGGATGGAGCCATCCTTTCCCCCTCCAGGGGAGGGGACAGCCAGAGCTGGGTGGCAGAGACCAGTGAAGCCAGAAGATCTGGGTCGTGAGGTCACACAGCATCCCTAGCAGTGAGCATTCTGAGCCAGGTTCCAGAAATGGCCCTAGGCTGGCCTGAGACCTGCAGCCTCCTCCAAGGCTGACAAGGTGCCTTCAAGGCAAGCGCTGCAGGTACGCTGAGACATTTCCGGCGTCTCAGCCCACACTTGCAGCTCCTGCCCTCCAGGGGAGTCCAGTGGCAGGTATCAGCTTCCCTTCTTCCAAGTCCCAGGTCTATGAGGAGTTGGGGGGGCAGGGGGTGTACAGAAAGGACACCATGCTGGTGAGGCATCTACTTTCCAGCAGGCAGTGTTGGGTGCTTGGAGAGGTGCTGTGTTTAACGCTCACATCCATCTTTCAGGGTTCCTTAGGCCCTCCTGCAAATCACCCAGCTGAAGCACAAATCCTGGAATAGGTCTTTCTCATACCCTCTCACCAAGATCACCATGTTCCCATTTGGTGTGTTTTCTTTTGCCCAAGGCCAACGAGGAGCCAGCCCCGCTTGTTCACAATCAGGTGTGCACTGCTGGGCTTTGGCTGGAGGTCATTGGCTCCAGGGCATTTCCCAGGTGACTCAGTGGCAAAGAATCTGCCTGCAATGCAGGAGACATGCTTTCAATCCCTGGGTGGGGAAGATGCCCTGGAGGAGGGCATTGTAACCCACTCTAGTATTCTCGCCTGGAGAATCCCCTGGACAGAGGAGGCTGGAGGGCTAAGATCCATGGCGTCGCAAAGAGTCAGACATGACTGAAGGGACTTAGCATGCACACATGCATTGGCTCCAGGAAAGGAACGCCTGGGAGAATCTCCTGTCTGGGAGAGGGGATGACCTAGACCAATGGTCCTCAACGTTTTGGCACCAGGGACAGGTCTCATGGAAGACAATTCTTCCATGGAATGGAGGGGGAATGGTTTGGGGATGACACAAGAGCATTACATTTACTGTGCACTTTCTTTCTATTATTATTATGTCAGTTCCACCTCAGATCATCAGGTATTACAGTCCAGAAGTTGGGGACCCTCACCTAGACTCTGGGTGCCCGAAGCATCC
Organism: Muntiacus reevesi; assembly: GCF_963930625.1. Lineage (NCBI taxonomy): Eukaryota > Metazoa > Chordata > Mammalia > Artiodactyla > Cervidae > Muntiacus > Muntiacus reevesi. The sequence continues at coordinate 99,372,215 of NC_089251.1, forward strand.
GTCTCGCTTCAGCTCAGAGCCTCAGCAGGCAAGAGTGGGAGGGAGGAGGGTTGGGAGGGGCGCTAGAATTTAATGCTGTTTTGTTTTTGTGGCGTTGTTATGGTTACCCCAGCACCTGCTACCAGCTCTCCTTTTACAAGAACAATCTATTGATTCCCTTTTAACTGAATTTAGGAAATTTAAAATATGAGTTAAAGAAAAATAAGAAACTACAGCACAAGTTGCACCAGATAAGACAAAATCGGTGAAGGAATACAAACAGTTAGAAAACTTGCAGTCTGAGGGCTCCCTTGCTCAACTCAGCTCAGAGAACTGAGTCCTCTGGGACTGGGTGTCCCACACATCAGCCACGCGCTGACCTGAATGCTTGAAACGACACTAGTCCAAATGGAGACATGCCATCAGTGCAAATACACACTGGATTTCAAATTCTTCTTAGTAGGATAATAGCTTATTAACAATTTTTATATTGAGCACACATTGAAGTAATATTTACATTGGATTAAATAAAATATATTATTTTAAAATTTTCTTTTTGAATTTTCTTTTTTTAATGCATCTGCCTGACCATTTAAAGTGACACTTGTGCCTTGCAATACACTTCTTTAAAAAAAAATTCTTTATTTTTGGCCATGTTGGGTCTTAGCTGCGTCATGTGAGGTCACCACTGCAGCCTGTGGCTTCCAGTCTAGTTGAGGTGCACAGGCTTGGCTGCCCCTGGCTTTTAGGGTCTGAGCTCCCCGACTAGGAGTGGGACCTGAATCCCCTGCACTGGAAGGTGCATCCTTAACCACTGGACCACGAGGGAAGGACCATGAAATTCATTTCTACAGGCCGGCACCGTTCTAGACCTCCCTGCTGTGGGGCTGTGGGCAGCTTGCACACCAGGGCACACCCTACCCCCAGCTCCTCTCTCCTACCCAAGTCCAGGCTAGGGTCCGTCAGAGTTGTTTCAGAAAGGTGGTCTGTAGGAGTGTGGAGGGGAACTGGGGCACAAGGAGGCTGAAGGCCAGCTTGGGGTCTGCCCAGGTTGAGGGGAATATGGTGGAGCGCGGAGCCAGGTGCAGGTGGTGGGACAGGGGAGGGCGTATTAGTGTGCTGGGTATTCAGGTTCTGCTGTACATGTGGGCAGCAATGGAAGGGTCAAGCTGACTCCTCAGTAACTTTGCCATCAACACCATGGAGATGGCACAGGAAGAATATCCCCCATGCCTTCCAGCTCCCCCCAAACGCGGTCCAGACCCTCCATGAGAACACTCCGTTCTCAATCATCATCTGAGAGTTTTCACCACACCACACAAAGAGGCCGATCATTTTAAACAAACCACTGGGACCTCAACTGGGACATTCTACCTTGCAGCTCCCCACACCCCCACCACAGGCCCCCAGAGAGGCTAGCAGCCCATGGGGCAGCTGCCCCCGTGCACAGCCTTTGGGGTGAAAACATCCAGGCTCCTTTCCCCAGAGGTAAAGTGATTGAGTTCATGCATGTGCAAGAGGCACGGCTAGCTTCTCCCAAATGTTTACAGGCCTTTGTGCATGAGAAACAGCATGAACGGCTTCTTAAGGGCCACCAGGACCCACTGGTGTCTGATTCAGAAGCCACACCTAGCCGGGGAGGGAAGACTTTTGGGGTGTGGGGGAGGGAAGATTTCGAGCAGAATGATATTTCAGTCAAGTATGGTGGGAAGAGGTCTGTGGTCAACCAGACAGGGACTTGAAAACTGGGCCCTTTTCTCCTGGCTGGGAGACCTTGGATGAAGTTCTTGACCACTCTGAGACTCATTTTGTGTGTGTGTGTGTGTTCAGTCGCTTCACTCAGGTCCGACTCTTTGTGACTCTAGGGACTGTAGCCCACCGGGCTCCTCTGTCCGTGGGATTTTCCCATGCAATGACACTTGTGTCGGTTGCCATTCCCTCCTCCAGGAGACCTTCCCAATCCAGGGATCAAACCCATGTTGTCTGTGTCTCCTGCATTGCAGGCAGATTCTTTCCACTGAGCCACGGGGGCAAGACCCAAGCCTCAGTTTGCTTATCTATAACATAGGGATAATTTGCAGGAGTATGGGGGAGGTTAAATGAGGTGATACACCCCACCCCCAGCAGGACTGATCTGCACTATTCCTCACCCTCCTGGTGCTGAGTGAGGGTCTGGCTGCCCCATGCAAGGGGAAGGGCCGAGCCCACGGCCCAGTGACGTCAGCAGGGGCACCCAACTCGCTCTGCTCAGCTGGCTGCACGTCAGAATCACTTGGGAAGTCTCCCCACCACTGCCTTCCCCGGGGGCTGCATTATTGATTCAGTAGGACCTGCACCACTCTATTTTTATAAAGCTCGACAGTCAATCTGAAAGTGCAGCCAAGGTTTAGAGTGCTTATCCCACCAGATAGGAAATTCTGGGCCTTATCTGTGGGAGGAAGGGGTTTCGCATTCACACTCTCCCTTTCTCCCAGTGGGGCTGGGGAGAGGGCTGTCTTGAGCCCAGAGCCTGGGCCGGCAGGGACGCGCAGGCTCCAGGTGTGGGGCTGCCTGGCGCCCTGACCCCGTCCATGGGGACTGCTGCAGGCAGGCTCGTGAGCGCCCACTCGTCTTCGCTCGCTCTATTTCCATCACTCGGGACAGATGGCAGGAAGTGGCAGTGGGCGTCGAGTCATGCAGGCCCTGAGGATTTGCGATGGGAAGGCTTCGCAGGGGGAGGGGGGAGCGCTCAGCTCTCCTCCCACCCCTGGGCATCAATAGATGCCAGCCAGGCAGCCTGCCTCCTGGATGGGAGGGGAGGTGAGACTGTCGTGAGCCCCTGCAGAACTCACACGTGCACACAGGCATGCATACACACTCACACACACACATGCCTGGGTGCTGCTCCACCCAGAACAGTGGAGCCGAGGAGGGGACCACTGGGTGGTCGCTGCCCTCCCTCTAATGCTGCCACCTCCGCTAGCACATCATCTCCTCACCTGCCCTTTGCTGCCCAGGCAATGAGGGCTTCTCACCAACCCAGGGGTGGACTTGAGTTGCTCGCGGATCGCACTGTCCCATTGGGGTGCCCTTCACAGGCTCGACTCAGTAACCCAAAAATGACAACACTGATGATCGCACTATTTACAGAGCTCTCGCTATGCACAAGGTGGGGGTGGGGGTGGGGGGCTGTGCCAAGCGGGTTGGTGGAGGATCTTATTTACCAAGGAGGAAAACAAGGAGACCGTGGGACAGAGAAGCTAAATAACTTGTCTGAGGACACACAGCTATGGCGTGAAGGGCCTGAAACTGAACCCAGAGGCACAGCCATGTTACTTCCGCAGCGACGTTCGCTCTTGGCTGGCCCGTCAATTCCAAATGATGGGGGGGGGGGGGGGGGGCCTCTGTGACAGGCCAGGGGCATACAGGTATGTAGGGGCAGGGTGATCTGCACTATGGCCCCCCAGCCCCCACGGCTCAGCACATGGCCCAACCTCAGGTAAGGGCCCGGCAGAGGCGATGAGCATGTCTGCGGCCCGGGGAGGAGATGGACACCGCCCACGCTCACAGGTTGGGGCTAGTACTGGGCGCTCTGGAGTCACTGCCCAGAGGGCCCATCTTGAGACAAGATCTTTTTTTTATAGCCGCACCCCGTGGCATGTGGAATCTTAGTTCCCTTACCAAGGATAGAACCCATGTGTGCTAAGTGGCTGCAGCCATGTCTGACTGTGCGGTGCTGTGGTCTGTAGCCCACCAGGCTCCTCTGTCCATGGGATTCTCCAGGCAAGAATATTGGAGTGGGTTGTCATGCCCTCCTCCAGGGGCTCTTCCAGACCCAGGGATTGAACCCACGTCTCTTGCATCTCCTGATCAGGGATTGAACCTGAGCCCCCTGCAGTGGAAGTTCAGAGTCTTAGCCACTGGACCACCAGTGAAGTGCCGAGAGAGGATCTTCACACAGGGCCAGGTTGGCCTGGGCACGTGGCGGAGCAGCGGCGGCAGGCCTCAGGTTGATCCCTTGCCTGCCTCGAGAGGCATGTGCTGGGGGGCCAGGGAGGGCAGGGGCAGCCGAAGAGGTAGAGGTGAGGTCGGCAAAGACCAGCAGGTGCTCTGCCTGGCTGAGCACGGTGCGGGTGTGGGCCGCCTGGCGGAGGGGAGCTCTGGGCAGAGACCTCAGGCTCAGAGTTGGGCCAGCTGGGGAGCTGGTACAGGCCCTTTCAGCCATCCGTCTCGGGTCAGCTCAGCTAACCCCACACCCACCCTTCGCTCCGGGCCCGCAAGTCCCTTTGGCTTTCTCCCATCACGTGGATGCTCTGCGATGCTCTGGGATGTGGGCTGATCACAGCTGACAGATGCACCTGCCTGTTCCAGGGAAACATCAGTCAGCTGGAGATGGGGGCGGGGCCGCACAGTGACTCACTCCACACTGCACCCTCCTTTGCACTCTGTCTCCTTCCGGCCGGGGCTGCAGGGCCAGCAAAGGAAGGCGCGCCAAGTTCTTTCCCTTCTTTTCTCTTCGCCTTGGAAACCAGGGTTTCCCCTCTTCCTCACAGAGGCCACATTCAGGGCTGTGCAGATGCTCCTGGGCGGGGGGTGGGGTGGGAGAGCAGGTGGCCCCCCAGCCCCTGCTGGCGAAGCAGCTCCCATGCTTGCAGCAGACTTGGATAAGAAAAGGGCTCCTGGTGCCAAAACATTGGGGTCCTATCCTTTGGAGCCCCCAGAAAAGGGGATGTGGCTGGCTCAAGGTCACACGAATAATCCAGGTGACATGGTTGGGGTGGGGTCTGACCCGTGTGTACTCACTGAAGTATTGAGAGGGTGCAATAGGCCACAACTCCATGGGGCGAGCCCCCAACTGGGGTGGGGCATCTCCTCAGTTGCCTGGTTACAGGCACATCCTCTCTCCCTGGAGCCTTCTCCCATGACATCCCCGTCCATCCCCCCATCCCCAAAGCTCATAGGGAACTGAGCTTTGGAGTAAGACAGAGCAGGGTTCAAATTCCCGCTGTAACACTTTGTAGCTTGCAGTCTAGGGTGGGCCTTAGTTTCCTCATCTGTGAAGTGGGTACAATACCAAGCACTACCTGTGGGGCCGCGTGGGGGTCCAGAGAGATAATCCAGGTACAGAGCCTGCTGGAAAGACCCTGGAGGGAGGAGTGGCCACTTCAGGGCTTCTGCCCTTCAGCCCTGGCCTTGTCCCAGTGAACAGTCAGAACCACTTCACTCCCCATTTCAATTCAGGGTTGTGATTACTATACTTGGAAATAAGGGAAAAAATTAGGGACCACCTCCCACAAACTCCTTGCAAGAAGGCAGGAACCTGGGCAGGAAGAGGGTCCCAGTGGACATGCCAGGCCATGAAGACATCTCTCCCTGAAGATCCAGGAGCAGAGCAAGGGTTCTGCTTGCTCCTTTTCCCTAAGATCTCAGGGAGTTCAAGTCCTGGTCCTATGCGTGAGCTGCATGCCCACCCCGGTCACTCCCAACCCTGAGCATCGTGTCTGTAGAAGGGGAAGTGGCAGGGTTCACCCTCCCAGGACTTTGTGAGGATCCACAAATGACAGTGACAGGCAGTGAGGATGGATGAGTCAGGCCACCTCCCAGCCTGAGCTCCGAACTGTAGCCCCTATTGCCACTAGTGGTGGTGGCGGTTTGGTCGCTAAGTCATGTGTGATTCTTGTGACCTGACAAACAGTATGCAGCCCCTCAGATTCCTCATCCATGGGATTCTCCAGGCAAGAATACTGGAGCAAGTTGTCATTTTCCTTCTCCAGGGAATCTTCCTGACCCAGGGATCAAACACGTGTCTCTTGCATCACAAGTAGATTCTTTACCACTGAGAGGAAGCTGATTTTTCATAATCTCCCTGCTGACCTTGGTGACAGTGGTGATCACTGTCCCTGCCTGGCCCACAACTGAAGGTATGGGGCCCGCTCCAGTCTCCAGCCAGGCCAGCTGTAGGAAGGGCACTGGCAGGCACCGTGGACCCACTGGGGCCTGGCTGTGAGTGAGGGCAGGGGCCAGTGTGGGGTCACGGTAACCAAGGGAGGGGCCAGATGCACTTGGAGGATGGGACCCACTCACCACACTCATCTGGCGGGACAGGGCGTGACCTCCTGGCAGGCAGGGGCCAGTGGGGGAAAGGCGAGAGAAAGGGGATTGTCAGGTGGCGGGCGGACACAGCAGGCTGAATCCACACCTGCATGCAGCTTGACTCAGTCGAAAGCCCCACCTCTGCAGGTTCAGCAACCCGGCCAACTGTGGGCACAGCCACGGGTGTGGCTTAGCACCGCAGGCTGACTGATGCCCAAGGATGCACGTGACCTGCGATGGCTGTGGCGCATGTGCACTGTGAGCCCACGGCGTGTGTGCCTGTGACAAGGCTCTGAGTCTCTCTGCCCCTGCCCTGTCTGTCTGGAGGTGGCGGGGGAGACTCAGGGCGACAGGGGGAGAAAAACACCTTTTCAACACGCCCTGCCCGCATGCTCGAAGGGTCTCATGTCAGCACCTCTGCCGATCCTCCTGACACCAGTGCGTGATGGAGCAGACAGCGCAGGGGCGGGTGGCCCGGGGTCAGCAGCCACAAGCCCACCCTGGACTGCTTGTCCTCATGTGACGGAGAGGTACATCTCAGGGGGGAAGGGCATGGAGTTGGGGGGGAGACTGGCAGATACCGACCCAGTATCCATTCTTCCTTGCTCACAAAACCCTGATTTTATTAGAGGGTTTTCGGTTGTTGTTTTTTTTTTGCCCTTCCTTCTTTCTACTTCCTGCAGCCTGTGTGCGTTGGCTGGAACTCCAGCAGCCATTCTGGGCCTTAGGGTAACCTCTAGAATGGCAGCCAGTGAGACAGATGGAGCCTGAGTCCCTGTTGAGACAGATGGCACACTCCCTGTGGGTCACAGGGCCTCCGTGCCAGCCCTCTATTACCTCCCCCTGCACGTCTGTGTGAGAAACGCAAGCAAACGTGTTCAAACCACTGCTATTTGGGTTGTTCTGTTACAAGCAGCCAAATCTAATCTTGGTGTTTCTTCTTCCCTCCAAAGCAAGACTGTCCCAAACATGTGGGGAGGTGGCAAAGCATCACAGATTTTCTGAGTGTTCACTGTCTTCTGGGAGGGGGGAGCTTATCTTCCTTTTCCTCATTATTCTGCATTAATTATTCTTCATCCTTCCCAACTCCTTGACACCATCTCTTGAACTCTACTCCAGGCATTTCCCTTGCTCTCTCTCTCTCTCTCTCTCTCTCTCCAGCCTCCCAACAGCCCCAGAGTGGGAACTAACCACATGTGTCCTTGTCAGCGGTCTTCTAGCCCTTCAGGAAGTGTTTATTCATTAATTACTTAGATAATTAAACGATGCACTCCTTGACCAGCCTTCAAAGGTAAGACACCCCCTCCCAGCATTCGGCCTTTCCCCAGCGCTAATGAGTCGGAGGCTTGGGGTCAGCACTCTGGCAATCATCCCAGGGACTTAACTGAACCACATGGCTGACCCCAAGCTACTCCTCTGTCCAGCTTCTGTTCCACAAACACCTAAAGCCCTTGCCGTCTGAAGGGCGCCCCAGGAGTCTAGCCTCCCAGGCAGGACACCCCAATACTTACTTTTCCCACAGCCACCCTACAGGGGACAACAGGGAATGGAGTCAAACAAAGAGGCACTGCAAGGCTCCCTGGTCCAGGGTAAACCCCCGAAGCCCCCACTCCCAGCCCTGGGCGAGCGCCCAGCCCCGCCAGAGCCTACCTTGGCCCGCTGCATCCTGGACAACCGAGAAAACTGTTGCCGGCTTCCCCGCCGGCTTCCCCTCCGCGCAGCCGAGGAGAACGGGACTGCCGGCCGCGCCGACAGCTGCCTCATGTTTGCCGGGACCCAGACGCAATTGCTGCCGGCGGCTCCTCGCCCGCCCCGGCCCAGCCTCCCGCCCGAGCGCCGCTCCCCTAAGCTCCGCCCCTCTGCTGTGTGTCAATCCGCGCTCAGCCTCCCTCCGCGCGCACCTCGCTCCTCCGCTCTCTCTCGTCTTTCCCGTCCCTCTCCCGGTCTCCCTGCCCCACTCTCTGTGTAAACCCTTCCCAGTCCGGCTCTCCCTCCAGGTCGCCCCTCTGCCCCCGTCACCCGGGGTCTCTGTCTATGCCACCCTCCATCCCATCTATGTGTTTCTCTGACACGCGCTCCGCTCCCTAACCTTGGAAGGGGGAAGGTTGGGGGTGTGGAGGAGGCCCCGGCAGGGAACAGAGGAACTCACACAAGCTGCTGCCCGACGGAGGGAAGGACAGCAGCGCAGCACGAGAACCTCCCAGAGCATCTTCCAGAACAGGCCAGCTCCTTCCGTCCTGGCTGCCCCCTCCCTCAGGCTACCAGTCCCTTATGGACAGCAGGTGGAGTGACCCCACCTCCTGCCTGTGACCTTGGGCCTTTACAGTCAAGGTGGGCTTTGGAGAGGGCTCTCTCTGGTCTCCCTCCAGCAGCCCTGAAGGTGACCTCTGGGCTCCCTCGGCATCCAGAGCACGCTCCTAGTGGGGACATAGCTCTGGGTGCTGGGCCCTCAGTGGCCTCAGCGATGGGGACTCACCACCCAGAGATGGTGACGGCTACCAAGGCCACATCACGTGGGTCACAGGCCAGGGGGCCTTCAACCTGTTTCACCTGTGCCCCCCTCACCTGTCTCCTTTCACCGCATATGGGGACTTGCCATGGGGGTAGCTCTCCCCAAACCTGAACTCCTTACACTCTCCAGGGAGCCCAGTGTCTCTCCCTGCTGTCTCTGTCTGAGGTTGGGACCACATCAGGGCAGCCGAGGGACCTGGCTGGACCTTCCAGGGGCAGATGTGGAGGAAAGGGGTGAAGGTCCCTGGACATCCTGGGGAGGGAGTCTCCTTCCCACCCCTCAGGAGGGCAGACTCCGGGGCATTTGCTCAGCCCCCAGGGGAAGCGCCCAGGAGCCAGATGCCCAAAACCTCAGCCAAGTTTCCCTTTTCTGCACCCCAGGAAGGAGCCAGCCTGTGCCACTGGTTCCCATGGAAACAGAGCCCTGAGCCACCCCCTCCTCTGCGTGCACTTGCACACCCATCTCCATTTGTGTGTGTGTGTGTGTTTGCACCAATCAGCTCCAACTTTCAGATTCTGGGAGGAAGAAAAGTCTGGAGCAGTTGACCCACCGAGGGAGGAGGAGTTTGGACTGCCTGGGCCTCACGCCGGGCAGGGACTCAGTGGACCCTGGAGCTGAGCACGGCGGCGCCCTGGGCAGAGGTGAGTGCAAGCCCCCTGCAACTGTCTGGTCGGGGCAGAGACTGAGCTCCTTGAGAGCCTGGAGACCTGGTGATCTCGGCTTTGAGCAATTGGCCCCCTGCCGAGCATGTTGAGTCCTCACAGTGGCCCCGGCAGGGAAGTGTCATTATCTCTGTGGATGATGAAAGTGAGAACCAGAAAAGGTAAAGGATTTGTCTCAAGTCACTCAGTCATGTCCGACTCTTTGCAACCCCATGGACTGTAGCCCACCAGGCTCCTCTGTCCATGGGATTCTCCAGGCATGAATACTGGAGTGGGCTGCCATATCCTCCTCCAGGGGATCTTCCTGACCCAGGGGTCAAACCCGTGTCTCTTGTGTCTTCTGCATTGGCAGTCGGGTTCTTTACCATTGGCACCACTGGGACCTAGAAAGTGACAAAGCTGGTACACAAAGCCCGTTACTTTCATCTCTAAGTGAATGTTAGACACTGCCGAACCTCCCATGCTGCACACATCAGCTTGGGAATGTGCCAGTCGCGCTGTCCAAGACAGACCTGGCCATAATTACGGCCTAGTTAGCATGAGGCATGACCAGAGAAGGCCCCCATCCCCGCTGCTGGTTTGGGGTGAGGGCTGAACTTCCATTACCAGATGTGCTTTCTTCTGAATTCACAAATTAATGAGCTTCAAGGAGCTCATCTTACAAAAAAACCCAAATGAGCTTTTTTAGCCAACCCAATACAACAAAACAGGGCAGCTGTCCACATGCCCCCCCCCACCAGTCCTCTACCACCTTGGGCCTGGAGAACCTCCAACCGTAGCTGCCACCAAGGGTGTACCCCTCATAAAACACACATGATGTTGGCCTGCATGATCTGTGCCCCCCATCTCTCTTTTTTCCCCAGAGCCCACAGGGGTTTTTCTAGAGCACTCTGAGCTGGTCCCGCCCAGGCCTGTGAGAGATGCAGGAATGAGAAAGGTTAGGAGAGTGTGGAGGTCAAGGACAGCCTGGAGCAGAGCTCCCCACATGGGCCTCAGCAAGCCTAGCAGTGGTATGGACATGTAGGCAGCGGCTAACTCTCCTTGTGAAAGTCTGGGAGTTTCTGGAGATTCTCTGGCAGTGCATCAAACCCAAAAAAGGTTAAGGAAGACTGCAGAAGGGCCTCACTTTGTCAGCCTCGATCCTCAGCCTCATGGGTCTCAGCTGTACTTTCCCTTGTGCTGGGGGGTGATGAGCCCCAGGAGTTTGGAAGCGGGAAGGAATGGACCATTTCAAGCCTGGAAGAAGGTTGAGTAGCTTGCATTTGAGAGGAGGCAGTGGCAAGCCATCTGAACCAGCTGGGGGCCTCACTGTAATCCCATCTTGGTGAGGGCTCACACTGACCTACCCATAAGCCTTGGGAGTCTTTTGGACCTTCCTCTATTGTTGCAAACAATCCCCTTCACTTCCAGACACAGGGCAGATTCTTCCTGCAATGCCAGAGACCTCGGTTCAATCCCTGGGTCCAGAAGATCCCCGGAGAAGGAAATGGCAATCCAATGCAGTATTCTTGCCTGAAGAATTCCATGGCCAGAGGAGCCTGGTGGGGTACAGTCCATGGGGCTGCAAAGAACTGGACATGACCAAGTGACAATACTTTCTTTCCAGATCCAACTTCAAACCCTTCCTCCTTGGTACCCCAAACCTGGCTTCATGGAGTCCTCATTCTGTATCTTTTTTCCAGATTCCTTTGAGCCCTGGTTCTTCTTACCTCTGGCTGAGGGGCACAGGAGACAGACAGTACAGTTTCAGGGTTTAGGTCCTTGCTCCACCAAGAGCCCCTACCTGTGAGGCAAGCCTCTCCGGGTAGTGGTGGGTCTCCCCAGGCAGGTGGAGGCCCCTCCCCACAGGAGTTCAAGAAAAGTCTGTTGCCCTCAAACAGTGCTTCCCTGAAGGCCACAGCACCCACGTGTCCCATGAGTCGGCATAGCTGTGGCATTGTCTTACTTGTCTGTATTTGTCTTTCACTGCCTGGAAACCTCTTCTGCTGCCCGCCTTTCCGGGGCTGGATGGAAGCCCTGGCAGCCTGAGATGATGCTCGGTAGGGAGATACAGTGGTTCACTTCATCTCACCAGACCGTCCCAGCTCCGGTCCAAGCCTCGGCCAAGGCCAGCCGTCCTGGCGCACAGCCGGAGTCTCTGCCCAGCTCCGGGGGCAGGGCGCGGCTCCCCGTGGACCCGTCCTGGGCAGTGCTCTGGGTTTGCCCAAGGTTGAAGGTCGGAAGCTATATGCCTGCTTCCTGGCCATTGCTGGGCACCTCCACACCTTCCCCCGGTGCCATGAGGTCCTCACACCTTCCCCCGTATGCCATGTGGATCTTGGTGGAAGGGAGGCCAAGGAAACTCCACACCCCCAGGCAGACCATCTCCCCTCCGCTGGGGCCTGTGCACACTCCAGGCAGCCTCCACGCTGAGCCTCCCTCACACGGGGCCCTCGTCTGGCTCACTGGCCTCTCCTTGGCTCTGTGAGAGAGCGGCCAGCTTGTCTCTTGCTCTCTAGACCTTGAGGTGGGGCTGGGGCATCAGTTGGCTGGGTTCCTCAAACTGCAGGGCATCCTGGGAAGCCCTGAAGATGGTCTTTAAAAAAAAATTATCTTTGGCCGTGCTGGGTCTTTGTTGCTGCACAGGGGTTCTCTAATTGTGGCGAGCAGGGGCCACTCTGGTTGCAGTGACAGGCTTCTTGTTGCAGTGGCTTCTCTTGTTGCGGAGCATGGGCGCCAGGCATTCAGGCTTCGGTAGCTGCAGCTCAAAGGCTTGGTAGCCGTGATGCACAGGCTTAGTTACTCCTCCGCTTGTGAAATCTTCCAAGACCCGGGATCGAGCCAGGCTCCTGCACTGGCAGGAGGATTCTTATCCACTGAGCCACGAAGGAAGCCCTGAAGGTTTCCTTTAAAGCCCCTTTCTTCTGGCTTGATGTGAAGGGAGGGTTCCCCCCATTGTGTTCAGCTCACCACCCCCTAAAACTCCCCCTCAACCTCAAAGCCTGACTCCTGGGTACCCCTAGTGTGGGGAGGGTTCAGGTTATTGAAATTCTGCATCACCACTGGGCAAAGGTTGGGGCCGGATGGGGTTCTCTCTGCGTACAGCACACCTTCCCCTCGCTGGGTATTGCGGTGCTGTGTTTGTAAGAGGGGGGACTGTTACCTGCTCCAGGAGTGGCGCATCCCGGAAGTGCAGGAAGGATTAGGGGCCACAGAGGAGGGGCTTCATGCCAGTAGCACGGTATCACCTGAGTTATAAAGAGCCACCATTATCTATTGTTTCTTTGCGGTAAGTTGTGTCCTTTCTACTCAGCCCACATCCAGTCCTGTGCCTTAGTTTTCTCAACCATAAACAGGTGATGATAAGTGTCTACAGCTTTTAAAGGGCTTCCCTGGTGGCTCAGCAGCAAAGAATCTGCCTGCCAATGCAGGAGACTTGGGTTCGATCCCTGGGTCAGGAAGATCGCTTGAAGAAAGAAATGGCAACCCACTCCAGTATTCTTGCCTGGGAAATCCCATGAACCCAAGAGCATTAGCCTATTAACAATGTTGTGATAGTTTCAGGTGGAGAGCGAAGGGACTCAGCCACACCTACACAAGTCTCCATTCTCTCCCAAACTCCCCTCCCATCCAGGCTGCCACATAAGTTGAGCAGAGTTCCTTGTGCTGTATAGTAGGTCCTTGTTGGTTATCCATTTAAAATATAGCAGTGTGTACATGGCCATCCCAAACTATCTTTACCCCGTTCTTTGCCCCCGGTTCTCTGTCTGTGAGTGTTTCTGTTCTGTAAGCAAGCTCATTTGTGTCCGAGATGAGATGGAGAGACAGCATCACCGACTCAATGGACATGAACTTGAGCAACCTCCCGTGGTTGGTGGAGGACAGAGGAGCCTGGTGTGCTGTGGTCCATGGGGTCACATAGAGTCGGACACAACTTGGTGACTTAACAACAACAATCTCTGAGTCGTCCCTGAGAAATGCTTAGCACACTTCCTCATTTATACTCAGAACCCAATAAATGAAACTGTCCCCTCAGGTAGCCTCAGCGGGCCCCTAGCCATCTGACTCTTCTTTGCACACCTGGAGCCAAGCAGAACTACCCTGGCCAGCCACCTGGGGCCTGGCCCATGTGGCATTTCTCTGGCAGAATCCGCCACCTGTGGCTCATGGCCTTTGCTCTGGGGTGGCCAGGCTGGCAGAACTCCCAGGGCCTCCCATCTGTCATCTCTTCTGCCACAGCGACAGCAAGGACACGTGGATCACATCTCCTTGGAGACGGGCCTCCCTCCCATCCACCCACAGGGAACGTGGGCTGGCAGCGTGCCCAGGAGGAAACCTCCAGGGCCACCAGGGTCGGGGCATGTGAATCCAGGTCCTGGCGGGACTTCAGCTTATGGGACCTTGACTCAGCCACAGAGTTTCTCAGAGCTTCACCTGCTCAACCGTGAAACAAGGATGACATTCTGCCCGCTTTGGGGAATGTTGTGAGAACAGATGAGACTGCAAACCTCGAAAGGGCTTTGCTTCACACATAAAGGATGAGCAGTTTAGGATCCCAGCATTCTAAAAACTGGGAAAATATGTAGTTTATTTCTCCCTGTGGCTATTTGTCACCTGCTGAGCACCACCCTCACCTGCAGCTTATCAGAGCCTACAGGTGATACTCCCTGAACTGAGCTCCTTTGAAAGTCCATGTTCAGTGCACTAGGCCAAGGTTTCTAGATACTAAGTTCAATGAATGGCAGCCCTTCCCAATTCACAGGGGAAAAAATCAGCTAGTTTTTTAGGACTATTAGTTCTGATCACATTGGACTAGGTAACTTGGACTAAATTCCCAACTGAGAACAACTAAAACCTGCTCAAAAAATATTTTTTGAAAGTTTGATTCAGGGGTGCGTGCTCAGTTGCTTCAGGTATATTCAACTCTTTGTGACCCCATGGACTGTAACCTGCTGGGTTCCTCTGTCCATGCGAGTCTCCAGGCAAGAATGCTAGAGTGGGTTGCCATGCCCTCCTCCAGGGGATCTTCCTGACCCAGGCATCGAAACCGAGTCTCTTGTCTGCTGCATTGGCAGATGGGTTATCACTGGCACTACCTGGGAAGCCCTTGATTCAGGGGTACCAGGGAGCAAACAAGGCAGTAAAAAGCCACAGGACCAAGATCTGGGAAAAGAAAGAAACCCAGAGACATCTGGGGCTACTTTCTCCCTAAAGGACCTGGTGATGCAGCAAAGATGCTGAGCAGAGCTGTTGACAGCCTCTGGATCTAAGGAGGTCAAAACTAGGGCCACCAAGAGCAGAGGGGTTGCCTGAAAAATCCTTCATGCTTTAGGTTGGGACCCCAGATGGTCTCATCCCCAAAGTATGAATGAACTGGAAACAGACAAGTGCTCCAAGGCACTGCAAAAATCATCTCAGTCCCTGAAAGCCAATTAAAACAACTTGGTCTGCAAGTTGTTGGATCACAAGCCATCTGCCCAATGTACACATAATCCCCATGGAAAAAGTTAACCTCATTCTGCCTCAAATTAGTTCTATAGATTTACAGATAAAATATGTGGCACTTACTTTTTTCCAAGTAGGCAAGGAGACAATACTAACAAAAACCAAGAGAAACAATAGACAATAGAAATAGGCTCACAGAGGCTCCTTATTAGGGAGTTACTGAACTTAAACTACACCTAGTTTGGTCAAATATATAAAAGACAGGCAATATTGATAGAGAACTAGAAATTATTTTTTAATCATTTCCTATTTTTATCCCATCAATTTCATTCTTAAAATGCAAGGTGCTACAGTTCCCTACACAGGACAACAGATGGAAAGCAAGCCAAGAATTGTTCTGGGAAAAGCCAAAAAGAGGCAACTGTGCCACATTTAAGCATGCTGGTCTGAGAGTGTGTTGGCAGTAGTGAAAATGGGAACACCATCCCAATTTCTAGTAGCAATTTGTTGCTGGTTTGTAAGATGCAATTAAAAATAGACACTCCCTGGAAACCCAGCAGATTCTTATCTTACAGGCCTTTGCTCCTTTGAGCAGGAACCTGTCTCCCTCTTCGCTTGTATCTGCCCAGACCCAGCTCTGCCCCGGCCCGGAGTAGTCATGGCAAAAAAAGAGAAATAGCAGCATTTGAGC
Source organism: Muntiacus reevesi (assembly GCF_963930625.1). NCBI lineage: Eukaryota > Metazoa > Chordata > Mammalia > Artiodactyla > Cervidae > Muntiacus > Muntiacus reevesi. Next base: position 99,387,555 of record NC_089251.1, read on the forward strand.
ATTTGTTTTGTGCCAGTCCCCTGCCAAGGGATTTGCACACATTGTTACATTATTTACAACTCTGTGAGATGGCTATGGCTCTTTCCCCATTTTACAGGTGGAAAAACTGAGGTCTGGAGGGCCCATGGGTCATGTTCAAGGTACCCTGGTCACCATACACTAGAGCCCAGAGTGAAGCCAGGTCTGAGTGCTCCCAGAGTGGGCCGCACCCCCACCTGCTCATTGTTGGGGTGACCCCTGGATGCCTGTGGTCAGAGGAGGCCTTGAAGTTCCCTCTCCGCCCTCACTGAACACCAACCACATCCAGGGCCCCAGCCTGGAAGAGCTGAAAGACCCAAGGCCAAGGCTTAGCCAAGTGAAAACACTTTAATGGATTCGAGGTCCTGTCCACTTCCTGTACTCTCTCTTCCTCTTCCCCACTTCCGGAACTCAGGATCTGACACAAAGATGGAGATGAGATGACACCCGGCCACATGCATGGGACTGAAGGAGTAAGGGCCATCGTGCAAAGTCCTCTTGTGGCCACCAGATCTCTCCAGGAAAAGCTGGGTAGCTGTCAAAGAGGCTACTTTCTGGGGTGCCAAGGGTGAGCCCCCCTGCAGCCCACACCCTAGGTCCCTTCCTAGGAAGCCAGTGCTCAGAGAAGGGCAGAGGGGCAGCAGCATAATTCCCAGCCCAAGGTGCAGGCTGAGGCTCAGCCTTTATATGGGCCTCCTACACCCCCAGGGGCCAGAAATCCAGGCCGGGGTCAGTGGAGGGATGGTCCCAGGGCCCTAGGAATGGAGGGCTCAGGGGCCATGAGGCAGAGCCTGCAGCTGGCCCAGGCTCACTCAGTGGCTTTACCTGATCAGTGTGGTTGGGCAGGAGGGGTCTCGGGGTCAGCAGGTAGTGGGATAAGGTAAAGAGGGGACACAGGAGGAAAGGGCTTCCCAAGGGAAGGAAGTGAGGGCCAGGGAGGGCACAGAGCAAAGAGGGCAAGTGGGGGGCCAGAGGAGAGGAGGGAAGTGAGCAAGGAGCTTGGAAGGGGCATGGGACAGCACGGGGTTGGGCAGGGTCTCTGTCCCCCCCCAGGGACTGAGGCGGAGGGGGGTTCCTCTAGGTGGACAACAGGCTCTTCCTGGTGCTGGTATACTACAGGGAGGAGGAGAAGGGAGACACCTGGAGGATTCTGTTGGCTCTGAAGTGCAAAAGAAGCTAAGTGTGTTTTTGAGAATGAATGAATGAAGGGGTCATAAGCAGAAAGTGGGGTGCAAAGGGATTAGCAAGAGGGTGTCTGGTAACACAGGGGACAACCCAGGCCTGGATGCCAGCCTGGGCTCTGGCAACAAAAGTGACAGGAGTCCTCTGGTCCCAGCCAAGTCAGTGCGGAGGCAGGCAGCCCTGTGCATCACCCTGCGGCCATATCTGTGCTGTGGATAGATAAGAACCAAAGCAGGGAGGGCGAGGAGGTGGGAGGGGAAGAGCCGACCTCAGGCCTGTCCATCCCGGCCACATCCCAGAACCTTCCTCCTGGGCCCTGGGGACCCCAGACCCCAACCCTTCCCTTCCCTTCCTTCCCCCACCCGAGGCACCAAGGAATTACGGGCTTGGGAAAACTCACTCACTGGGGTCCTAGAGCTTCAGGGAGGTGACCCGGGGGATGTGGAAGAGCTGCGTCTCCTCGGAGCTGGTGGAGCTGCAGCATTGTCACAGGGGATGAGTGTGTGAGCCCCCAAGCCCAGACCCTCAGCCCCAACATAGGAACAAGTCCAGAGCCCAGAAGAGCAGAGTTCCCCAAGCTAGGAACAGTGGGTGTGTTGCAGCAAGAAGCCTGCGGGGCAGACACATGGAAGAACTTTCTGGCCCCAGAGGCCCTCAGAGCCTATGCCTCTTCGGCTTCCCTGGCCTGGAGGGGTGTGTGTCTCAACAAGTCGGGGTGGGGGCAGCAGGGGGCCGGGAAGGGCTCCTTCCTCAGCCCCCGGCCCCACCCCTAGTCCTAGCAGCCTCCTCACCTGAGGCGTTTCCGAATGGGACGGAAGTACTTGGAGGTCTTGACAGCAAAGACGATGCTAGGGATCAGGAAGAAGGTGCACCACCCCAGGCAGAACCAGAAGGCGTTCTGGGACAGAGGATGTGGGGTCAGCACGCTGTGCTGGGCAGCGGTGCTCTCCAACACGGCTCGACACCCCCAGCCCCCCACTGACTCAAAGAGGGGCGCGGGGATGCGACCTCAGGCCCGAGGGGAAGGACCGGGGTGTAGGCACACGGTGCCCCTCCCTGGTGGCCTCCCCGTCCACGAGCCCTGAGAGCTGGGGCAGGGCGCTCACCCAGGGGTCAGCCACCATGTCACACAGGATCACACGGCCATTGTCCAGGGCTCCAGAGAGGGGCTGGCAGGTGGCAATGCGCTGGGTCACCTGCAGTGTCAACATGAGGCAGCTACATGCCGGCACACCCAGACCCACGGGTGTCCAGAGAGAGGCTGACAGGGACGCGGGACGGGCAATGAGGACCCGCTGATGTCGGCCTGTCGCTCACCTCCTGCACTTCCCACCCCATTCACCAGCCTGCGTCAAGTCCCCGCTGGGTGCCCAGAGATGTCCTCCAAGTCACTCACACTGGAAGACAACACATGTGCACACACAGTGCACTGCACACGTTCACACCCACACACGCATACAGACACACTCAGGGCTAAGCAAGACCCTCAGCCCAGTGTGAGCGGCATACTGCTTGCAGAAGTTGTGGTCAGCAAGGGCCCACGGAAGGAGGTGGACCCTGAGGGCTGCGCCGGCCTCAGACAGGCTGGCGAGGGGACCAGCATGAGGAAGGGCAGGGGGCCGAAGACAGCGTGTCCTAGAGAGCGACGCTGGCCAGTCCCAGCCCGGCCATGCTCGGGCCTCAGAGAAGGGCTGTGGCAGAGGTTGGGGGTGGGCAGAACTCAGCATCCAGACGCCAGGTTTGGGAGTTTGGGCCCAGGGCACCCCCAGGGGCTCTAGGGGGCAGAGGAAGGGAAATAGATGGGAGCTTGCCTGAGGCCAGGAGGGTCTGCACATCCACTCACCTCCTCTCTCACCCAGGCCGTGTACTGGGAGAAGTAGCTCATTTCCCGCATCAGGAAACACTCACTTTCCTGCAAGGAAGAGAGGAGTCCTGGGCTGGTAAGAGTCCCAAGGCCAGCAGCTGTGTCCCCCATGCCTGGCACCATCAGGACAGGCTGAGCTGTCCTTTCTGGGAGCCTCCTGGTGAGGGAGCAGGGCCGGAGAATCCTAGGGTGTAAGGCCCCTGTGCTTTAACCACTCAACTCACCTCCAACTCTGAGGCTGCCCCCTGTCCCTGCCCCACACCCCTCACTCACATTTCTCAGGATATGGGTGGCCCGGGTTGGCAGCTCGCCTTTCAGGTAAGTGACTCTGTCCAGGACACCTATGATCTCTGACTGTGGGAGAGGAGAGAGGATCCATCAGGGAATGGCCACTCATTCACTTGTCCATCCATTAACTCAACAAATGACGCACAACACACTCAACTTGGGATGGGGGTGTTAGGCCCCAAGGACCCAGAGGCCATACATGGTGGTCCCCAGGGGTCTGCCCACCCAGCCTCGTGTTCTCCCACCCCACCCTCCACCTCCACTCGGACAGATCAGAGCAGGCAAGGTTTCGAGTCAGCTGAACCCCCTTGTCCTTCCTCCCGCTACTGCCCACCCGCCCCTCCTCAACCTCCCCAGCCCTCCCTGGCGGCCACCTGGAGATGTGGGGCAGAGGATGCCAGTGCCTGGACACTGAGGTTGAGTTTAGCCTGTGAAAGAGAGATCAGGGCTGGTTAGGGGGAGGAGGGCTAGGAGGGAGGGTTCACAACATCCCCCCTCCTCTTCCACACCCCCTCCCTGCATCTCCTCTCCAGGTCCCCAGCAACCTGAGCATCCAGACATACCACAAGCTTCTGCTGCGGGAGGACCTTCTCCTGATGGAGGTGTTGGAGCCCTCGGGCCTCCTCCTGCAGCTTCTGCCCCAGCGTAGCATTGCCCTGAGGGGAGGCAGATCAGAATGGCACTCTGCCCAGGCCAAGACAGCCTCTGACAACATACCCTTCACCAAACTGCTCAACAAGACACACTGCAGGGCGTGGAAAGCGCTGGCATTAGAGGTTGGGCTCAGAGGCAGGAAGCTCGTGGACCACATCTGGGTTTGGGGGCCTACCTCAACCCAAGTTCCAAGTTCAGCCCTCCCTTGCTCTGCCCACCATTTTCCAGTAGATTTTAAGCTTCTAGAGGCAACTGTAATGACATCTGATCCCACTGTCCTCAGAGCATCTGATCCTGCGGATGCTACAAGCTGTGTGCACCTAGTAATGCCTGCCCAGCTGTGTGATGTCAGACATCGGACAGCATCTGATCTGAGGTGGGGGATAATCTACTTTAGAGATGAAGGCCCAGAGATGTAGAAAGATTTGCCCAAGGCCCCACAGCCAATTGGTGGTAGAGTTTGAGTCAGAACTGACTACAAAACTGACCCTTCACCCCAGTGAGGGGCCCAGGGTCTCAGCCCTCGGTGGTGGACCCTACAAAACTGACCCTTCACCCCAGTGAGGGGCCCAGGGTCTCAGCCCTCAGTGCTGGACCCTACAAAACTGACCCTTCGCCCCAGTGAGGGGCCCAGGGTCTCAGCCCTTGGTGGTGGGGCCCTCAATCCCCTGCCTTGGCCCTCATCCCATCCCCAATTCATAAGAGACATGGGTTCAATCCCTGGGTCGGGAAGATCCCCTGGAGGATGGCATGGCAACCCACTCCAGTACTCTTGCCTGGAAAATTCCACAGACGGAGGAGCCTGGCAGGCTACAGTCCATGGGGTCACCAAGAGTCGGACACGACTGAGCAACTTCACACACACACACACACACCTCCCCAGGTCAGGCACTCTGCCCAGCCCTCTCCCTGGCTTCTGTCTCCAGCCGGCCCAGCAGGGTCGCGGCTCCCTTCTCACTTGGGTCTGCGACAGTCCCTCCAGCTCCTGGGCCAGCTTCTCCATGTCGCTATTCACCACTGGCTTCTGGATCTAGAGATAAGACAGGAGAGGCCAAGAAGGGATGAACCCCGGCTCCCCAACCCTAGAATTCCCATTATTTTCAAAAGTACCCACACCAACTAAGTCTACTGTAACAACACATCAGTCACAATGGGTTTGACCTAAAATTGTTAAATATATGAGACATTTTCCATTAGAAAAGAAAAAAAAAAACGTGAGGCACCCTCTGGTGTAATCCAACAGAGAGGCAACGTCCCACAAGCCTTTGTAACAGCAGTGGGTTCAGGACCATGGACAGAGACACCTGTGGTTGGGTGGGGCTCATTCACTGTCCCCCCCAGCCCTGGGGGGGTGGGGGTGGCACTCTGGGGCACAGGGTCTGGGGACATCCCCAACAGAAGGGGCCCCAGGGAAGTCAAGGGAGAGTGGATGCCCAGATGAGGTGAGATGGTACCCCTCCCCACCTCCTCTGTAGGCCCCTCTGATCTACCAAAGTCTGCCCTGAGGTGCCCGCTGCTGACCTCGACAAGGAAGCCAGGGTAGTGGATGTTCTCGAGCCCACTGCTCTGCAGAGCCTCCAGGTCCCGGCGGGCGGCGGGGCTCAGCAAGTCCAGATTCTGCACGTCCACTTTGAGCTTCTGCAACTCCTGCTGCAGCTTGATGGTGTACTGGGAGGGAGCGGGCAGGCTGGGGCCGTGCTCAGTGGCTGAGCCAGGACCCCAAAGCTGCTATCCTAGGTGAGGAACCCCTCAAGGCCCTCCTTCTATATATCGAGGACACTGCCAGCCCCAGACAGGCTCCTTGCAGGTCTCCGCTCCCCACTCTCCCCATCCCCAACTCTAACTCACCCACCAAGACTCAGCTCTTCTCCAGCACCTGTCTGGCTATGGGACAGCAACACAGACCTTCCGAGGTCACACAGTAGAAACAGCTTCCTTAGCCCATCTTTATTATATCACCTTGTATTAAGGTCTTCATAGCATGCTATTTACTTATTTAACACATAGTATGCTATGTGCTTTGGGCTTCCCTGGTGGCTCAGATAATAAGGAATCTGCCTGCAATGCAGGAGACCCAGGTTTAATCCCTGAATAGGGAAGACCCCCTGGAGAAGGGAATGGCTACCCACTTTAGTATTCTTGCCTGGAGAATTCCATGGACAGAGGAGCCTGGCAAGCTATAGGGTTGCAAAGAGTTGGGCATGGCTGAGCAACGAACACACACATGCTATGTGCTTTATTATATCACCAAGTATGCTATTTACTTATGTGGGTACTTGTTTATTGCCATCAGCCCCATGAGAATGGCATCTTGTCTGCTCAACTCCGTACCAAACCAGCAGTGTCCACAGTAGAGGTTCACATGTGATGGGTTCAGTACAAGTTTCTTGAATGGGTAAAAATAAATGAATGAATGAATGGACACAACATTTCTAAGATTTGTTGTTGTTCAGTTGCTCAGTGGTGTCTGACTCTTTGTGACTCAGTGCTCATGGACTGCAGCACACCAGGCTTCCCTGTCCTTCACTATCTCCTGGAAGTTGCTCAAACCCATGTCCATTGAGTCGATGATGCCATCCAACCATCTCATCCTCTGTCGCCCCCTTCTCTTCTTGCCCTCAATCTTTCCCAGCAGCAGGGCCTTTTGCAATGAGTTGGCTCTTCGCATCAGGTGGCCAAATTATTTCTAAGATAGGGCAGTTTAAAAAGGGATTCGACATTTTCTAACCATTGCTGGGAGAGATTTAAAGGGCATGAAATTCAGCCGCAAGTTTCACAGATGAGAAGCTGAAGCCAGGAGGGGCATCAGAGGATGCAGCTCAGCCTATCTCTCCCCATCCCCCACACTACCTTCCTCAGGGGAGCAAAGGCCCATCCTCTCAGAGGCCAGAACCTTAGAGAAGGTTTTAGGCGTCAGTAACAGACAGGGACATGTGTCTCCAGATGGGCAGAGCCCTCCTGGTGCCCGGGAAGGCACACCTTGTCTTACTTATCTCTGCATCATCAGCTCACTATTACCTCCTTTGAGGACAAGTTCTGCTAAGGTCATATTTGGAATGTCAGATGGCCCCCGAGGACTGCTCAGTCGCTCTGGACCTGCAGCTCTGCTATGACTTGGACCCCTTCCCTGGACCGGGGCTGAGAGCGCCCTCCTTCTGGTCAGCGGCGCGCAGGGCCCTGTCTCAGCACCCAGGCCCCTCACAGAAGCCCTCCCTGGCCAGCTTTCAGCCTGCGGCCTCCCACCAGGACAGAGTCTGCTCAGACGACCTTCCATCTGATTAGAGATGCTGAGGGAAGAGCTGGCCACAGTGTGAGGGAAACTGCCCCAGGTTATACAGTTTAAGACATGGAGTTGGGACTGAAAATCTGGACCACTTGGCTATGCTATGCTGTGGGCTAGGAATGGATGGTGAATTCAAAAGGAGTTGGAAGGGGACTTCCCTGGCAGTCCAGTGACCAAGACTCTGCAGTCCCCATGCAGGGGGCACAGGTGTGATCCCTGGTTGAGGAACTAAGATCCCACATGCCCCCTAGTATTGCCTAAAAATAAATGCATAAAAATAAAGCAACCACAACGAAAACGCCATGAAAAAAAGGGGGGGGGGGCAGAAAATGCAAGTAGATACTTAAATAAATATTTTTTAAAAAGGAGTTGGAAGGATTCTGAAGAGGATGCAGAATCAGGAGTTAGCATCTTAGGAGGAGTGGAGGGAGGGCAGGAGGGGAATTTTTACAGCCTCTGTGCACCCTTGGGAGAATCACATTCACAAAGCATGTCTCCTCTCATGAAGTAGATTTTCCTTCTCTTTGTTCTAGAACTGTCTCTTTCCAGTGTGAATAAGTTTCTCCAGTTTTACACTCCAAGTTTTGGAAATGTCCAATGGCTAGGGAACAGGCTGGTGGGGGGTCAAATCCTGACATCACCTATGGGCTCTGTGAGCTCAGGAGGGGGCTTGTGGGGAGCCCTGCTCTAGTGGGACCCAACGTCATCACCACCGTTTTCACTGTCACACCCCTCCCCACCCTCCCCACTCCCAACTGGAGCATCGCAGCCAATGCCTGTCCTGGGTCGGGACACACACCCAAGTCCTCTGCCTCACTGTCACCACCCTGTCGGCATTCAGTCTTCCTGGGAGAATAGCTCTCTGAGCTGATCACAGCCTCCAGGCACTCATGCACCCACCCACACACTCTGGAGCCCACGCCTTCCCTGGGCTCTAGCCCTGGGCCATGCCCTGAGCTTGCACCTGGCTCTTCTGCCCCAGAGGCACCTCCATCGCTCTTGCAGACTTCTCAGGTTGAAGGAGAAGTTTCCTCCATAAAGGCAGGACCAAAAGAGAGGGGACCTGTGGGAGAGGGGGTCCCACTGTGTTCCAGAAGGTTGTCTCACCTGGCTGATATCCAGGTGCTTCTCCAGGTCATAGGAGTCATTGAGCTGCAGGACAGTCCAGAGTGCGGCCCCTTGCTTGCACTGCCTGGGGATGGACATGGGAGGTGAGAGGAGGGAGGGCAGGTGAGTCATCCTAACGGGACACCCACCTTGGTGCCTCCTCACACCCCACCCCCAGCCCAGGCTGCCCACTCACTCATAGGCTAGGAGGATGCTGAGGTTTCTCTTCAGGCCAAGAAGTTGGGACAAGTTCATGGACGGTGGCAAGTTCCCTGGAGTGTCTACAAACTGGGGATGGGGCAGGAGGGAATGGGCTTGGAGCAGGGAGTAGGGAACAGGGCCGCCCCAGCTTCCCAGGGCCTGGTCCCCTGCCGCCCTGGCACAGCAGAGACCACACCCCTATGAGTTCAGCCCACACCTGCCTCTATCTCCAGTCACTCTTGGGCCCTAAATCCTGGCAGGGACTCCCTCCAGGAATCTCTAGGTGGGTGGCCAGCCTGCTCTTCGGCAGAGGATCTGGGCCAGCATCTCAGCTCACTTGCTCAGTGCAATGGGGAACCAGGATCCCCAGTTCCCAGACTTAGTGCTAGGAAACAGAGGGGCTCATGCCTGGGTGCCATCCCTCGCGGCCCCTGCCTGGGGCCTGGGCAGCCGCCCTGGGACTCCCCGGCTCTTTGCTCTTACTCCTTATTTACTGGTGAATTTCCGCCTCTCTTCTTAGCCGTCTCCATCATTCTTCCTGTCCCTTTCGCCCTCTGGCCCCCTCTGGCTCCAAACTTCCTTCTGAACCTCCAGCTCTACCCACGTCTCTCTCCATGTCCCTCTGGGCCCGAGGGCTAGGTAAGCCCACCTCGTACAGCTCTCCGCTCTCCCAGCTCTGGCACACCAGCGTCTGCACGTTGCCGCCCACCAAGAAGGTGGAGAAGACGAGGAGGATGAGGGGCACAGCCAAGAGGAAGCTGAAGCCCACGCCCCTGAGGAAGGTGGGGGACACGGTTGAGATGGGCGGAGCGGGGAGGATGCCCTGGATGGTGCTCTCCATCCCCATTCTGCCTCCCGGGGCCACCTTGGTCAGTGAGCCGGCCCCAGGGCAGAGCCCTCTGGGCAGAGGACCTCACAGGACGCGGCCTCCGGGGCAGCAGGAAGGACTCAGAACTGGTGACTGCCCCACCTCATCCCACCCCATCCCCACTCCATGCCCTGGCTGGCAGCCTAGAGGAGAAGGCAGCTGTTTTGCTCAAAGAGCCAGGGCTTCAGGATGAGGGGGACACATGTATACCTACGGCTGATTCATGTTGATGTATGGCAAAACCCATCATGATACTGTAATTATCCTCCAATTAAAATAAATTAGTTAATTTTTTAGAAAAAGAGCCAGGGCTTCTGGTCTCTGGGCCGAGGGCACTTGCAGGTGGCCAGTTCCTGGCTCAGCCTCAACATGGCTACCTGGCATGGCCAGCCAGGACTCACCCACAGCTCACCAGCAGAGGCAGCCACCTATAGCATCTAAGTAGGACCCCTACACCATCCAGAGCTTCTTTATGAGGTAGGGACGGCTCCACGCCAGGGTTTGAAGCTTGGGGAGTGAAACGCGGGCTGGAATTTACCTCACCCCTTGGGCCAGGCCCCTTTATGCAGTGCCCAGCCTGCAAAACTGAATGTGGCAGCCCTGGCCTTAGAGATGATCTAGTTCAGGGATGGCAAACAGATTCTACCTCTGGTGCCACCTGCTAATGGCTGGACACTGGGTAAAGAAGGATTATGAGGCTCAGAGAGAAAAGTGCCCATTGATTATTATAGTTAGTAAAGTTGCCCTTTCCTTCCCCAGGGGATCCTCCCAACCCAGGGATAGGGCCCTCATCTCCTGCATTGGCAGGCAGACTCTTTACTGCTGCATCACCATTATTCATCTGGACTCAGACAGAAAGGCACCCATCAATTACTGTAGTTGCCACCACTGGGGAAGGGGAAGTGCTTCTTCTTTGCCATTCCTGCTGTAGGTCAAACCTTTTATACAAAGGACACTGAGGCCCAGTTGGGTTATAATTCACCCAGGGCCATGCAGCAAGCTGGTCCAGAACCAGACCAGAGCTCAGTCTCTTGATCCCCGGGACCAGCTCCTGTAGTCACACTAGGAGCATGAGAAGAATGTGCCAGCCCGGTGGGCAGAGACGCTTCCCCTCTCCCCCAGCCTTTCTTACACCATGAGGAAGCAGGCTCCGGCTTCACCCTTGGCTTCCGAGTGGCTGGGGTCCTCTCTGGCAGATAGCCCCCAGATGCCCAGATTGAGGCCCAGCAGGTTACAGACCACCACGAGCAGGATCACCGAGCACAGCACACAACCTGCAATCCACCTGCCGAGGAGGAGGTGGGCGTCAGGGAAACAGGACGGGGCTGACCGAGGGCCTACTGGCTGGGGGAGGCGCCTAACCCCGGGGCTGGAGCTTTACAAGTGACTGCCTACAGGGTCCTCAGGCTCAGACCCCCAGGGCGCACAGCGAGGTCGGGGGCGTGGGGGCCCAATGAGTAAGGGGTCTTGGCTTAAATGGAGGCAGGGACTTAGTACAAGGAGTGCTGACTAGGGCTGGAAGCTGGGCTCAGGGTGGCTGAGAGCCTGAACCATCCACCCCCACCGCCTCGCAGGTTTCCAGACACCTGTATCTCTCATATCTCTGCACTTCCTCCAGGAAGGGGCGGCTGCTCTCTTCGACCTCTTCCAGGGCCTGGCTCCAGCGAGAAGCTGCCTCCCAGACTGGGAACGCTTCTCGCATTGTGTTTAGCCCTCTGGGTTGCTCAGCTACCACCTTCTTCAGCTCTGCCCAAAGCAGCAGGGGCTTAAGGGATGGGAAAGATCCCCCAGGGGCCCAGGAAGGAGACAGACAGACAGGAGGAACATCCGGGATGCATATGCATGATCCAGAGGGCAGCCTCCAGCCTCCCCCACCCCACTGTCCTGCTCCTTTCTCAACAAGCTTCTTTGGTAGGGGTGGGGTGGCGGGCATTCTGGACAGCCTGCCTGACCCCCGGGCAGGCCCTCACCTCTGACCATGTCGGCCGTCTGCAAGGCAGCCAGGATTGGGAGGGCGTTGAAGGTGGTGTTCTCCTGCCAAAACCAAACGAGGCTGTGCCTCCTGCTTTCAACCCGGGGGGCCCAGCCCGGGGGACTCTTGTTTCACCAGGTCCGGAGGGAAAGCATCCCTCCATGGTGCTTTCAGGGAAATAGGCTTCCTTTTGCTCTCTTGGTCCTTCTCCCCTCCCTTGGCCCAGGCTGACTCAACTCCCCCAAACATGGCTCCTTTCTGTCTCCACCCGCCTGTCCGGTCTGTTGCAGTAGACTCCCAGACAGTCTCATCTCTCCCAGCCATTCTGCACAGGACCCTGTTTCCCTCAAGTCCAGCTCTGGGCTATTCTTCCAGCCTCCAGTTCCACTTCCTTCCTCCTGGAATAGTTTGCTCTAGTCACCCAGCACAACTGACTCACCAGTTCCCCAACCCTGGCATTTTCCAGGCCCTGGGTCACAGGTGCTGACTCACCCTGCACCCTCCCCCCACAGCCAGTCTCCACCCAGGAGAACCTGCCTGTTTTCTGGGGCTCAGGGTGTGAGCTCGCTCCCTAGCCATCCCCAGCCCACACCTCATGAGGATCCTAGCCCTTCCTTCTGAACTCCAGGCCTACCTCCCCCACCAGACTGTGCATGCAAAGACCAGCATCATGAGCCTCCAATCCAGAGTGCCATGTGGGAGGTGAGGCCCTAATTGGACCCAAGCCTGAGGTTCAACTGGGCTCCCACTGCAAAAGAGAAGAACTGAGGTTCCTCACTTTTGAGTTCCCAGGCAGGCGGGAGAGAAGGCAGGTAGACCAGGGCAGGCACTCACCTCCCAGACCATGCTGTAGAAGTTGGCCTCTGGGACATCTTTCAGCCGATGCAGGACGTGGCCCACGGAGGGCACCTGAAACGGTTTTTGAGAGGGGGTTGTTATGACAGAGTCCATGAAGAAGCCTGGGAGGGGTCCCTGGGGGGAAGGATGGGGGCAGAGGCGTCTCAATACTGTGTCCTCACGTACACGATGGGGACCACCACAGCCCCGGGTGATAGTGAGAACTCAAGAAGCTAAGTCAGGACTTCCCTGATGGTCCAGTGGTTAGGAATCCACCGCCAATGCAGGGGACATGGGTTCGACCCCTGATCTGGGAAGATCCCACATGCTGTGGCCCACTAAGTTCATGCATGCTCCATAACAGGAGAAGCCACTGCAGCGAGAAACCTGTGCACCACAGCCGGAGAGCAGCCCTCTCGCCACAACTAGAGAAGAGCCAGAGCAGAAACGAAGACCCAGCACAGCCAAGAATAATAAAATAATCAAACAAAGAAGAAGTCAAGTCATGTGAGGTTTACGGCACAAGCCTGGTACAGGGTGACAGCCACTAACCCCAGATGTGTGGGGAGAGGAGGGACAGCTGGGGAAAGGGATTGGGTGTTCGCTTCAGAGGACACCCGGAACACAGGTTGCCCAGGGATGTCTGCAGCCGCGGGCAGAGCAGCCCCCTTCGCCCCAAGAGGACTCAGTCCCGGGCCAGCACCTGGCTGAAGTCTGCTCCCAGCTCCAGGGTATGGCTTTTGTTCAGGGCCCCCGCGCAGCCCTGGCAGTGGGGCCCCTGCAGGAGCGCCAGGAGGCGCAGTCGGTGCCCGTGGAGAGCCGGCGCCAGGGTGTCCTGCCCCTCCTGCAGCTCCACAGAGGTGGCGTTCAGGCCTCGGAGGTGGTCCACGGAGACCTGCAGGGCTGAGAGACCCACGTCCAGACTGAGGGGCCTCTGCTGCTACCAGCATCCTCAGAGGCCTTGGGGGGAGTCAGAGCAACCCAAGGGGCCTGGTGGTCCTCGGTCTCTGTAGTTGTGACGGAAGCGGCCCCAGGGCACAGGAAGCCAGGTGTGGACAGAGAGTCCAGAAAGGCAGGGGTGGGCCCCACTGAGGTGGCAGGAGAAATGTGGGGCCGGGCCCCAGAGACACTCACCCTGGCCCAGGCTGAGCACTGAGGCCAGCGCCTCATACACGGTGCTCTTGAGTTGGGAGTGCATCGCCTTCCCGATGCTGCTGCCGACACCTGGAGAGCACAGGGCAGTCTGCGGGGCGCCCCCGGGCCCCCCCTCTCCCCTCCCTCCCCCCACCTCCCCTTGGCCTCTCGCGGTGCTCCGCAGTGAAGTGAGTGCCACGCCGCCCGCTGGGCCCGATCCCCACCTCCTCAAGGGCGTGGATGAGGGGATGAGAGGCCCCCACGGCAGAACCCAACCCAAACCCTCACCATTCAGTTCCTCCAAGACTTGCTCCTGAGGAAGGGAAAACTGCTCTGCCACAGCCTGCAGCTCCTAGGCAAACATAGGGCCGGAGGCTGCTCTTCCCCATCACGGAACAGCCCGGCTCCCATGCCTTCCCCGGCCCCCGTCCTGCCCACCATCCCCTCACCTGGGCGTCCATCCTGAGAATAGCAGGGGTGTGGTTATGAACGCGACTCCCCAGCAGGGGGCAGTCAGGTGCACACTGGAAGAGGCACCCTTTCTAATGTGCGGGCTAAGCAGGAATTTGCAGGCCCCACCGAGCTCGGTCCCGTCCACCGGGGGCGTGTGGGGGTGAGGGACTACTCGGTGCTCACCTGGGGGACCTCGGAAACCAGGCCCCGGAGGCTGAGCAGAGCCTCCGGCACAGCCGCAGCACTGGGGCCCATCTGCTCGTGCATGTGCTGGTTGGTGACAAAGGCAGTGACCACACCGATCCTGCGGGGGTGGAGGAGAGGGAGGGGGGCTGCTGGCTGGATGCCTAGGCGCCTCGGGCCTCGGCCCACGCCTCCCGCCTGACCTGGGCGCCCCTCACAGCAGCACGAGGGTGGTCAGCAGCAGGAAGGTCATGAGGACACCTCGCTCACAGGCCATCGTCTTGTGCTCCATCTTCACTTGACCCCCGCAGCGCCGGCGGCAGCGCAAACAGCAGAAGCAGAGCCCGGCGGTGGGCATCGCCAGCAGGTAGAGGCCGGCGATCAGGGCGCACACCACGTAGCCCGCCTGGTACCGCAACACCTGGGCCGGCGGCAGGCATGAGGGGTGGTGCCGACCCTCCCTCCCAGCCCTCTGCCGCCTGACATCAGAGGGGGGGTGGGCAGGGGCACCTTGCCCACATCTGCTATCTCCTTGTGAGGGGCACCGTGTCCTTATTGTTATTTGCTGTTGTTCAGTCGCTAAGTCATGTCTGACTCTCTGTGACCCCATGGACGGTAGCCTGCCAGGCTTCTCTGTCCATGTGATTTACCAGGGAAGAATACTGGTGTGGCTTGCCATTTCCTTCTCCAGGGGATCTTCCCGAGCCAAGAATCAAACCTGCGTCTCCTGCATTGGCAGGCAGGTTCTTTACCACTGAGGCACCTGGGGAAGCCCCATATTGTTATTTACCATCTTACAAATAAGGGAAGCAAGTTCAGGGAGTGGGGGCTCCCTGTCCCAGGTGGCGCTAGTGGTAAAGAACTCACCTTCCAATGCAGGAGTCATAAGAGACGCTGGTTCGATCCCTGGGTCGGGAAGATCCCCTGGAGGAGGGCGTGGCAACCCCCTGGAGAATGCCGTGGACGGAAGAGCCTGGTAGACTACAGTCCATAGGGTCGCGGAGTTGGACATAACTGAAGCAACTCAGCGCGCAGGCACGCCAACCCCACAGCCACTTAAGGGCAGAGCTGTGGTTTGCAATCAGGTCCGCGGACCGCTCACAGAAGCGAGGAAGTGGTGCCTGAAGCCCACCCCGGGGGTCACCAGCCAGGTGGGCTCAGCTGAGAAGGGCTGTCTCCTCCTGCCCCAGATGCTCACACCTGAATGCCCTCCCGCAAGCCGCCTCCACGCTCACCTCATCCACCTTCACAGAGGCCGGCTCATTCAGCAGGGTCTTTATGAGCTCTGGGGAAAGAGTCAGGCTGAGTCGGGGCAGCCGGCTGCCTGTGTCCACCCCCACCGCCAGGCTAACGCTCTCCGGAGGGGGTCCTCCCATCGCCCGGCACCCTCGGGGAAGGCGGTGCCACCACAGACCAGTGCCCACCTACCCTGGCCTCCGCACGGCTGCAGGAGGGCATGTCTGAGGGCAGGCCTGGCCCACCCCACCCTCTGGGCCCCCAGGTAGGAGAGCGGGAGGAAAGCTGGTTAAGAGCAGAGAAGGGACCTGGTCTAGCAGCCCTCCCCGCTGAGTTAGGGACAGGCTGTGGGTTGGGGAGGGGTCCGGCCGGCCCTCCTGGTCCTTGCAAGCTCCCCACGACCCCAGTCCCAGAGAAGACCTCAGCCGGCTCTTTGAGAACTTTGAATGTATCTTCCTCTACTTTAGGGCCGAGAAAAGGCGGCTCAGAGAGGAACAGGGGCTCGCCCCAGCTCACTCAGGAAGGTGATGCTCTGGGAGCTTCTGGGGAGCGCCCCTGCCCTCCACGTAGCCGCGGGGTGGGCGCGCCCCGCGGTGTACAGGCGATTAAGGTGAGGCTGGGGACCCCAACGCGTCCAGGCTCGTCGGGGCAGGGGCGCACTCACCCGCGGGGAAGGGGTTGAGCTGCACCACGGATAGGAAGCTGCGCACCGTGCCGTACAGGGAGTCCAGGGGGCCCGGGGCGCGGGCGCGAGGGGCCAGCCAGCGGGCCCTGGCCGCCGGGGCGAAAGCCAGGCGCTCCGCCGGGCCGAGCGCCCTGCAGCCCGCCGCGCCCGCCCCCGGGAGGGTCAGGACCACCCCCAGGCCCAGGCCCAGGAGGGCCGCCAGGAGGTCGGGCGCGCGCACCATGGGGTCGGCCGGTAGGCTGCGGGTGGGCGGACGGGGTTCAGGGGGCCGAGAGTGCCAGCGGCGCGCGGGGCAGGCCGCGCATCCTTCGCCCTTCTCCGTCCCGCCGCTCTCCGCTCTCCAAACCTGCCCGACAGGTTTGGGCTACCTGGGCACCCGCCCGAGCGCGGCCGGGCCAGGGGTGGAGGCCTGGGCTGGGGGTGGGGTGGGGTGGGGTGGGGTGGGGGCAGGGCCTGCTCCGGACCCGCCCCCAGCCGCCTCGGGTGGGAGCCTGGGTGCCCTCTGCCCTCGCCACACGCTCTCGGGAGGACTTAGCCTCCGAGCTGAGTGGGGGCGCGCACGTCAGTACCTCTGGATTATGGAGGATGGCCCAATTTCAACGATTATATTCAGTGCCCAGACTCAGAAGCCAAATTTGGAGCCTGGGAAAACAGCCATCAGGTGAAGGACTGCAAGGGGCGGCAAGCCAGCCACCCGGGCCCAGGAGCCAGGTTCCTCTCTCAGCTCCCCCTCGGGCCTGTTCTGTTGGCTCCAGCCATGCCTGCGCCCAGGCCAGGTCAGTCCGGAGCATAGAGGCCACCAGGCTTTGTCCAGGGAGGCTCTCTGATGAGTCACTCAGATGGGTACAATCCCTTGGGAGGGTGAATCCTGGCAAAGGTGTGCCCTTTAGCCCAGCAATGCCCCATCCAGTCATCGCCTGAAAGAACTGTCAAGAATATGCCCAGAAATGTGTCTGCACAAGCTTCTGCTTTGTCAGTGGCTGTGAGCCCAGGACACAGAGGGTGCCCACAGCTGAGCAGGTTGGAGGAAATATTTGCTAAATGGATGGATGTTCCTGGCAGCATTATTCACAAGCCCGGAAACAGCCCTGATGGCACCATCATTGGGTGGTGGAGAAACTGGCAAAATGAGCATCTCACACAGTGGGCTGTCAATAAAGAAAATGATGTGGAAATGGCTCTTTTGAAAGATACTCAGTGTCTTAACAAGTGTGAGTAGCTGTTGACAAATAGCTGGGTACCTGGAGTGAAGGCATAAAACCATGATCATCTCCAAGTGGAACCTTGGGCAATTTCTAATTCTCTTCTGCTCACCTGCACTTACTAATGTGTGTGCAACAAACATGCATTACTCATGTTCAAAGAAGTATGAGAAGTTTGTGAGTGGCCATGGCAGCCACCATGGAGCCCTGGAAAGAAAGGATGTACCTGTCCGTGGGACTCCCCAGCTCAGGCTTGGTTTGTGGTGTGTGTGAGGGGAATAGGGGTTCGGGCTGCTCACAGGGGTCTGTGGTGGAGAAGTGACTCAAATTTTATTTTTTTTCTTTTAAAAAATATTTATTTACTTGGCCATGCCAGGTCTTAGTTGCAGCGTTCGGGATCTTCCATCTTTGCTGCAGCATGTGGGATCTAGTTCCTGATTGAGCTCACAGTCTTAGCCACTGGACCACCAGGCAAGTCCCCTGAAGTGCCTTAAGCTTACGCCATGGCTGGGCCTTCAGCAGAGCCCCAACTAGATCCATTGCTATCCCTGCAGAGCTGGGGGCTAAGAGGGTGCAGTTGTGGAAAGAATAGTCTAGTTAAATACAGGGTGCAGACAGGAAATGGAACCTCATCAAAGGGTGACTCAGAGATGAGGATCAGGGCTACTCAGGGAATGGACTGGGGTGCCCTAGCTCCTTGGGTCTGGAAGAAGGGGTGTCCAGGGCCAGCACTGACCCCTGGAGCCCAATTGCAGCTGCGGAGGGAGGCTCCTGACTGCTCCGCCCTGTAACTGTGTCGAAAAGCTAAATGCAGGCTGTGCTCACCCTTCCCATCTGACTCACCTGAGCCTCACACCTGAGCTGGGGACACCAAGGCTGCCATCAGGAAGGGCTGGTCCCCCCAGAGCCTGCCTGCCCACCCTTACTCTCCTCCTCCAATGTGAGCTGCTAGAAGGAGCGACTTCCCTGGCCATCACTTTCTGACTTAAGTCCTGCCGCCAGTAGGATGGAAATAGCCCCTTCCCGGCTTGGTATAACCCACCTGTGCAATTTTGGTAACTGCCATTTAGGCTTTTCTGCGTGCTTTGACTTGGGTGCACCAGCAGCAGGAAAGCTGAGGTCCCAACCACCTGGGGAGGAGTAGAAAGCCTTGGGGCTTTGGGAAATTAGCAGCCCAGACCCCCATGTCCTGGCTCCCCACCCACCCCTCTCCTAACAATTATTAAGTTTCCTGTGTCTCTAACAAAAACACTGCACTTTGAAGATAAGAGTCTTCCCAGTCGGGTCTTCCTTCTTGGTCTAGTGGCTAAGACTCCGTGTTCCCAGTGCAGGGGGCCCAGGGTTTGATCCCTGATTGGGGAACTAGATCCTGCAGGCCTCACCTAAGACCCATTGCAGCCAAATAAATTAAAAAAAAAAAAAAGTTTCCCCAAGAAAAAGCAAAACACACCAAGCCTCCTTTTTAGGGTAGGGAGAGGAGGGTTGATTAAGATACTGAATTTGCCTATTTGATAGGTGAACCAAGTGAGGCTCGGAAGCAGGAGGGACCGTGCCAAGGCAGTGGTCACGCCACGAGTCTCCCTCCTGAGCCAGGTCCTGGTGAAGCAATCTAAACAATCTGTCCTCAGACGGGCTGGTGGCCCGAGTCTCCTCCCCTCCCCCAGGCCCACCAGGGAGAGCAGGTGAGGCTCAGGGGGTCAGCCCTGGGTGCTGGGCAGAGGAGAAGAGGAAATTGCTGCTATAATTGAATTCCTAGGAGGAGCAGACCAAGCAGGCTGTGCCTCTGGGCCGCAGGGTTACCCCTGCAGCAGCCTCTAAGGCTGTGGAGCTGGCAGGCGGGGGCTGCAGGGCTTCTAGAATCAGGAAGTGGGTCCAAAGGAGGTTCTGTCCTGCTGCCTCTTGTAGTCACACCTTTCTGGGCACATCTGCATGCCCCTTCCTCCTGCTATCCCTGGGACCCGCTCCCATCCATGGAGATTCCTTCGTTGATCTGGGATCGACTGA
Source organism: Muntiacus reevesi (assembly GCF_963930625.1). Classification (NCBI taxonomy): domain Eukaryota; kingdom Metazoa; phylum Chordata; class Mammalia; order Artiodactyla; family Cervidae; genus Muntiacus; species Muntiacus reevesi. Next base: position 99,406,726 of record NC_089251.1, read on the forward strand.
CCCTCATTACCTTGGGAATATTTCCGGAGCCACTTCCCTATACTTGACCTCACGCATCATCAGAAATTGATCATACCCTAATCTCACAGGCCTTGAGGTTGGGGAGGGGAATGTGGAGGTGGAGACCTGAGCAGGTGGTAAGGGGGAACTTTGCCATGATTCACAAAGCAGCTGGACCCAAGGACACCAGGGGGCCCTCTCGCTGCCTCATGCCGCCTGCCCTGGAGACAGAGAGGGAGAGAAATGCCCAGTGAGGAAGCAGCAGACAGAGCGGGTTCTCCCTCCTTCCCGCCTCTGGGGTCTGTCTGCTGCCCTGGGCAGCTGCTGTCTGCGCTCGGTCGTGTCCCCCTCTCTGCAACCCTGTGGTTGCCCGCCGGGCTCCTCCATCCATGGGGTTTCCCAGGCGCAAACACTGGAGTGGGCTGCCATTTCCTCCTCCAGGGGATCTTCCTGACCCAGGGATCGAACCCGCGTCTCCACGGCAGGCAGGTTCTTTACCGCTGAGTCGAATCGGTTGTAAATCATCCCCGGGGGCAGATCAGCGAGGTCAGGGCACAGCACTGCCTCAGTCAACCCTCTTTTGATGGCAAGAATCAGAGATCCACTTAGAGATTTTAAAAGTGAGCATTTATTATAGGGACACAGGGCATTTGAGGAGCCCACGCACGGGAAGTGGAGCTGGGCCTCAGGAGGGCTGGGGGCCGAAACAGGAAGCCATTGAGTGCTCCTGCTCTCTCAGATGGTCTCTGGTCAGGGACCTCCCCCACTGCACGCTGGTCAGGGATCAGACCCACAGGGCAGAGAAGGCTGTCCTGCCAGCCCAAGGCTACCTGTTCTCCCAGATCTGCTGGTGCCAGAGACCAAAGAACCACAAGCCACATCCTGAACTCAAGCAGCGAGACAAGTGACGGTGCCAACCTGAAACAGCCTCACCCAGGCCACCGTGGTCCAGCCCAAAGAGAGACCCCCTAGAGGTGCCATTTCTTCCCGTTGGGTGCTCATGACAGCAGCACGGAGCAGACCCCCAGGACCACTGTCTGCACCCTGAGTCTCCCCTTGGACATGTTCCATCCAGGTGCCCAGCAGTTCAACGACAAAAATCTTAAAGAACTAGATCTTATATTGTATTCAGGAAGCAGTGGCTCCACCCTCTGTCCCCACCATACAGCTCTGCAAGGACACAGGCTTAGGAATGGAGGGCTGGAAGAGGGGGGTTAGGCCCAAAAGATAAGCCCACCCAACCATGACCAGGAGATGAGTGATGTCATGGAGAGTGGGGAACAAACAATACCTAAAGTTTACAGGGAGTCTTTCCTGGTGGTCCAGTGGTTAAGGCTCCACGCTCCCAATGCAGGGGGCCCAGTTTCGATCCCTGGTCAGGGAACTAGAGCCCATGTGCTACAGCTAAGAGCTCACAACTACAGATCCGGCATGCACCTAACACCCAGTGCAGCCAAATTAATGTTTTTTTAAAAGATTTTTTAAAAAAAAACCCAATAAAGTCTACAGGGAAGCTTCATGTGGCATGTTGCCTGCTTAGAATCAGAATCTGTCTCCTGCTTGATGCTGACTACATGAAACTGGGGAGGAAAGCTGTGTGGTCCTGATGACAGGCGGAAGATTCAAAAGAATCTCCATCCACTGCACTGGGGTGGCGGGGGTTGGGCGGCGTTCAACTGTTGAGCATGAAATGGTGTGGGAGAACTGAAATAGCCATTTCACAGATTCCTAGATTCATAACTGTTTGTGGGAACAAAAAAGACCATGATGGACCAGCTGACCGCAAAGGAGCATGAGTCCAAAATGAGGTTAGACAGCTAAGATGCCCTCTCAGGGCTCCCTCCCAGCAGCATTTCCCCGTTTCCATGCAGCTCCTACATCCCCAGGCTGATGATGGAGCTGAACGAGTTGGGGCCCCCCAGGCCCTGGGTGAGGACACAGGAAACCCCTGACACCTGAGAGGTCACAGGCACTCCTGCACTCCCACGGACAGCCCCGTGGAGGTGAGTCTGCAGCAACCACCCTCAGGAGGCAGGCTGCTGTCTGCAGGAAGTGGCAAGTTGCTCTTCTGAGCTCTTTGCTCATCTTAGAAGAAAGGAAGGTCTTTCTTCTCTGGGTGATTTACAGGTAGAACTGCCCTCACTCTCATTTCATTGTTGTTCAGTTGCCAAGTCGTGTCCGACTCTGCGACGCATGGACTGCAGCAGGCCAGGCTTCCCTGTCCCTCACTATCTCCCAGAGTTTGCCCAAGTTCATGTCCACTGAATCAGTGATGCCATCCAACCATCTCATCCTCTGTCACCCCCTTCTCCTCCTGCCCTCAGTCTTTCCCAGCATTAGGGTTTTTTTTCCAATGAGTTGTCTCTTTGCATCAGGTGGCCAAAGTTTTGAGGACCATTTCATTAGAGAAGTTCAAATCCAAAGTGAGGGCTCGCCAAGGTATGCACTGATGCTGATTAACACAAGTACCACAAAACAAAGTGTGGACATATTCACCTAGGAGTGTGAATTACATAGCAGTTCCCAGGTGGTGCTAGCGGTAAATAATGCTCCTGCCAATGAAGAAGGCATAAGAGACACGGGTTTGATTCCTGGGTAGGGAAGATCCCCTGGAGGAGGCCATAGCAACCCACTCCAGTATCCTTGTCTGGAGAATCCCATGGACAGAGGAGCCTGGCGGGCTACAGTCTATGGGGTCCCAAAAAGTCGGACACGACTGAAGCGACTTAGCACACGCTGTGCTCCTAAAACACCAGGAAGTCACTTAAAACTGTGGGGTTTCTGAGTCATGTGTCCTCACCTGAAGTGACGTCAGCTTCTCTTTTTAAAAATAATTGTATTTATTTTCAGCTGTGCTGAGTCTTTGTTGCTATGAAGGCTTTTCTGTCATTGTGGAGAGCATGGACTATTCTTCGTTGCGGTGCAGGGGCTTCTCATTGTTGTGGCATCTCTTGTTGCAGAGCGGGGGCTCTTGGGGTGCTGGGCTTCAGTAGTTGTGGCCCCCAGACTCTAGAGCACAGGCTCAGTAGTTGTGGCTCATGGGCTTAGCTGCTCTGTGGCCTGTGGGATCCTTCCAGACTAGGGATCAAAACCGTGTCTCCTGAATTGGCAGGCAGATTTTTTTTTTTTTACCACAGGGCCACCAGGGAAGCCCTTTAATGCCAACTTTTGAGGAATGGGGATAATGGCAAAAGCAATCATTCCCATGAGAGACCTTCTCTTCCTCATAAGGTGCAAGTCCTGAAACTTCAGCGCGAACTGGGCTTTTCAGGGCTGCAGAGGGAGCTGTCATCTGCACAGGAGCCTTGGGCTCAGCCAGCAAGAAGAGCAGCGACAAGGCTGGGGGTTGGCTAGGGGGTCTCAACAGGCTGCCGATGCCCCAAGCTGAATCACCTGCAGAGGCCTGGGTTGCAAATCTCCGGGGGTGGCGCTCAGGTCAGTGTGGGTTCCTGCACTCCCCGGGGTTCTGATGGGCTGAGAGTGACCCGAGAGCCACCGCCATGGGTGGTCCCAGCCCCCCTCCCAGCCCCCCTTATCCTCACGCACTCAGGAGATTTCCTGCGGGGACACGGGGAGGGGGTGTCAGGACTCTACCCCTGCCCGCGGCCATCCCCACCTTCTGCACCCATTGTAACCCCTGAGCCAGGCTTCCGGGACCACATCAGTATAGGTGGGGGGACTACACGTGAACAGCCATCTCAGGGTGTGGGGGGCGGCAGGACGAAACTGGGGGACAAGAAGGAGACTGGTTCCACACAACCACCTTTTGGGAAGCCTGCAGTTCCCTGTGGGCCGGCTGGGATTGGGGGAGTAACACCTGTCCCCAGGATGTTTGGAGATGGGGAGACTTCCCTGCCAAGGCCCAGCAGCCTCTGGGGCTCCTTAGGGGGCTTCTGGGGGCCAGTGAGGCCACAGTGAGCTCTTTGGGGTGCACTGCTCTGCAGGCAAGAAAGAAGACGAGTCAGTGATCAAAGCAGGGGGGTCCCTACCTGCTCCAACTGGTCCTTCAATACAGAAGGACTTTTAAATCAAGACGACAGAGGGGCAGGGACAATGGAAGCCTGTGTTTTCTAAATGCAGAAGACGGTGGGCCAGTGCCTCCTCTGAACACATAGGAGGGCGAAGGGGTCTTTCCCAAACGTAAAGGTGAGTAGACCAGCACCGTGGGGACGCAGAGAACACAGGAGCAGTTCCTTCAAAAGGGCTATGGAGCAGTGACTCCAGATGCAGAAGCTAGCAGAACAAGCTAGGGAAGTGGCCTGTGGAGCTGTGCCTATGTGTTCAGAGAATGGCGGGCAGTGCCATCGAAACACAAAGGACATCTCAGCTGTGTCTTTATAACACACTGGACAGTGGAGCGGGAACTGTCGGCCAAAAAATAGAGTCACAACCTGAAAGCAGGGAGTTATTTTATTTGGTGGAAATGTTTAGGACTCCAAGTCCGGGAGAGTAACTCTGAGAAAACTGCTCCCAGGAAGCAGGAGGGGAAGATAGGCTATAGACAAGTTTGCAATAAAGGTAGCAGGTAGTCTGAACATCAAAGATCAGGTATCAAGTTAAGGAATTTAGCATTCTGTGTATGGGAAGATACAAGCCTCTGAGCTCAGTGAATTCATTCCTTTCACACGCCCTCAGCTGTCTGGGGCCAATTCTGTTTCCTTGTTTACGTTGCTTCTTGTATTCCCCCAGTTCCTCAGCAGTCACCATGCAGGAGGGTATGGGGGCTGGGGGTGCGGGGGGCGGGGGGAGTGGCAGCATCCGCTGGATCCCAGTTTTGGGAGCCCTCATTCACATTTGGAGGCCAGAAATTGCTGAGAGCTGTGACATTTTTTTTTATTGATATGGCATGAGAGATTTTCATTTCACTCCCCTTAAGCCACGAGAGTGGCAGTGATGTCCTAATACCAGAGCCTGTGGAGCAGAGGCTCAGGATGCACAGGGCGGGGCTCAGCGCCTCCCACGCTCGGAGCGGACAGGAGGACCAGTCCGGACGCAGAGGGTGATGGAGCCCTGCTGACAGAGGAGCGGTCCATGGTAAGACAGTGGGGCCGTGCTTTTCACCACAGACGACAGGGAGGAGAGGGTGGCGGGCCTCAGTCTGGGGCCCCCGTTTCCCAGCCAGCCGCCAGTCTTGGGCAGATCGTATGGGCTGCTCTCTACTCCCCACAGGTGGGACCCTCAGCCAGCTGAGGTGGTGGGATCCTTCCCACACTGACGTCCCCATCTATCATATTTCTGCCTCTTCCACCTCCTCTGGCTGCTCAGCTCTTCTGCTTCCCAGTCTGTGATTAGGAACTCACACCTGAATGTTCCAGGACTGACTTTCTATCTTCAAGCCAGATGATTAGTGACCTTAATTACATCAGCAAAGTCCCATCATAGAGTGCTTAGAATAGTATTCAATTGAATAACCAAGGGACAGGACTTCCCTGGTGGCGCATTGGTAAGGAATCTGCCTGCCAATGCAGGGCACACAAGTTTGATCCCTGCCTGGTCCAGGAAGATTTCATCTGAGTTGGCTCTGTGCTCACTAGAGCTCTGGAATCACAACTACTAAGCCCAAGTGCTGCAACTCCTGAAGCCGGTGCATCTAGAGCCCGTGCTTTGCAAGAAGAGAACCAACTGCAATGAGAAGCCTGGGCACCGCAACAAAGAGTAGGCCCTGCTAGCTGCAACTAGAGAAACCCACAAAAAGCAAAGAAGACCCAGCACAACCAAAAATAAATAAATAAATACATCCTTTAAAAAAATTGACCAAGGGACAGAAATCTTCAAGGGACATCTCTAGGATTCTGTGTATGATAGATTTCTTTATTGTAAGGCTTCTCATTTGTCTTGAATTAGCTAACATGCACTGTGACTCTTACCGAAGGAAGTCTATGCAAGCCATTTCTGTTATGATTACATTCAACTGACTACATCAGAAAATCCAAAATGACAATGGGTAAGCCAAAACAAAAATGGATTCTTATGCAAAGTGAGACAGGAGGTTGGTCATCCAGAGCTAGCCTAGAAGTTGCATGAAGTAGCAGTGCCCAGGCCCCTCCTCCCTTTTGTTGACTCTGGCAGTTTCTAACCTCATGATTGCCTCATGGAACAAAATGAGAGCTGGAGGTCTGGTCACCACATTGACGTCTCAGGCTGGCAGACGGCTGGATGGGGCTGATATCCCTCCTGGCTAAGGCAGCTTCCTTTAAAGCACCCTCTACCCCACCACTCTCAAACACCCACCCCAAGTCACTCCCAGACCCTGGATGTACATTTCATTGACCAGAGCTTAATCAGAAAGCCACATAGGGAGGCTGGGAGGTGCTCTTTGGGTGGGTGCTCTGCGCCTGGAATAAGGCCAGGGTCCTGTGACCCCAGGAAGATGTGGGGTGTGCACACTGGTTAGATCCAGCTTTCACTACCACCCTGGGTTCTCCAAGAGTATGTGACTATAGATGCCTGTTTTCAGAGCACAGTGCATAAAGTGTGTTTTCCTTTAACCTGCAGAAAAATGTGTTATGTCTAGCTGCTCGATACATTTATGTTCTATTCTCCTAGTTCCTGAGTAGTGAAAGTATTTTAAGGCCAAATGAGGCAGCACTGAAGAATATATGGGCTTCCCAAGTGACTCAAATGATAAAGAATCTGTCTGCCGATGCAGGAGACACAGGAGATGTGGGTTTGATCCCTGGGTCGTGAAGATCCCCTGGAAAAAGAAATGGCAACCCACTCCAGCATGCCTGCCTGAAAAATCCCATGGACAGAGGAGCCTGGCGGGCTTCAGTCCATAAGGTCGCAAAGAACTGAACAGGATTGAGTGACTCAGTAGGCATGCACAAAGAAAACATAAACAATCATCCCTAAATTGTATCAAAAAAGACGCCTGTGTTCCTAGAGCTCAAGCCACATCATTCATGTCTCCCTCTGCCCCTTTCATTCATGTGTGATGCTTAGTCACTCGTCGTGTCTGACTTTTTGTGACACTTCGGACTGGCCTGTCAGGCTCCTCTGTCTATATTTGACTGTGCTGGTATTCAGATGTGGTACAGCATGTGTGGCCAGCACAACAGCTCCAGGCAAAACGTTCAAGGCACAGGGGAGCTGCAGGGCCTGTCTCGCAGCCGATCTTGCCAGCTGGACCCCCAGGCCTGAACCTCTGGGAAGGAGGGTCCCCAACTCCTCCTCTCCGCTTGTGTCCAACTCAAAAAGCTCAATGCCCACCCCGCACCACCCCCCTCCACTTCCTGTCAAGGTCACTTCTCTGGCAGAGGTCTTGGAGCAAAGGAAGCCTATCTCGGGTTCCCTGTTCACCTTGCAGCTGGTCCCCACCTGGCATCTGGGAAGCGGGTTCTTTTTCTTCATCCCTGACTCACCACATAAACAATTATGTAAGGATCTCTGACTAATAGCTAGGGGGCAAAGGAAGGTGACTGCAGCAGAGGAAGGGAAAAAAACAAACAAACTTCAAATTGAAATGTCAGTCATCATATTCCCAGCAACAAGCTCGGCTCTCTCCAGGGGTTTCTCCTGGGCTCTGTCTGTCCTTCCTCCCCTGTGTCCTCTTATGTCTTCCTCCTGCCTCAGACCCTGGTATTGAAAACCCCAGCTTGTAACCTGAGGGTACTAACATCAAGGTTTTGTTGGTTGGAATTCAAGCTCCCTGTCTGTGTTCACAGCAGGTGACACTTCACGGACACATCACATCAGAGAGGTTGACTCTGGGTCCTGGCCTCCTACTTCAGCCTCATTAACCTCTAAGGATCTCAAATGCAGAAGGGAGGTTTGGTCTTGCTTGATTGCCGAGGTTGGCCTTTCAGTCTTACAAAGTGACTGACGGCCGATCTCTGCTGATGGCCAGGAAGGTGAGTCCTGGCCCAGACAGCATCATTCCCAAAGACGAGGCAGGCTTGGGACTAGAGGCAAGGACACTCATTTTCAGGGCTGGGTCTTCCTGGCCCAAAGGGAGGAGGGGTGAAAGCCCAAGAGACAGAGAGCATCAGGGCATCAAAGGAGGGGCAGCCGGCTGAATGCTGAAGCCCCGTGACCTGTGGGATAAGTGACTGCGTGCTGGGCCTGCTGCAGGGGGGCCAGGCCGGGAGTGTACCTTGTGACGGGGATGCTGTATCCCAGAACAGACTGGCCCTTCAAAGGAGGCGGGAGGGAGTGGGGGTGCAGGCACAATGAGAGGAAGAGCAGAGGGAATGCTCTGGCCAAACTAGGAGCCAGGCAGGACGTATGGGGTCAGAGCCAGTGAGACAATGAGGTGGTCAGCCAGCGATGGGCAGAAGTTCGGCATCAGGAGATGGCAGGATGGAATTCTCTGGCGGCCCATGGTTGGGACTCTGCACTTTCATTGCCGAGACCACAGGTTCAGTCCCTGGTCAGGGAACTAAGATCCCCTGCAGGCAGCAGGGTGCAGTTAGAAAAACAAAAACAGAAAAAACACAGGTAGCATCAGGCTAAGCACAGCAAGAATCAGATACACAGGGGGGCCCAGGTGAGCGCAGGTATCAAGGCTAGGGCAGGTGAAAGCAAGTCTCAGCAGGCAGGTAGCAGGCATCCAGGGCAGGAAAGCTGACCCAGGGCAGCAGGGGGGAGGAGGCCCTGACTCTGGAGCCTGTGGAGGGCCCTCCAGGGTCAGCTCAGGAACCCAGGTTCCACCAAACCCAAGTCCTCATGAGAAGCCTGGGGCCAAATGGGGCTCCTCTTGGGTAGATGTCAGGCAACCAGAAGTACCTGGACACTTTCAGGGAGAAAAAGCCTTTGCTTCAGGTCAGAGAGGGACTTCCCCAGTGGCGCAGTTGGTAAAGAATCCGCCTGCCAATGCAGGAGATGCAAGAGACTTGGGTTCGATCCCTGGGTCGGGAAGATCCCCTAGAGCAGGAAATGGCTACCCATTCTGATAGTCTTGCCTGGAGAATTCCATGGACAGAGGAGCCTGGCGGGCTATAGTCCATGGGGTCACAGAATCCGACACGAGTGAGTGACTAAAAACAACAACAAAGTGTCTGATTGCATCACCCAGCGAGGCCAGGGCCTGAGTGTCCATGGCCAGACCTCTCCTCTGAGAGTGTAATTGTTTCTGTTCCTCCCTCCACCTGGCTCACGTTCCTGAGACACGAGTCTACATCCCTGGGAGAACTCAGGGCAGGCTCACGGGGATGCTGGGCTGGGTTTCCATGGGAAGGCTTTTCTGGGGGCAGAACCACCCAGGGGCCTGTTTCCAGGCAAGGGGTCTTGGGCCTCACTTCTACGCACAGTCAGAAGGAGCTTCAGCTCAAGGCACAGGGGCCTCATTCGTCCCAACTGAAAAGCTGGGGTCAGAGCCATCTCCCCACTGCAGGTTGTATTCTGCTCCCCTCTCCCGAGGCCTCTGGTCATTTCTATGGCAACAGCTTTACATACCTGACTCCGTGGGAGCCTGGGTGATGAGCCATGTGACACTGTTGGCCTGGAGAGGCCATAGGAGCAGAAAGCAGCAGTCCCCCCCAGCTGAACAAAGTGTATGTTCAACGGGAGAAGGGCCATTAAACCTCTGGGGTGTGTGTGTGCGCGTGTGTGTGTGTGTTCAACGGGAGAAGGACCATCTAAAACCTCTGGGGGAGCGGGTGTGTGTGTGTGTTTAATGGGAGAAGGGCCATTAAACCTCTAGGGTGTGTGTGTGTGTGTTCAACGGGAAAAGGGCCATTAAATCCTCTGGAGGGGGTGTGTGTGTGTGTGTGTGTGTGTGTGTGTTCAATGGGAAAAGGGCCATTAAAACCTCTGGGGTGTGTGTGTGTGTGTGTGTGTGTGTGTGTGTGTGTGTGAAAAGGTAAAACAAAGACCGAGAATTTAGAGTCCTTAACAGAAACCCTGGACAAAGCTGTGCTTCTAAAATCTAAAACCATAAGTCCCGAATGTGACTTGAAGTCGTCCCCAGAGAAAAGTGCATCTTTCAAACCCAGTTAGTCCAACAGAGAACAGGACATCCCACATAATGAGGCAAGCTAGAATTAGAGAGCTAAAAATAATTTCAGGTGTGTTTTGCCAAGAATTCAAAAGGCCTTTCGGTCCACCAACCTTCGCTAGGTACCCATTGTGTATCTACCACTGTGCTGAGAGCTGGAAGCATGGGTATGTGGAGGAATATTTCTGCAACTCTGTTCCCTGAAGATACAGGGCATGGAGGGAAGGGATTCAGGGCACAGAGGTGTGCTCTGTGATGACAAGAGAGAATCAATTTTCTTGTTGCTGTTTCTCCATAGACAAGGCTTCTAAAGAGACACACCACTTTATTCCTCTTTGAAGCAGACAGACTGAAAATCCTGTTGGCAAGCCCACAGGAAGCGCTAAGCTTGACAAGCATTGAAGTGGTGAGGCCACCCCAGCGTTTGGAAGGGATGAGAAGCCAAGTCCCGTCATAGGAACGCCAACTAAAACCTTTCTCTTGTTGCTTTGGAGAGGCCCAGGCCTTGACCATGCGCTTGGATCCCAGCTGCTAGGGCCATGCCCAGCTCCCCTCTTCCCAACATTGGACATCACAAGGACGCCTTCTCATCTGTTCTGTAACCCGAAAGTTTGGTCTATGACTAGTCCCTCCCTCTGAAAGCAGAAATGATTTCATGTACATTCAGCACTTCCACAGTCCCTGACGTGTGGCAAACGCTCAACAAAGGTTGGTAATTACCAGTATAATGAGTCTAGGGCTCATTAATAAATTGACAATCTCGGGGGCATGGCTCTGTGAAGGTAAATCATTTTCCAGACTCCTCCGCAGGCTGGAAAAAGATGAAAGGCATTTTCCGCTGAGGCTGGCAAGTTAAACAGGTAATCGGGATGAGTAATATCATCTGCCCCAAAGTGGACGATGATGATAACAAAACCTGTTCTCCCTAGGGGCTCCGGAGACCACAGGTGTCTCCAGCGCGCTGACCTGTCCCAGCTCCAGCCTGGTTGGTGCAACACTGCCCCCCGGTGAGGACAGAGGAACTACAGGGAAATTCTTAAAAGGACCGTGGTTGAAGTTTAGTGGCTGAGTGCTGTCTGACCGGTTTGCTACCCCATGGACTGCAGCCCACCAGGTTCCTCTGTCTATGGGATGTTCCAGGCAAGAATATTGGAGTGGGTTTCCATTTCCTCCTCCGGGGGATCTTCTTGACCCAGGGACTGAACCGGGTCTCCTCACTGCAGTTGGTTTCCTGAATTACAGGTGGATTCTTTACCACTGAGCCACCTAGGAAGCCCCCTTCGTCTTTAACTCATTCTTTTTATGGTTGAACAGTAGTTCATTGTGTGAATAAGCCTTATTTTGTTTTGTATTGTACTGATGGTGACATTTGGGCTGTTCCCAGTTTTGACTACTAAAAATAGCACTACTAGGAACAATCTTGTGTAAGTGTTTTTGTGAACAAGTGTTTTCATTTCTCTTGGGTAAATATTCAGGAGTCAGATTTCCGGGTCAATGGGTAGATACATGTTTAACTTTCTAAGAATTTGCTAAACCATTTTTCCAAAGTGGTGGTAGCATTTTCACCTTCCCATCAACAGTATATGCTGCTGCTGCTAAGTCGCTTCAGTCATGTCCAACTCTGTGTGACCCCATAGACAGCAGCCCACCAGGCTCCCCTGTCCCTGGGATTCTCCAGGCAAGAACACTGGAGTGGGTTGCCATTTTCTTCTCCAATGCATGAAAGTGAAAAGTGAAAGTGAAGTCACTCAGTCGTGTCCGACTCTTAGCGACCCCATGGATTGCAGCCTACCAGGCCCCTCTGTCCATGGGATTTTCCAAGCAAGAGTACTGGAGTGGGTTGCCATTGCCTTCTCCAAACAGTATATGACTCTCCTTTTATTTCTAAAGTTTGGAGAAGTGCAATTCTACGTGAGCAGCAAAACAAGGAGAATGAGCATTTATGTAAACTATGACGTCAGGATTTGATGAGGCAGCTGTTCTAAAACTTCCTGCACAGAGACTTTCCTGGTGGTTCAGTGGTTAAGAATCTGCCTTCCAATGCAGGGGACATGGGTTCAATTCCTGGCCAGGAAACTAAGATCTCACATGCCATGGGGCAAATAAGCCTGCATGCGGGAACTACAGAGCCTACAGGCCACAACTGGAGAGAAGCCTTCACTTCACAAGAAAGATCCCTTGTGCCACAACTAAGACCCAATACAGCCAAAAATAGATGTAAATATTTTAAAAATAAAATCCCTACACAAAATGCTGGATTAAAACATCATAGGTCTGCTTATAAAAATTTAAGAGCTACCTTCAGACATCAAAACCAAAAGAAGAAGAAAGACTTCTTACTAAAAGAAACCAAGGATCTTTGTGGAAAGGCTGGTTTCTGATTTGGTACAAGGAAAGAAAAAAAAGCAAGCCTGGAACCCCTTCCATGTCAGACTAAGGACGGAGTGGCCAGCAAGAAGCGTTCTCACTTTCCACATTTTATTCTAACAAAATGATGGGAGATAATATTCCTAATACAGATATCTAACAAAGAACTTATATCAAGAATACATATAAAGAACTTCCACAAATGAATCAGAATCTTTTTTAATGAACAAATGACTTAAATAGTTGTAATAGGGAGGAAACTTTGTGTTCTGTTATTAAGTCAATCACTAAAGGGATATTGCCTGTAAATTAAATTATATATACTGGTCCATCTCTGAGAGGGGCTTCCTAGGTGGCTCAGTGGTAAAGAATCCACATGCCAATGCAGGAGATGCAGGTTCGATCCCTGGGTCGGGGAGACCCCTTGGAGAACGATATGGCAACCTACTCCAGTATTCTTGTCTGGGAAATCCCATGGACAGAGAAGCCTGGCAGGGCTGCAGTCTGTGGGGTCAAAAATGAGTTGGACTCGACTTAGTGACTAAACAACAAGAATCTCTGAGAACCCTGCCTCCTGGGTAATGAGTTTTTAGTGAAAATACCTTTGTTTAGCTCACAGTAATCATCCTGACCATACCCACCTGTGAATGGCTGCAGGCAGGGAGAAATTAACAATCTGCACTGGAGTCTGGCCAGAATCAGGACTTTACCTCCTCGCCTATTAGTTTAAAAGAAGCCCGAATTCTAACTCAGGGAAGATGATTCTTTGGGACATTAGTCTACCATCTTCTTGGTCTGCTGGCTTTCTCAACAAGTCATTACTCCCTGTCCCAACAACTCGTCTCTCGATTTATTTGCCTGTCATTTTGGCAAGCCACAGTAGCTCGGACTTGGTAAGATAGTCACTTAAAAAAAAAGATATCCAAATGTTCAATTAGCATTTGAAAAAGTGATCAGTATCATTAGTTATCAGAAAAATGAAAATTAAAATCACCACAAAAGACCACTGCACATCAACCAGATTGTTAAAAAATTTAAAGGCTAAAATTAGAGTGTAGACAAACTGGAATGCTCATGCTTTAATGACAGAGGTGTTTTAAATTGGTAAAAGTTGTCTGGAAACCATTTGACATTATCTTCTAAAGCTAAACATATGTCTGCTCCGTGACTCAGGAATTTTCCTCCCAGGTATATGCGCAAGAGAAAAGCATAGGCCTAACAGGAATGTTCATAGCAGTTATATTTATAATAGCCCCAAACTAGAAACAACTCGAATGTCCGTCAACAGTAGAATGGATTGTAGTATAGTCATACAATGGAATACTATATCGTCAGTGGAAAAGAACAAATTACTGATGCATACAAGACAGTTGGGCTTCCCAGGTGGCACTGGTGGTGAAGAACCTGCCTGCCAATGCAGGAGACATAAGAGATGCAGGTTTGATCCCTGGGTTGGGAAGATCCCCTGGAAGAGGGCACGGCAACCCACTCCAGGATTCTTGCCTGGAGAGTCCCATGGCCAGAGTAGCCTGGCGGGCTACAGTCCATGGGGTCACTAAGAGTCTGACACGATTGAAGGGACTTGGCATGAATGCACAATGTAATAATTGATTAAGGCAAGGATCTTCAACGGAGTCCAAAAAACACTAGGTGAACTTTTGTTGGGAAGCAATACATTCAGATGACTTATTAAGTCGAAAAGGAGAGATGATTAATTATAATAAGGGAATCTGGACAGACACTGGAACAAAGTAATCAAACTTAGCATTAGGAACAACAGGACAAACTGGCATTTTGAGTTTCTTGATATGATTTGAGGATTACACAACAGTCAGGTAGATTTCTTGCTAAAAATGCTTAATCTGGTTCTAATCATGAGAAAATAATCAGAAAATACAGATTGTGGGACATTCCACAAAATGACTGGCCTGGACTCCCCAAAATGTTAATGTCATGAAAGACAAAAAGAGGTCGAAAGATCATTCTAGACTGAAGCAGCCTACAGAGGTAGGGCAAAGAAAATGCAATGTGTTATCATTGATTGAAAACGGATGGTGGAGCTATAAATGACATTTTGGGATAACTGTGGATGAAATAAAACTGACTATATATTAGATAGGGCTTCCCAGGTGGCTCAGTGGTAAAGAATCTGCTCCCAATGCAGGAGATGCAGGTTTAATCCCTGGGCCGGGAGATCCCCCAGAGAAGGAAATGGCAATCCACTCCAGTATTCTTGCCTGGGAAATCCCATGGGCAGAGGAGCCTGGCGGGCTACCGTCCGCGGGGTTGCAAAAAGTTAGACACGACTTAGCAACTTAGTAAATTTAATTTACAACTTAAATTCTTGTATTTAAGACCAAGGACAACGTCTCTTCCACTACCACTCTCAACTCTGGACAGACAATGCAAATTGCCAACCTCTGATTTCTACCCCTTCAATTTGCCTAAAAGGACCACTTATCCCTTTAAAATGTCATCCCCTTAGCATTATGAGACCATCTAGCTCAGTCAAGATGTCTTCTTTCCATCATGGCATACCCTGTTTCTTGTGCAAGGATTTAGCAGCGTACATATACATCAGGGTGTTGGAAATAATTTTCCTCTCTCCCTAGGGAAATTCACAGTGTCCTCTGTCAGGATATTTTTAAAAAATGCAAAACTCTTCTCTCACATTCTGAGTAAGCTATGTCCCATATCACCAATGACTTCTCAATTAAATCTCTTTTGTAACATAGTCTTAATTCCTTTGTAGCCCTCACAGCATTATAGTAATTGTTCAGTAAGGATGTTCTGAATGTATTGCATTTACATTGCTTTTATCCAGTATCAATTCTCTTTTGCTGGTTGAAGGCTGAATGCTCACTAAAGGCTTTTCCGTATTCCCTGATTTTCCCTCCAGAATGAGTTTTCTGATGTTGAGAAAGGGATGAACTCTGGCTGAAAGCCTTTCCACACTCCTTACACTTATAGGGTTTTTCTCCAGTGTGAGTTTTCTGATGCTTTGTAAGAGATGAGCTCTGGCTGAAGGCTTTTCCACAGTCCTTACACTTGTAAGGTTTCTCTCCAGTGTGTGTTCTCTGATGACGGATAAGGGCTGAACGGTCACTGAAGGCTTTGGCACAGTCATTGCACTTGTAGGGTTTCTCCCCAGTGTGAGTTCTCTGGTGCTGAGTCAGGGCTGAGCAGTAGCCAAAGGCCTTCCCACATTCGTTACACTCATAAGGCCTCTCCCCGGTATGAGTTCTCTGGTGCTGAATGAGGCCTGAGCGATCACTAAAAGCTTTTCCACACTCATTACACTTATAGGGTTTCTCTCCAGTGTGGATGACCTGATGCTGGGTAAGGAATGTGCTTTGGCTGAAGGCCTTCCCACATTCATTACACTCGTAAGGTTTCTCTCCAGTATGAATTCGCTGATGTTGAGTGAGGTATGAACTCTGATTGAAGGCCTTCCCGCATTCATTGCATTCATAAGGTTTCTCCCCAGTATGAATTATATGGTGCCTAATAAGGGCTGAGCGGTGGCTGAAGGCTTTCCCACATTCGTGACATCTGTAAGGTTTCTCTCCCGTGTGAATCCTCTGGTGCAGAGTCAGGTGTATGCTCTGACTGAAGGCTTTACCGCACTCATTACATTCATAGGGTTTTTCTCCTGTGTGAATTCGCTGATGCAAGACAAATGCTGAGTAATAACTAAAGGCCTTCTCACACTCATTACACTTCCAAGGTTTCTTTCCTGCACAGATTTTCTCATGTTTCATTAGATCTGAATTTTGCTTCAAGTTCTTTTTAAATGAATCACGGCTCTGTCGGCTCTCTCCTTGCTGTTGGACAAGTAATGACCTCCGATTAAAATTTCTTCCAAATTCATCACACTGGTAGCTTCTCTCCCCAGAAGGTTTTGTCTGAGGGCCAACCTCTTGTATTAAATGTTTCTCGTGGTTTTCCTGCTGATTCTTTAAAGAATCTTCACATTCACTGGAACTTTCCTTTGGAAATCTCTCTACTAACACCCCAGGGGTTGATTCTTCTTCAGAAATGTCCTGCTCTGGGGCTACCTCCTTGTTCTCTGGTTCTGTACCCCAGTCTGAAATAAACAAAACTACAATGTTATCATTTCTTACACTGGGAGAAAAATAATTGCTGTGAAAGGAAAATAATGAAAGAAACAAAAAATGCTTACAGGGAACAGAGGAGCTTGGAAGTTCCCACAAATAGCCTTGCAACCTTGAGTGAGCATGAGAAAAGAAAGATGACTGGGCGAAGGGGTGCAGAGGCATAAAGGGAGAGGTGAGCAGGTACTCAACAGTCCCGTGTCTAGCAGGGGAAGAAATGAGAAAGAGTAATAGAACAAGACCAAACAGAGGCGATGGGGGAAACAGCAGATAACAAACATGGTCTGGTGGAGACTGGGCTGGGATCAGAGAGGGATGGTCTGCCAGGGACTGCCCACTGTCACAGCCTTATCAGAGCATCATGTTCTGAGAATGTCCACTGTCAGCTGACCTTACCACCAATCTTTTCTTCTTCTAGTATGTCCCAATCACTGCTAGCAGACTGAACTTCTAAAACCATACCTCTTAACACAAAAACCTTTGTTGGTTCCGCTGTCTCAGAGTGTGACACAAAATCCTAGAAGCTAGCACTCAAGGTAGTCCAGATCTACAAATTAAATTAGTAACTGAAAGGCAACTTAGCAGCTCTGATCACTCCACACTGAAAACACTGGGAAGAGTAAGCCAGAACCAAGTTTTTTCAAAAAATGAGCAATGTATGGGGAGGAGAATTTCAAACTCCTCACAGACTCAGTTTGGTCCAGACTGGGCCTCAAATTCTAGACTT
Source organism: Muntiacus reevesi (assembly GCF_963930625.1). NCBI lineage: Eukaryota > Metazoa > Chordata > Mammalia > Artiodactyla > Cervidae > Muntiacus > Muntiacus reevesi. The sequence continues at coordinate 99,423,869 of NC_089251.1, forward strand.
CTTAGTAAGAGTTTGGGGGAGGGGATGGGGAAAGCTGCACCGCTAGCAATGTTTAAATATTCCAGGCTTAAATGGTCATCAGTATCCATTCCAAACAAGACTTTACATGACATGAATCAATACAATACAATGTTCTCAATAACATATAATCAGGGAAGTGCTGGGATTATAAGGACAAGTTGGTAGAAACAGGTTAAAGGCGAACGGACTTTCGGCTAAGGGGAGTGGAAGAACTGAAGCCCCAAACATTCAAAGAGAACACATGGTTAGTGCAGGGTAGTCAGAGACTTGCCTGTCTGGTGTTAAGGGTTCAAGCTGAAGAGAGAAGGTACAATGACTAGGCAGGTAGATTAGCAAAGGTCTTGAGGGCAGAAGAGGAATACGGAACTGGAAGAGTTAAGTAGCTCACAGTGGGGAATCTGGCAGTAATATGCTGCCTAAGTAGACAAGGATAAGAAAATATAATTAAAAATTAAAGAAAGTATAATTAGCTGGTGGTCTATTACAGCACCCAGTTTGACAGAAGTGATAGGCTCAAATCTTTCAAAAAGTTAGCAGGACTTAATCCTTAGTTATCATTTGCTTAGCATAGAGCCAGGTACTGTTCTAAGCATTTCTCTTAGACTATTTCGTTTGATCCTGACAACCACCCCATGAGTTAAAGCTATTGTTATCTGCATTTTACATATTCCCCATTTTACTGTTGGGAAATTTGAGTCACAGAATGGATAATTTCCAGATGGCTTAGATGGCAAAGAATCTACCTGCCAATGCAGGAGACATGGGTTCAGTCCCTGGGTTGGAAAGATCCCCTGGAGAAGGAAATGGCAACCCACTCCAGTATTCTTGTCCAGAAATCCCCCATGGACAGAGAAGACTGGCAGGCTATAGTCCATGGGTGGCAAAAGAGCTCGATACAACTTATTGACTAAACAAACAAATCAATACTTCACTAGAGCTGATAAGTAGTTCAAATTGGCTTTGAACCCAGGAAAAGTGGTTTCAAAGTCTGCACTCTTAACCACCATGCTATGCTGCCCCCATTTAGATAGACAGTAAAGCATGGGAAGACTCAGAGACCAATTTATGGTCACTGGTCTGAGACAAAAAGTCACCTTATCCTAAAGAGATATTAATAAAATAGCATATATTAAAAAGCATGGTTTAGAGCCTTGCACTCAAATTATTAATAAATATTTAAGAGTTGATTTCACTTCACCTTATTTGGAGAAAAGAACTGATTTGAAAGGATGGAAAGTATTTGTTTTCCAAAAAATAAACCTATGACTTTACAACAGATCATCATCCACAGAGATACAACGAGGCCCAGGAGAATGGCACTTTAACCTTTCCTTGGGTCTAGCAAAATCAAGCATTTCTAAGATGCTGTTCCCATCTGGGTTTTCTGTTCATGGTTTCCAACAGTCACTCACCTGGATTAGCTGCTTTTGAGACTTTTCTTTCCAGCGTCTCCCCACTCTCCAACTGAGAAATTACATCAGGCTTGGAAATTGGAAGCCCTGTTTACAGGGAAAGAAAAAGGAGTCTCAGTGTATATGTTCAGTGTGAGTGACTTGCTTGTCAGAGAGAACAGGATAAGACAGGATTTCTCTGAAGAAGTTAGGAAGATTGATATGTGGTCTACTTGAGTTCAGAACCAGTGAATCACTTGTTTTCACCTCTCCCTATTAAAAAAATAAGCACCCATTTCCTTTTTTTACCCTTTAGCCACAGATTTATTATTTGAATATTTGCAACTATTATTCTATACAAATTTCTTATAAAACTCTACATTCCATATTTCTAGGTCACTTCACTCTCCATTTTATGTACCATTTTCATGAAGAAATACTTCCCAAATCACAATCTGCTTGACAGTGTTTGCTGTTGTTTAATTGCCAAGTGTCCAACTCTTTGCGACCCCATAGACTGCAGCCCACTAGGCTCCTGTGTCAATAGGATTTCCCAGGCAAGAATACTGGAGTGGGTTGTCATTTCTTCTCCACACCCATTTCTTAAGAGGTGTTTCTCCTAGAACTTTGTCTCAGCATCCTCAGTCAGGAAATAGGGAAGAAGGATGGTTACTGCCTTGGCAAATATAGTTTTTAAAAGGTGTTCATTTCTGATTCTAAAAGTATTAAGCCTGTGTTTAGAAACAAAGAGCAGAAGACACCTGCCTTATACCGGGATTAGGAATCATTGCATCTAAGAACCTCAGAGCTCCTAGGAACTGAGGAAGCCAGGATACCACATTGGTAATTTCGCAGGGTGGGGGTGGGGGTGGGAGTGCTGCTTACCGAGCAAGACCAGATTCCTAGGCTTCTCAGGCTCGCCTCCCTGCAGAGGGTTCAGCTGTTCCCACTGGGTGACAGCCTCGGCCATGTCCCTGATCATCGATCCCTGAAAACCAACCATATCAGTGCTCACCAAGGGACCTCCTACCAGAAGCCTCTGGGCAGGACTCAAGAAGATGGCATAGGAGAAGGAAGACAGGGAGAATAGGAAGGTTAGGCAAAATGACCTCTACCATTCCAACACTGATGTATTTACAACCACAGACTCGCTCCTGACCGCCATGCACCAGAATCAAATATAACCTGCAGCTGGGAAGGAACATCTTCAGGGTAAAATCCAAGGATACCAAGTTCCTGGTTTACGTATCGACAAGTTAAATGATAGAACTATAGAAATCCTTACTATTTAGACATGGGAGAGTAGAGGAAATATAATTATAAATTAAGTACTTTCTTTATGGTAGGGTTTAAAAATACAAGAGATTCAACAAATAGGAATTACTTTTCCCTCTAGTTTTCCTTTGACAATATAATCAGTCCAATATATTTACAAAAAAATTAGGATGTTTGCTACACATGTTGCAGTATATAGATTTACTTATAAAACAGCATTTTAAGCCCCAATTATTATGAGTTCCCAAAGTGTTTTTGCCATTTCTCCCCAATCAGTCTGACTACTCTGCCACCCACCGCCACCATCTACTCTCTATCCCATCTCACTCCACTCCTCTTGTATTCTCTGTGCTCCAGGCAGCTGGTGGCTGCCTGAAACGTGGGCCACAACTACTTCTGCCCCTTTATACACGTTGCTTCCTGTTCCTGAAAGTTCCCCCTTTGCCCCATCCTTTCAGCTGTTTTTTAAAAAATTGTATTCATTTAAAAAATTTTTTTGCTATGCCATGTGGCATAGGGATCTTAGTTTCCATACCAGGGATCGAACCAGTGCCCCTTGCATTGGAAGCATGGAGTCTTAACCACTGGATCACCAGGGAAGTCCCCCTTTCAGCGATTTTGATCCTGCTCACACTTTGGCTTTCAGCTCTGGGAATTCTTCCCTGACTCTCTAGGTTGTAGCACCATGGGTTTTCCCTTTTCCTGGGTTATGCACATAGTGAGAAGACTTTGTGATGAACGTCTGTCCGTCCCCATTAGACACTAATCTCCACAGCAGCGGAGACTAGGTTTAATTGCCTCAATGAAGCAGCCCTAGTCTCTGGCACAGAGCAGGAACACTGTAAATATTTGTAACGAGTTCAAAGGAGGAAGCTTTGAACAAGAATGAATAGAAACAAGTTTAAATGGGGTGTTCTATGAAAGTGTGCCATGGGGACAGAGGTGGGAGGGGAACGGAAGTTTATCAAGTGTTGAAAACACTGCAGAAGTGTTTACTTTACCTTCCCTTGACCTAGATGACAGGCAAAAAGTTTAGATTGTTCAGTCAAATGTAGGGAGAGTAAGCAGGGTGGTTAATGTTCCTTTGAATTTATAGCTGAATCTGTTCATGAATGATAAAACAAAAGTCTCATAATTTTTCTAATTCTATTAAAACTTTTCTCTATACAACTTCAAGTTAAAGGAGACACATTGAAACAGACCAGTCCCTGGGATGCTAGCAAATTAACCAGTTATGGCTTTCTTTGAAACACCACTTTTGCCACAGCCCCTTGAATATAAATGTATTGAACTGGCTAAAAAGTTTGTTCAGTGGGTATATATTAAAAAAATTAAGATGTTTGCTACACATATAGATTTATTTATAAAACAGCATTTTAAGCCCCAATTATGACTACATACACACATATGTATGCTCCAAAACCAACTGGTTAAGTAATTCACATAATGAAATAAAGTTAAAATAACTACCTACTTGAATATTCTCTGCTCAAAATAAGTTAACTATTTTTCTAATACTTGAACAATGAAATCACTTCCCTTTTTGAGTTAGGGTTCCTTAAAGTCATATGCCTCAGGAGTGCTCAGCACAGGCAATATACTTCGTACAGTGTCTTTTCTTTACAAGCAAGGCAGCAGGGACAGACTACCTAGCACTTCCTTTCGGGCTTCAGTTCTGAGAAAACCTCAGCAATCAGACTCATTCACGGAGGGGGCTGCTGCTCAGGGTGCCTGTGCGGGGCCTGAAGGGCAAGTAAACCAATCATGCACCGTCCAGTAGACAGTAGAGCTCCCCTCTTGCCTCTGAAAGCTGTTGTTGTTCAGTCTCTCAGTTGTGTCCGACTCTTTGCAACCCCATGGACTGCAGCACACCAGGCTTCCCTGTGCTTCACAGTCTTCTGGAGTTTGCTCAAACTCACGTCCATTGAGTTGGTGATGCCACCCAACCATCTCATCCTCTGTCACCTACTTCTCCTCCTCATTCAGGTCAGAAGCAGTACTGGTGTTTCCTCCCAGAGTTCTGCATAAACTATCAGCACCCAGATGCTGTGAGGCAGGTCTGAGGATGACGGGCAGTCCCAGTGCGTTTACCACAAGGTCTGCTGTTCTCCCAGGGTCCTGGACCAGATCCTTCAGGGCACCTAGACTCATCTCCTCTCCTTAATCAGTCATGGCGTGTTTTGTCTTGCTGGGACTCTAAAAACTTTCATGGGGTCTTATCTGTCTTTGCAATAAGATCCTGTGTGGGACTTCCCTGGTGGTTACGAAGGGTGGTTAACCCTTCCCAGTGGTTAAGAATCTGCCTGCCGGTGCAGGGGACACAGATTCGATACCTGATTCTGGAAGATTCCACACACCAAGGAGCAACTAAGCCTGTGCACCACCACTACCTAGCCCCTGGGCCATAACTACTGAAGACCATACACCTAGAGCCCGTGCTCTGCAACAAGAGCAGCCACCACTATGAGAATCCCATGCGCCACAACAAAGAGTGGCCTCCACTGTGGCAACTAGAGGAGGCCCGAGCACAACGACAAAGACCCAGCACAGCCAAGCATAAATTTCAAAAAATAAATAAAAAGTTAAAAAAAGATCCTGTGTAGACTTTCCTGCGGTCTGGCTACAACAGGCATACGCTTCTCTCACCACACTCCATCCAGCTCACTCCACAGTGACACACATTTCCTCTGAAAGTCTCTGACTCTCTCATCACTTGGAGACTTTCTTGCAAAGCTGTTCTCTCTCTTGGAATATTCCTATATTCTATTTTCCATCTATGTACTCTCTAGTCTTTCAAAATACAGCTTTTATGCCAACACTTCCCCCCCAAATACTCTAGAGGATGGAAAACCTCTTCAAGGCCTATGATGACTTGTCTGTACTAGTAATTTCTTCCTATTCTTTTTTGATTTTGAAAAGTTTCTTTAATTAAAAATCTTACTGTCTTACAGTCAAGAATTAAACCCTTATATACAACTAATGAAAGGAAATGATGTTCTTTGGTGGCCACCACTCTTACAAGCCAACTGTATAGTCTGTGGTCAGAAGTGAATTTTTTTTGTAATTGATGAATTTATTTTTAACTGTTTTGTTGTATTAGTAATTTCAGTACTTAAAATTTTTCTGCATTTAGAAAAATATATTTCTTCTTGCTGTTTAATTATGTTTTATTTTTTTGGTTGTGCTAGGTATTTGTTGCTGCACGCAGGCTTTCTCTAATCGTGTTAGGTGAGGGGTACTCTCTAGCTGCAGCGAGAGGGCGTCTCACTGTGGTCATTTCTCCTGTTGCAGAGTGCAGGCTCCAGGGTGTGCAGGCTTCAGTAGTTGTGGCCTGGGGGCTCAATAGTTGCAGTGCAAGGGCTTAGTTGCCCCAAGGCACGTGGGATCATCCCTGACCACAGATTCAACTAGTGTCTCTTGTACTGCAAGGTGGATTCTTACCCACTGGACCACCATGAAGCCCCCTGTTTAACGAGCTTCCTTATCTATACCTTGCTTCCTCAGTAAACTTCACGAGGCAGAGGCAAATGGCTTTTATTCCTTTGCATCTCACCAGCAGGCCAATTACAGCACAGAAGAGCTTGTGCACATCTAGTACTAAGCAGACGGAGAAGTCATGCCAAGAGACAAAATTCTGCATAAGACAGGAGCAATGACTATCAGGTTCATCACTCATCAGTTTATCAGGATAAAGACAGTGGGCTAGGAATCAGGGCTGAGCAAATCCATAACAATGCTGGAAACCATATTCTTGTACCGAGAACAGAAAAAAAAAAAAAAATTTAAACCCACCTGGGATGCAGGGGTCAACAGCACAGTGGTCAGGCCATTTTCTTTGGGGTTTCCAGCCTGAGGAAGGTCTGAGTCCTCAGAAAGTGACCCTATAAATAGACACAGGAACCAGTGTGACTACTCTTGTTTGCAGCAAACTCCCAGAAACTGCCAGACACAACGACTTGTTACCTAGGAAGAGTCAACACAGGGAACCAAGGGACAATTCCACAACATCTCTGAAGCAAGACAGCCATCACTATGGCTGCCTCAGGGACCTCCTACGCTACTCTGCCCTTAAATTCCAGCAGAACACTGCTGGAAGATCCTGGACACTTAAAGACATGTTTATTTATATCTCTTATCTGCTGAGTGACAGTCAAAATAAACACGAAGTCCCGCTTATGTCAATCCCTGCCTCTTAATGAGTCATTCCTGTTCTAGTCCAGGTTCACAGGGTGAAAGACTACTTAAATTCTTTTTGAATACTGGCCTTCTCAGAAAAGCAATGGGCCGTGGGGGTGGGGGGGTGGGGATCCAGGGCACTAAACAAATCCTGTGACTTCTCAAATCCTCACTTTCCCCATCTGCCAAATGGGTCTATTTGGATATTCTCCTTCCTCTACAACAGCCTTATGGGGCTCCTGTGAGGACAAATGTCATTATCAAAAAGCCAAATGTTCAGATCTGTCGATTTCGTGGGCAAAGATGGCATACATCAACTTAGAGACGGCAGGGCACCCGAAAGACCAGCAGGGCAATACAGGTCGGGGGCTCCCCTTAAACCCCAACGTGAGATCAACTAGTAGGAGACGTTAGGTGTGTTCTTCCTGAGCCTGCCCCAGCCAGAGGGCAGCCTTTCTCCTTTTTTCTCTCCAGCAGGCGGCATCCCTCTGAAATGCTCACCTCTGCGCTCCGGCTCCATGCTGACTCCCTCCGCGCTACCGCTGGTGACGACTGCGGGAAAAGGGAGATGCGAAAGCGCGAGGGGCCGGGGGTCCACCGCGCCGGCCCACCTAGAGGCCCGGGAACGCTCGCGCGACCCTCGCTGGGCAGCTCGGCGCCCTCCACCCGGGGGCCCTCCCCGGCCCTCCTTCGGGGCACTCAGACTCAAGAGAACACGCACTCAATCCTCCTGGACCCTAGGCTCGACCTCATGAACAACACTGAGTAGGCTTGGCGGGCGACAAAGGCATCTAGGATCCTGCGGGGCTGAGTCGCGCCGGCCCGAACTCGCCGCTGAACTACGATTCCCAGAACCCTCCGCAGGGCGCGGCGCGCATCACCGGATGCTGCTTCCCAGAGGACCCCGCGGGCGGCTGGCCGGGCTACTTTTTACGCTGGGGGCTGTGCTGGGTCTCTAGAGGTGCTCAGTCCTTCGGTGAGCTCCTTCCTGGACGTTACAGGTGCCGCCGCTTCCTCAGTGTCTACTCTGGGCTCCGACTCCGGAGGACGTGCTCTGCCGAGCCAAAACCAGCCTCGAGAGGGACATTCACCCTCCGCAACTGTAACTGGCAGAGGGCGGCGCCACCCACCCACCAGGATTTCTCTCTGGCTACTGTGCTCCCTCGGAGGGTAGGCGTCGGCATCCCCACGGCTGTTCACTCCGCTCCGTCGCTTCCCGTCTACAGCGCCTCCACACCGTTGCGGCTCGGGGTGGGGGTGGGGTGGAGACAGAGATTACCCTAAGTAATCAGACAGCACCTTGGAATAAGGAAAAGTAGAATCTCAAAAATTATATCTTGGTCTCACAAAACAGCAGAGTGGAGTTTAAATCCCTTGGTATAAAAACCCTTTGGTCCCCAGTGAGTCCCCATTGTCTTAAGGGTGGATTGACCTTGAGTTCTCCTAAATTTTTAGATTTCCTAAATTTAAATTTGAGGATCACTGTTGCCTTCTAGTCTGTCTTTGTGTTTAGCACAACATCCTTCCAGGAAAGCATCCCTGTCTTCCTTAAGAAGCTCCAGTGCCATCAAAGGCCAGCAACTTTGGCGTGAAAGTTGATATTAACAGAGGTAAACAGGGAACCAGTGAATCACCATGGAAGAGGGAAAAACTGGAAAGGATCACCTCAGCTCACATGGGCCACTTCAACTACTTTCTGCCTTTTTACCATAGAAGTCCCGCCTCAGTAGCAGAGACCACTTAGGAATTTAACGTCCACAGCAGTTTTTCTCTTCGACTTCTTGAGGAATCACGATTCTGGCTTTATCAGCATGTTACCTAGTGACTGGCACCTGGTAACCTTGCTCCCCAGCTCCTCCTCACCTTTGGTTATTCATGTGAGTTGTTGGGGTTAATGTATTCTTAGTGGCACAGGCCTGGGGATGGGTGAGGGGGTGAGTGCTGCAGAGCTCAGAAGCTGGCCAACCTGGCCATCCTGGCATCCCAGATAAATTTCTGGGATTAGTAGTCCCACCACTTATCTGCCCCAGGCTTTGCTGCACAGGTTTGCTCTTATCATATTCAATTCATCTCAATTCATCTCAGAGTTCATCTCATCTCAGAGTTGATCCTTTTTCTTTGAAGAGTTGATTCCTGGAGTGCTTCTGGTAATCTGTATGGTAAGTTTTTAGTTCTCTCTTAAAACTTAGGGCTTATTTAAACACCAGAGAAATTATTTCCTTTCTTCAAAACCACTTTTAAAATCTTAGGCTAAAACCCTACAAACACTACCAAGTCTTTTGCCTTATATCCTAAGAATGCCTATTTCTGATTCCAAGATTTGATCTTATTAGTGGCCATCTGGTGACGCTAAAACCTCAAAATGTAAAGCCTCCACTACTCCATGTCCTACTGGAAGGTATCAGTTAAGAGTTAAATGGCCCTTTCCTCAGAATTGTTGACAGGAGATGGAAAGGTATTTCACCTTTTAAAAATGCTCTGCACATCTCCAAGTTTTAAAAGGTAACAAAAGGAGAACTGCTGAATTTATGTTCCCACTCTGTTTCAATTATCACTTTACCCAAATGTCTATTAGAATTCTGAATTCATTCTTGTCTAATCTTGCTGACAATGGCAGAGCATCTTAGGGAAATACTGGACCTTCAACTTATTTTTAAGGCAATAAGATTCAGAAGGTAATAAAGATAAGGCAAAAAATAAGGCAATAAAGATTCAGAACTCTCAGAGTCAGTCATCAGTGAAAAGTTTGGCAGTAGTTCCTTTTATTTTCTACTTGACATTATTAAATAATAGCACATATTATCCACTCCAACAGATTCTGCACTCTGGTTTTAACTCAAGTTGCTTTGAAAGTCGACATGTGAAAAGTCTTCTCTGCTGTTCATCTGCTTTAAGACAGGTAGACCAGTAGGGTTGAGTAGATTAGGGAAGGGTCTGTTTGGCAATCCAGTTTCTTGAACTAGATTTCAACTCCCAGGGAGAAATGGATCTTGGTCCATTAGGGTTCATGCTGGGTAGCTACATTCCAGACAGTCTTTCAGAATCAGGTCTTCTGGGCTTCACCTTAAGTAAACAGAAAGGGAATGCAGATGCCTGGAATCAAAGTTGCCTGGTGCCTCACCTTCAAGAAAATAAAAATATAGGGCAGGGCCCAGGAAATAGAGCTTCCTGGTGGCTCAGTGGTAAAGACTCCCCCTGCAGTGCAGGAGACATGGGTTCAAGATCTGGGTTGGAAAGATCCTCTGTAGAAGGAAATGGCAACCCAGTCCAGTATTTTTGCCTGGGACATCCCATGGACAGAGGAGCCTGGTGGGCTACAGTCCATGGGGTCAAAAGAGTCAGACATGACTCAATGACTAAACAACAGGGAACAGAAGGATCTGGGGAGTCAGGGCTTCAAGTTGAGTAATGCAGGGTCATGTCAGGGCAGACTTTAAATATTTAGAGACACCTTCATTAAACAGGGAGCTATTTTAGGTCTTGAATAAGGCAATGGTGGGCAGGAAGGGGGTCACTTGGAAAGGCTGACCTAACAGTGATATGGAAAAATGTAACTTGTGACAGGGGCTGTTGATATTAACCAATTACTGAGGTGCCTGTTGACCTTCTAGGCTTTTGGTGCTAGGTTCTGATTTATAAGTGATGACCCTTAAAAATATCCCAAAATATCTCCCATGATGGCATTGGAGGCAACATATTCTAAATGATGAGGGTGAGGAAGAAAGACTGACTCATCTGATTTTATGTGAGAAATGAATCTTTGTTTATTTGGGGTTTGCCTGTTACTGGGCCATAGCTTGATATCCCCCTTCTCAATAAAGAGGAGGAGAGAATTCAGATCAGGGAGTGACTACTACAGTAACAGAAGCCCAAGATGACAAAAGTACAGGTGAGACTGAAATTCAGAGAAAGGCTGTGAATCTAAGAGGTGTTTTAAATAGAACTTGGTAAGTCAAAACGTTATTAATTCAGATAAATATTTATTGAGCACCTATTATTTGCAAGGCACTGTGTGAGATACAAAGACATGTAAGTCAGGCCTCTGCGTACAATCTAGTTGAGCAGATAGTACACATACATAAATTATAAAGCAAGCCTTATAGCCTTATGGTAAAGAGATTTTGAAGGGAGCCCTGTATTCAAGACCTGACTTTCCTTGTACTAGCCATTACGTTGGACAAGTTATTTAATCTCTTTAAACTTCAGTTTGCTCATCTGTAAATTGTGGGGAGTAACAGTACCTACTTCAGAGGGTTGTTGAAAGGACCAAATGATTTACTCCTTGCAAAACTCTCAGCTGAGTGCTTACTCCATAATAAGCGCTCAATAAGTGCTAGCTACTAGTAGTAGTAATAAGAGATCTAGATGCTGGCACACAACAGGACAAGGTCAGTGCCCAAAATCCTCCGAGAGAGAGAGGGACTAACGGCTATAAAAAAAGAACTTCTGAAAAAAAAAAAAAAAGAACTTCTGGAAACAACAGTGCTGCTCTGACATAAGTGTGCCTTTCCTGTCCAGCTGTGGCCTCCAGTTATATAAAGTGCACTGATGCCTGGGGCTTAGGACAAGAGGTTTGTCTCCTAACCTTTGTCCCTAGTGTCTGACAAATGTCTTCAGGATGCTGACTCTTTAAAGTCACGTTCTAATTCCTGGCATCCCACATCAACTCTGTAACACAGTGGGTGGACAGTGTTCCTTCAAACACTGTAGGTGCAGAGAGGCAGAAAAAGGAGAGGGGTAGCCAGCATAGGTGTGATGACCAGGTGATGCATTTAAGAGGGGGAAGACCTGTCTTGAGTTTTCGTGGAGGTCCTTGGACTAAAGCTTTCGCCCCACTCAGTCTATTCCCTGTTTGGCATAACGCCGTTGATGCTGAATAACTGATGATTTAGAACTGAAGACTTTGCCACACACACTGCATTCAAACGGCTTCTCTCCTGTGTGAACTCTCTGGTGTCGCGTGAGCCGGCACCTCTGGCTGAAGGCTTTCCCACATTCGCTGCATTCGTATGGCTTGTCTCCAGTGTGAATCTTCTGGTGCTGAGTCAGGGAGGAGCGGTCAAAGAAAGCCTTCCCACACTCACTGCACTGGTAGCGAGGCTCTCCAGCATGGGCTTTCTGATGTCTGTTCAGTGACGAGACCCCATAGAAGGCTTTCCCACACTCATTACATTCATACGGCTTCCGGCCCGTGTGGATTAGCTGGTGTCGTGTAAGAATACTTTTCTGGCTAAAAGCTTTCCCGCACTGGTTACATTCATAAGGACTTTCTCCAGTATGGATCCTCTGGTGGCGGGTAAGTGATGAGCGGTCAAAGAAGGCTTTTCCACACTCGCTGCATTTGAAGGGTTTCTCTCCAGTATGAATTCGTTGATGTACAGTCAGGGACGAACGGTCAAAAAAAGCTTTCCCACAGGCGTTGCACTCGTAGGGGCTCTCTCCTGTGTGCGACATCAGGTGTCTACTGAGACTGCTCCTGTGGCTGAAGGCCTTCCCACAGTCGGGACAGTCATAGGGCTTCTCACCAGTGTGAGTCCTCTGATGGCGGATGAGGGAGGAGTGGTCAAAAAAGGTCTTACCACAGTTGCTGCATTCCTGGTCTCTCTCTTTAATGAGAATTTTCTTGGGAGGGATTGTCCTGTGCCGCAAGCTTTCCTCCAGAGAAGGGGGTTTCTTGCAGGCCTCAACTGTAGGGCTTTCCCTCTCTGTTCCCAACCTGCCATCCAGTGCATAAACTTCAGATTTAGGAGATGGGGGACCTTTTCTTCCAAGCTTTTCCTTCAATGATCCTTCTGATTTTTCTTCTTCTGAAGCACCTTGAATCTCAGGCTTAGTCTCCCAATCTGGAATGGATAGAAAATACAGATGAATGTTTCTTTCCTGGGTTAGGAAATGTTAGCACAGAAAGGAGGGATGCTGTAATAAATCTGAAAAGTAATGACAGTCACTTTGCTTGCTCCCACAAATAGTATTGCACTCTAGGGAGAAACCAAGACCTGGGACTGAAACAGGGAATAGAACTGGTAGTGAAAAATCTCAAAAAAGAGGAGAATTTCCACTGGGAGCATAGCCAGATTAATTAGGAGTGTCAGGTAAGTGGAGGGGATGGTAAGGAATAGGAAAATCAAAGTTTGAATGGACAACATGACAAATCTGAGAAAGTAAACATTTGATGGATGAAGGTGAACAATAAGGTGTAGAGGGGGGAATAAAGAAAACTGGGTGACAGAGAATAAACAATATAGTAGAAGACTTGAATTTGAGGAAAAATATGATACCCAATACTCCCTCCCACATGCACCTAAATAACAACCACAAAGCAAAACAAAACTCTCCTGCCAGTTCATACTCAATTACCTAAAGAGACATTCTCTGCACCTTCTTTCCCCTCAAATCCATGAAACTCCACTAGCCAAGGCTCATCCCCTCTCTTCAACTGAAAAATCACATCAGGTCCAGGTATTGGAAGTCCTGTTCGTAGAGAAAGAAACAAGCCAGGTGGTCATATGTGATGAAAATACACAGCGATTCCAAAGCAAATTCCAGCCTCTTAAGTATTTCAGAGAGAAAATGCAAAAGGCAGGAAGTGCACACCAGGTATGCAGAAGTGCAGGAACCTCTGAATGGAGGTCAAGACTGAGGTTCTAAAAGGGAACAAGTAGCATTAGTCAGAGTGGATAGATTCTATTTGAATTAATGTATTTATTCTTCCCCGTGAAGTGAATGGGATGCTCCTAGCTCTAGCACTGGTAGGATGGCAGGAAGAGTCCTTAACGCAGGGAAGATGAGAATGAAAAAAAATTACCTTGAATAAGAATGTGTAATGTAGGTACCCATTTTTGCTTATTGTTTATGTTTTAGTACAGTTATTTTTGGACACAACTGAGCAACTAACATACACATATTAAGTATGATTTTACTTAAACAAGTGGATTGTGTTCATTGTAGAAAAACTAGAGGCATAGACGATAAGAAAAATCACCCTCTGTATTGTATTCATTTCTTTCTTTCCATTCACTTTAATACAGAAAGATACCTATAGATAAACTTTGTTAAAAACTGGATAATGACCATTATATCTCAATTTTGGGGGGGAAAAAAACTTGGAGAGCATTATTTGGAAAATAAGGCTACCCCATCTAAAATCATTTCTGTTTGATTTATTTTGATGTCTACAAGTTGATAATTTCTAAATCCATCATGACTCACTGTATGTAATACACTCCAGACCCTTTAATATGTAAAAGATCATTTTAGGCAGAAGGCTGTCAATTAGAAACAAAAACCAAAAGTTAAAATTGGAGGGCTTCCCTGGTGGCTCAGATGGTTTAAAAAAATTGGATAATGAAATAATGCTGAATTGTAAACTTGATTTTTTTCACATAATAATAAATTTAAACTATTGTTTTAATTAGCACAGCTCTGCCTCACCATTTAAAAAAATTTTTATTTATCTGTGGCTGTGCTGGGTCTGCATTGCTGTGCGGGCTTTTCTCTAGTTGTGGTGAGCCCTCTGTGGTGCAGGGCTAGGCTGCTCAGTGAGGGGGCCTGAGGTTGTCCAGTCTGCTTACAGCTCAAGGAGTAAGCCTGTCCCAGGCTGGGGTTCAGGATTAAGAAAATCACTGTCACTGGAACTGCTAAGTCATATCCCTCTGCTCTTCCATCTTGTCTCTCAGGGGTTCCAACTCAGGTGGGAGAAGAAGAGGTGTCAATATATTAGCCTCTCAACTCCACATCAGTTCAGTACAGGGTCTACTCCTGGTGGGAAGCTCCTTACCCAGTGAGACAATGCTCTTGTAGTTCTCCAGCATCACCTCCTTGTAGAGGTCCCTCTGAGTAGGGACCAGATGCCTCCACTCTTCATCTGTGAAAACTACGGCCACATCCTCGAACGTCACTGGGTCCTGGAAACACAATCATGTTCTCCCTTATTCATAATCCTTCTCTTACATGGACCAGACAAAACTGTCATATATGACAACAGCTTGGAAGATGCCGGGGGAGTGGAAAGAAAAGTGGAAATGGGAGTGGAAAGACAACAGTTTCGAAGTATTTGGGGAAAGTGCCATAAAGCCATGAGGCATGACTTTTTGGTCACAACCCCACACTACCTTTCTAGCTGAGCCTTGGAGTGTCAGGGGCTCTTTTATCAGACTTACAGAAAACTTGGAAGAATAGAACAAGGACCCTTCATCCAGCATCCCCAAATGTTAACATTTTCCACACTGGTCTTATCTTTGTCTCAGAATATACACATTTGCCTATCTTTTCTCCAAACTTCTTTAAAGTAACTTGTAAACATGATGTCTTTTTACTTATTAATGTTTCAGTGTATATTTTGTAAAAACAAGGATTTTCTCTTGTATAATGACAGTATAATTGTAAAAATCAGGAAAGGAGTGATATTATCTAATCTATAAACTTAGTCCAATTTCACCAATTGTCTTGATGTGAGTGTGTGTACTCAGTCACGTCCAACTCTTTGTAACCCATGGAATGTAGCCTGCCAGGTTCCTCTGTCCATGGAATTTTCCAGGCAAGAATACTGGAGTGGGTGGTCATTTCCTCCTCCCGGGAATCATCCCGACCCAAGGATCAAACCCAAATCTCCAGCATCTCCAGCATTGGCAGGCGGATTCTTTACCACTGAGCCATCTGGGAAGCCCTTATGTCTGTGTTTGCGTGGACAAATCCTTCAAATAGTGGTGTTGATTAGATCATCTCTAGGCTTTCTCTCAATTCACTCTGATGTTCTTTGATTCTGTAAGTTCCATCTTTATCCCCAAGTCTAAAACCCAGATGAGTCTCCAGAGTGTCTGCAGAGGTTCTAAGCCAGAGCTCAGAATTAAAAAAAGCTCTGCCCTGGGGCAGAAATGAGGTAAGCTGTGTGTCTCTACCCTCACAAAAACTCTCTCTCCAGGACTCTTTCAACCTCAGTGGGGTGCTTTATAGTATGTGTCACATTCTCTGCCTAACCCAACACTCCCTGGAATATGGGGACCTACTTTCAGTCCATTTGTGGATGTACTAAAGGGAAATCAGAACTTGAAACTGCCTGCTGCTCCCTAGACCCTCTTATGAGACCCCTACCATCAGTTTTAAGGCAAAATCAAAGTGAAGGCAATGGAGGCTGTGTTCCTGGTGACAGGCTAGCGGGCACATATTCAAGGCAAGAAGGGGGTCACTGAAAGATATCAACACAAGTCATTCCTTATGGAGTCCTTTTTCCACCTGGGTGGCTTTGAGCAGAGAAGCCCCAAGACAGAAAGAAAAGTGGTTACATTCTGGAGCCTAATAATTTCAGAAACACAAGAGTCTACCTCACCTGGCATCTGGTCAGAGACACAGCAGCCATTCCCTCCAGCGTGCTCTCCTTGCGGAGAAGAGCCGAGTCCTAATGAGGTAGAGAGGCGGGATGAGAAACAGGCTGTGAGAAAGACCAGTCTCATTTAGTAGTTTTGTGACCCATGAAGCAAGAAATCTCCACACACCAGTGAGTTACGTACCCACCCTCATCCTCAATACCCTACACAAAGGGAAAGCAAAGAAAAGCAAGGCCAAGAGCAAGCCCACCCCATCCCAGAATTGGAGTGCAAGTCTGTGCAGAATACAGTGTGGTGCTTGTTTTTATCATGATCTTAGAGGTAAAGTTCTATTCCTGGCAGTTGAGAATATATTAAGGCTCCTATTGCCTTTATAAATTCACATTAAACATTGTTCATTATGGGGCTTCCCAGGTGGCGCTAGTGGTAAAGAACCCACCTGTTACTGCAGAAGATGTAAGAGATGTGGGTTCGACCCCTGGGTAGGGAAGATGCCCTGAAGGAGCAGGAAATGCCACCCCACTGCAGTATTTTTTCCTGGAGAATCCCATGGACGGAGGAGCCTGGGGGCTATAGTCCATGAGGTTGCAAAGAGTCAGACATGACTGAGGATCTGAGATCAGATCAGATTGTTCATCATGATTACCAGACAAAAAGTATACGAAGTTTTGTGAATGGCTATATGGACAAGTCCTGTTAAGGAAACACCTACAGCCTCTTCAAAGGAAAAATACCCCATTCACAGCAACACCCGGTGCTAACAGAGCAACCCTGGGGCAGTCACAGCTTGTTCCACATGACCCTGAGGCTCAAGCCTGGGGCCATGCTGATTAAGCCACAGGTGGGCGGTACAGAGGCTGACCCATGGGCTGATATGTGGTCTGGTTTCAAAAGATGAGGTCCATCCTCAGGATCGTGAACTAAGAAATGCCAGGACCACAAGTTAGATGGGTAAATGAATAACAAGGATCAATGAATACACTGCTTTGACTGCAGGACAGTACTCAGACACACCTTTCCCTCTTCCTTCTCAGGACCACACAATCCCCACGCCCACTCATGAATCCCCCAAATGCTTGATTTGACTATGTCTTAATTAGACTCTTTATGTGAGAAACTGAGATATACTCAGTTAAGTAAAGTTTAATGACAAAGATTCACACAAAACCTAAGAGGCTTTCCCAAAATAAAAGGAACCTAGTTCCACCAGTGGGCAATGAACTGAAAGTATATCATGAGGGACAGAAGTAGCCATGAGGGTCAGAGGAGCCAAAGGTACCAGGAGGCAAAATCCATGAGTATGGGGGGGGGGGGGCATGGGGGTAGAGAACAGGTTGTAATAGACTAACACAGGCAGGTATGTTGGTGGTGAAGTGTTGAAAGCAAAGCCCCAAGAATCCCTGGCCCCTGAAACCCTACTTCACCCCAGCATCAGCCCAGATCGCAGTTCTGATGTAGACTAGCTGTATTTATTCTTAGATTTCCATAAGGCTCTGACCCTACCAGAAGGGCTTCCCTGGTGGCTCAGCTGGTAAAGAATCCATCTGCAATGTGGGAGACCTGGGTTCGATCCCTGGGTTGGGAAGATCCCCTGAAGAAGGGAAAGCCTACCCACTCCAGTATTCTGGCCTGGAGAATTTGTAATTTGTATCAGGGGCCTTAAAACATATACTTTTGACCCAGCAACTTCCTCTTATGAAGTTTTTCCTAAGGAAAAACATACACAAAGCTTTTTATTAACTATCATTAACGCTAACCTTTACTGAGTGCCATGTGAGGCAACGTCCTAAGCATTATATGTCATCTCATTTAACCTACAGAAGAGCAAAAACAAATTTTACTGATTTTTGGCTGCACTGGGTCTTGGTTGCAGTGCATGAGCTTTCTCTAGCTGTGGCAAGTGGGGGCTACTCTTGTGGAGTATGGGCTCTAGAGCTTGGGCTCAGTAGTTGTGCACAGGCTTAGTTGCCCCGTGGCATGTGAAATCTTCCTGAAGCAGGGACTGAACTGGTGTCCCCTGCATTGCAAGGTGGAGTCTTAACCAGTGGACCACCAGGGAAGTCCCAGAAGAGCAAAAACTTGAAATATCTTGTTTCTAAAATACAGGATTTGATGCCATTGTGTGTATGGCCCAGTCCATACACACAATGGAATACCACTGATATGATCATATTAATATGGTAATGTTATCATATTAAAATATTATTTTATGATATATTAGTAATAACTAGCATTTACTGAACTTTTGCTACTTACCAGGCACTATGCTAAGTACTCTTTACAAGAACAGTTAAATTCCATGTTCATAAATCAGTAAGGTGGGTACTGTTTTACAGATGAGGAAATTTAGGCTTTGTAAGAGGCTGAGGCAGAATTTGAACCCAGGAACAGCCAGTACTTTTTAACCTCTGTTATAATGATTTATTTTCATGAAAAGATAGCCATGTAAAAAACAGACTGGTAAACTAGAAAATCCCTAAACACATCCACGTAGGTAGGAAACCTTGATATGTGACTGCAGAGGCAACAGAAATCTGAAGTGGGGAAAAGATCACTAGGGTAAACTACAAACAACTTGCATGTTCATTGATAGGATAAATTGCAATTTTATATGTGTGTGTGTTTGAGTATTACTCATTGATTAAGATGCATGGCAAACAAGATGAAAAAAGTAGAAGCAATGACAGATTTTCTTTTCTTGGGCTCCAAAATCACTCGGGGTGGTGATGGCAGCCATGAAATTAAAAGATGCTTGCCCCTTGCAAGAAAAGCACAAACCTAGACAACATATTTAAAAAGGAAAGATATCACTTTGCCGACAAAGGTCTGTCTAGTCAAAGCTATGTTTTTTCCAGTAGTCATGTATGGCTGTGACAGTTGGGCCATAAAGAAGTCTGAAGAAGCGCTGAAGAATTGATGCTTTCAAACTGTGGTGCTGGAGAAGACTCTTGAGAGTCCTTTGGACTGCAAGGAGATCCAACCAGTCAATCCTAAAGGAAATCAGTCCTGAATATTCATTGGAAGGACTGATGCTGAAGCTGAAGCTCCAGTACCTTAGCCACCTGATTCGAAAAACTGACTCACTGGAAAAAAAAAAAAACCCTGATGCTGAGAAAGATTGAGGGCAGGAGGAGAAGGGGGGTGACAGAAGGTGAGATGGTTAGATGATATCACTGACTCAGTGGACATGAGTTTGAGTGAACTTTGGGAGACAGTGAAGTACAGGAAAGCCTGGTGTGCTGGGGGTCCATGGGGTCACAAGAGAGTCGGACACACCCCGCACACACCTGAAACTGTATGCTTGAAAAATGCCAAGGTATTTATGAGCTCTGATTCCAACAGTCCTCTTCTCCTTATTTCTCTGAAGCTTTTTGACTGTTTTGGCAAGTTTCTCATGCTGCCCAGCGCTCAGACTGTGTACAGTGTTCTTGCTGTCTTGCAGAAAGTCCATCCACACCTGATGCTCCATTTTCCACCTCTACAGAAATGCTTCTTGAATCTAGTCCCACTCCCTCTTCCAAACTCATCCTGCATTTCCAAATGACTAAGTGTTTTGAGTTAGGCATTCTGTCAGCATCTTAAAACCATCTATTCCTATGCAGTTCCCCACATCAATTCCTTTCCCTGCCCTTACAGTTCTCCTTGTTGTTTAGTCAATAAGCTGTGTCTGATTCTTGGTGACCCCATGGACTATAGTCTGCCAGGCTCCTCTGTCCATGGGATTCTGCAGGCAAGAATACTGGAATGGGTTGCCAATTCTTCCTCCAGGGGATCTTCCCAACCGAGGGATTGAACCTGTGTCTTCTGTGTTGGCAGGCAGATTCATTACTGCTGAGCCACAAGGAAGCCCTTACACTTACAGCAGATGTTTATTATTTTCCCAGCTGCCCCAAATTCAAACTCTTTCCTGGCTCTCTTACCTCCCAAGTCTAGTTAGTCACCAGGTCCTTCGGACTCTTCTTTTGCAATGTCATTTATATCTTTCCCTACCGCTGACACCATCATAATTCAGGCTCATGACAGCTTGATTCAGGAATATGACCACTATCAAGCATTCCTGACTGGCTCCCTATACGAGTCCCTTCCCCTCTCTAGTTCTGAATGTGACCTCTAGAATAAAAGCACCCAAATTAGCTTTATTCCTGTCAACCCCTGATCCGCCCCATACAATCTATCCTTCTGACCGTGTCTTGTCCTGATCCTCTATGCCCTGACCACAGTGTGCTTTTCCCCATCCTGTCTCCCACTATTCCTCGACGCTTCACTCTTATAAAAAGCATTTCCTTCTCAAATCTGCCTATCACTTCGCTACTTCTTTCGTATTTTTCCCCCCCACATCAAGTCCTACCTCCCCCACGAAGGCCCCCTGATCACTCGTACGGAGGTCTAGGGAGGGGAGCTAAACGAGACAATCTGAGGCGCTTTTTGGAAAAGAGAGGAACTGGAGTGGGCGGAACCCTAGATTTAGTGTCAATTCCACCCACGTTTATTAAGCAATTGTTATGAGAAGAAGGTACCGAAGGGGCGGAGGAAGCCTCCAAACTTCCAACCGCAGAGCTGGGATCTGACATATAGAGGGGGCACGCCGAAAGGCCACTGCTAACAGTGCCCACACGGAACACACACACTGGGATGCGGGTACAACTTTCCTAGTCCGCACCTGTCCGAGCAGGGACGTCGCCGCACGCACAACACACACATACACACACATTCTGCTGGCTGGCTCCGCCCGCTTCACCCCTTCTACTCCTACTGCACCTCCCCCAGGTTCTCAGTATCCCACTCTCTCTGCCGCTGCGCTCTCTCCGCGGCTCAATAGTACACACCCGCAGCTCTCACCTCCTGCACAGACTGCTCGGGACCCAGGAAGACGGCGCCTCTTCGGGTCGGGAGAGCAGTGCGCCTGCGCAGAGTGCTGACGCCCACGCTCCCAACCATAGCCTGGCCTTGGCCGACTCCATTTCCCAGAAGTCTCAGCGGTGGGAGCGCTTTAATATGACCTCTAAATATCTGCGCAAGCGCACTCGTGTGAGACGAGTTGGCGGAGCTGGACCGAATCCTACGTGCTAAGGCGGCAGCTTGATCGTGAAAAAGCAACCGGTCGTGGATGCTTGTGAGGCTTGTGTTCCCCCTGGAAGTACTGCTTATGTGTGATGTCTCGTCCCTCCGGTCCTCCGATGGGAGGACCGTCCTAAGGAAATATGTCTCTCTCAGCCTTGGGACTCACCCCTCCTGAGGACTTCTAGTCTTCTGACCCTCCGAAGGGCCTTGTTTCTGCTTCAGGTTGTTTGTTGCCTGTTGGTTGTAAAGTTTGGGCAGGAGAGACGCAGAGTTTGGGTCCGAGGATGGGGCTGTGCATGTGCACATTTTTCTGCTTAAGAGAGAAGAACCCAGGATATACGTGTATTTGATTGGGCAGCAGTACGGACTCCCGACATTTTGAGCATACAGGAGCCTGCCTTCCATGGTACTACTGGAAGGACCCTCGTTGGAGACATCGTAGGAGATTCTCAACCGTAGCTGCATGCCGGAATCACTTGAAGAGCTTTAACATATTGATGCCCGGGCCTCCCTCTGAGGAGTGAGAGTTTGAAAAGATCTGCAAGTGATCCTCAGTTCAGTTCAGTCGCCCAGTCAAGTCCGACTCTTTGCGACCCCATGGACTGCAGCACACCAGGCTTCCCTGTACTTTATCATCTCCCAGAGCTTGCTCAAAATCATGTCCATTGAGTCGGTGATGCCATCCAACCATCTCATCCTCTGTCATCCCCTTCTCCTCCTGCTTTCAATCTTTCCCAGCATCAGGGTCTTTTCCAATCAGTCAGTTCTTTGCATCATGTGGCCAAAGTATTGAAGTTTTAACTTCAGCATCAGCCCTTCCAATGAATAATCAGGACTGATTTCCTTTAGGGTTGACTGGTTGGATCTCCTTGCAGTCCAAAGGACTCTCAAGAGTCTTCTCCAACACCACAGTTCAAAAGCATCAATACTTCGGCACTCAACTTTCTTTACAGTCCAACTCTCACATCCATACATAACCACTGGAAAAACCATAGCCTTGACTATATAGACCTTTGTTGGTAAAGTAATGTCTCTGCTTTTTAATATGCTGTCTAGGTTGGTCATAACTTTCCTTCCAAGGAGTAAGCTTCTTTTAATTTCATGGCTGCAATCACCATCTGCAGTGATTTTGGAGCCCAGAAAAATAAAATCAGCCACTGTTTCCACTGTTTCCCCATCTATTTGCCATGAAGTGATGGGACCAGATGCCATGATCTTAGTTTTCTGAATGTTGAGCTTTAAGCCAACTTTTTCACTTTCCTCTTTCACCAAGAGGCTCTTTAGTTCTTCTTCACTTTCTGCCATAAGGGTGGGATCATCTGCATATCTGAGATTATTGATATTTCTCCCGGCAATCTTGATTCCAGCTTGTGCTTCCTCTAGCCCAGTTTCTCATGATGTACTCTGCATATAAGTTAAATAAGCAGGGTGACAATATACAGCCTTGATGTACTCCTTTCCCTATTTGGAACCAGTCTGTTGTTGCATGTCCAGTTCTAACTGTTGCTTCCTGACCTGCATACAGGTTTCTCAAGAGGCAGGTCAGGTGGTCTGGTATTCCCATCTCTTGAAGAATTTTCCACAGTTTATTGTGATCCACACAGTCAAAGGCTTTAGCATAATCAATAAAGCAGAAATAGATGTTTTTCTGGAACTCTCTTGCTTTTTCAATGATCCAGTGGATGTTGGCAATTTGATCTCTGGCCGAAGCCTGGCTTGGAGAATTTAAAGCATCACTTTACTAGTGTGTGAGATGAGTGCAATTGTGCAGTAGTTTGAGCATTTTTGGCATTGCCTTTCTTTGGGATTGGAATGAAAACTGACCTTTTCCAGTCCTGTGGCCACTGCTGAGTTTTCCAAATTAATTACCTTTTTACTTTTCTTTAAGAAAAAAGCAACTTAGCCAGAGAGTATAGGACCAGTAAAGGTATAGACTAGAGGATAAAAGTGAAAAGAATCAGTAGCATCTGAAGCAGTTCAATTTCTGGTTATGTCAGCCAACAATGAGAGGACACTCTTCTCATGTGTTCATACCCTCACCTTTTTTGGTTCCAGAGCATAGAAGAGAACAGAAACTTCTGTGCCAGCCATGGTTCCCAGGCAGCCCCTGGAAAGTTCCCCCCTTTCCTCACTCTGGCTCTGGAGTAGGAGGGCTTACTTGCTGGGCACTTGCTGAACCATCTTGGCCATCTGTGTCACCAGAAGTGCTGGCAAAAAGGTGAAACATTAAAAGAGCAAGAAAGGAGAAAAGGCCTTTTGCCCTGATAGGTTTTTTGTCCCAACTGTAGGGTACAGTTAGAGACGAGGCAGTGAAGAAAGGAAGCCGACCTCAACGGAGACAGGTTACCATTATTCAGGCTAGGAGGGGCGACAGTCCTAACGACCAGGCTGAGCATGTGCAGGATCAGGGAGGCTTCATATTTAAGGGGAGGTTTTGCAGAAGCGATATGGGAAGATTTAGTCAGGCGGATGAACAGGGGTGGGGGGTCCCGGGAGGATGCAATCTGCCCGGAGTATCGGGGTGGGACTTAAAGTTCAGTTTTGTCATCCCCGAAGTCAGGTGGTTCAGCAAGGGCCCTTGAGGTCTTTATCTTCTTTTCTAGGCCCAAGGACTCCTTCACCAACCTCTCAGTCCTCAAAAGTCTCCTCTCTGGTTGAAGAGTGCCTCCGGAGAACCATCGTTTTAATATCCAGATCATTTCTCTATTTTTTTAGGTCTGAAATGATCCTCGCTCCTAGAGGAGGAAGGAATCCAAAGTCCTCTCTTTGAGTTCACCCTTCGCCGAACGTAAACTTGGGGGGAGGCGGGCGGGGAGCAGTGGGAGAAAGACGAAGAGGTAGGGAACAGACTGTCAGGATCTCCTGGACACTTTATAAGAAATTCACATGTCCGGAGAGCCTCCTAGAAATTCTTATTTGGCAGGCTCGGGGTTTAGGCCAGGATTCTTTTTTTTTTTAAACTCCAGTGGCTTCTGTTGAACTGCTCCAAACCCGGCTGTTGGGCCCAGTTACTAAAGGCACTTCCAATATGGGGGTTGCTTCCGGTTCCCAGCCCCTGGCGGGGGGAGGGCAGAGTGAAACCTCTGTCCAGGTAGCTGGTGCGCACTTGCCCAGCCTGCAATTGCCGGAGCAGAGCACCCAAGGTCCCCAAGCCGCCAGTGCGCAGGCGCCGCTCGTTGGACGCCCCCCACCCCCACCTCCGCAGACCCGCCTCCGACGCTTGTTCTGGGGACCCCAGCGTGCCGGCCTTCCTCTCGCGCGGGCTCGGGACGGGTCTCGGGAGGCGGGGCTGGAAACCGGTGTTGCTGGGATCTTTGTGGGTTCCGCTACTCCTGGTGCGCAGGCCAGCCATGGGCGTTGCGCCCTGAGCCAGTGAAAGAGCGCGAAGTGTCTGTCCGTCTGCCCTCCTGCGAGGGGCTGAGGAGGCCTGGAGCTGGGCGCAGAGTTGCAGGGCCGATCGGTTCCCTTTGAGCTCTCAAGAAGCGATTCTGGAGGAGCGCGGGGCACAGAGATCTCAGGTGTGGCTGTGGCCATTTCCTGATGGTCTCCGTGGGAGCTGGGTTCTAGGGTTCGGTCTCCAGAAGGAGGCGGCGGCCGGTCTTCTGAGGCGTCTGGGAGTGCAAGAGGGAATAGAGCGTCGCTTCCCGCAGCCACAGCCGCAGCCGCCCTGCGCTCAGCTGGGACGCCAATCCGGGTTTGACAGCCCTGCTCTGGGTCCTGCGGGTCGGCTGGGAGTCGCTGCGCGAAGTGGGGATGCCCGGTGTCATCCGGCTCGCTCCCCGCTTCCTGAGTCCCGGGAGGACCGCAGGGCCGCCGCCGAATGACAGAGATTTGGACCTAGTGAAAGAACTAGCCCAGCTATGGACTCCAGAGCTTCAGGTTTGGCTCTCGGTGCTCTCCTGGGGAGTTAGTGCTGGTCTAGGAGGAGAAGGGGAACCATGGGGTGGGGGCAGGGCGTCGCACTGTCGGGCAGAGCCAGTCCTTGGGATTTCCCAGGCAAGGATATTGGAGTGGGTTGCCATTTCTTTCTCCGGACCCAGGGGTTGAACCCGAGTCTCCTGCATTGGCGGGCGGATTCTTTAGTACTGATCCACCTGGGAAGCCCTGGCCTTATAATAAAGGGGCTCTTAAAAGACGCTTCAGAGACCTAATGACGCTTTAGAACACTCAGGACAGCTCTCAGGAAGACCTGGCCTCTGCACTGCTTCCCAAGGAGAAGGGTAGAGGTGTGACTTCTGCAAAGTCCCATATCTTTATGTGGTCTTGCCCTAGGCCTTATTTTGTCTTGTTAACCTGTCTTATTCCCTCAGGTGACATTTAAAGTTCCTTGAAGCTCTTCTCCATGTTTATATTTTCAAAAGGCCTAATATAGGACTTGCATGTTGGAGGTCCATTGACCACAAAGGAGTGGCCGGACTGTCGTCACCCTCCGACAACCTGCAGCTTGTTGTGGCCTGTGGGCAAGTGGGGGCCTCACGCAGCAGTGAGGACAGGCAGCCTGTGGCCTGTCCCCCAGCTGCCTTAGGTCCAGCCTTATCCCCGGAAACCATGGGGGCGACACACTGGCCTGGGGAGTCTGGGAGCTGTAAATCTCATGAGGGTTAGCCTTCCTCATGGCTCCTTTTACCTTCCTAGTTCTCCCTCCTCAGGAACCTGCTCTTCCTCCGGAGAGATGCCTAGGAGAAAAGGGAACAGCCAGCTTATTCCTGAAAGCCAGACCTCAGGTGAGTTGGGGTTCTCTTTAAGTTTCCTCAAATGCCTAAACTATGGAGAGTTCTGCTTCCTTTTCTATGGAGCCTCCTCGTTTGCCAGAGGGAACTGGCCCCAGTTCCTGCTCTGCAGGAGGCTGAGCCCATCAAGGCTTTTGCTGGTCCCTTGCCCCAGGGCCCTCTGCCCAGGGAGACTGGGCCCCTGTGCCCGTGTTATCTCCCTGGATTAGTGTGGGGACGCACTGAAGACCCTGGCCTTGGGACTGGGGGTGTCTTTTATGTGTCCTGGTTCTGCTGTCCGGGTGCAGCTCCCAGTCCAGTGTTCTCCTTGGCTCTTGGCTCTGCCCTCCAGAAGTTCCTTCATTTTGCAGTATCTCCCTTGGTCGCATATGAAGATGATACTGGAGAATAAGCTTTTTTTGAGGGCTAAGCAGCTTTTTTATCCTGAGTAGTTTGAGGCCCAAGGATTGTTTCAAGTCTTGCACCTTAAGTGTGACTCTCAAACACCTGACCAGCTTTTTGTGTGTTTGCTTCCATTAGCTCCGTATATCAATAGGTTTTCCCACAGTTGTTATTGAAATATGCCCCTCTCTTTAGACTTAATTGTGGAGCTTCTGGCAAAACCTTACTTTTAGTCACTCAGACAGATATGGTCCCACTGAGAGGATTTACTGGGAGCCATCTGAAATTATTAAGAGGCTTAAATAAAAGGTCTGACAATCACACTCATGACTTAGTCCTTGCCATTAGGCTGGGTTTTAATCATCTTTTGTTATGCAAAAACTGTAAATATTTTGTCTTTGACCAGTTGGAAATGAGAATTCATTAAATCTCCAACCTTGCAAGTCCTGGTATTTCTGGGACACTTTCTTCTTCTTCTTTTAAAACATTAAAAAAAAAATTTTTTTTTGTTTTTGGCTATGCCATGTGCATGTGGGATCTTAGTTCCTCAACCAGGGATTGAACCCACTTCCCCTGAATTGGAAGGCCAGAGTCTTAACCACTGGACAGCCAAGGAAGTCCCTCTGGACACTTTCTCTTTGCCTTACATTTTTATTTGGCAAATCAGCAAACTCTTAGACTAATTTTTGTGTGTGTGTGTCATACTTTTGTCAAATGTAGCCAGTGACAACCAGCTCATACTACTGATGTTTCCCTGGTCTCATCACAGCACCAGCTCATCTTGCGTTGTTCCTCTTTCAAGTTATTGCATCAAGTGTTACCACACAGTTCACCACCAAATTACATGGGTTGCTGTTTTGCCAATGTTTTCTACTGCCTGGCCCTGAAGCCACTATCACGTATTTTAGGCTATTTTATTATGGCAGAACTCCACCTGGAGTACCAGCTTTTTTAATGAGTCAGTTGAGGCTAGTTATGCTGTGATAACAACAGCAAATCCTGAGAGGCTTACAGCAACAATGGTTTGTTTCTTGTCCATGTTACATGCAAGCTATGGTTTTGCCCCACATCTTCACTCTGGGATCATTTGCCATTCTCAGAGCAGCAATTGTAGAAGCTGACTGTGAAAGCTTTTGCTCATAAGTAGCTCATGTCACTTGCTTCACATTCCAAATG
This sequence comes from Muntiacus reevesi, assembly GCF_963930625.1. Taxonomy (NCBI): domain Eukaryota; kingdom Metazoa; phylum Chordata; class Mammalia; order Artiodactyla; family Cervidae; genus Muntiacus; species Muntiacus reevesi. Next base: position 99,451,403 of record NC_089251.1, read on the forward strand.
TGAAAGTGAATGACTTGACTACACCTGAGTCAGTGGGGTAGGAAAATCAATTCTGTAGGGAGGGCCAATGAATATTTTGCACAAATAGTACAATCTATCATTTGGGCCCCTAAGGTAGTGAGTTTTCCACATTTGATTATTTTAGATTGCCTTTAATATAAAATTATTAGTTTGGGTTATTCTGTGGAATCAGTATCTAAATGGGATTCGACTTTTAAACATTTTGAGGGGAAAGTAAAAGGAGTTTATACTACCTTCATTTATTTGCTTTTTAGTTCATAGTTTATGGCTTATTGTACAATGTAAGTCAATTGAGACTATTGTCGTTATAGAGGCTGACAGGATAGTTCTGGCTGGGACCCACAGAATGGTTGTACCTTGTGAGGCCCTGAGATCTGGGGTTCTCACTCTTAACCTTGCACATTTAGGAACTGAAAAATGATTAGGCTTTTGGGGAGATAATTTATATTAATCAGACTCACAAAAGACTTACTAATTCAGTATAAGGCCACTTGACACACTCACTGAACTGTGTGCGGGCAGAGCTGTTATGGGATACGTTATTCTAAGCCCCAGATGATTTTCTTTGGCCTTAGTAAGAATTGTCACTGAAATCCTAGGCCACAAGTTTCAAAAATACTTAATTAGAAGACTGTTGACACTATGATACGCTCAGAATGCAGAGTTTATCAGTTTGTTGTTTTTAATTGATTCTATTTAAATGTCACTAAATTATGAGCCATTCCGAAAACTGAGGAAATGGATTGTATATATTTCTGTCACATAAGTGGAGTGTCTCTAAAGGTTTGATTCTCCTGAGGCCCTGATTATATTTCTAAGCAGTTTGATGTTGAGATCTGTGGGTACTGCATGGGATATCGAGTAGTAAGGATGACATGGTCCCTGGAGCAGCTTAAAATATTTTTCAGATAAAACCTGGCATTGTGATAGCCGGGAACTCTTGGAATCCCTTCTTGTACACCCTAAGGTTCTATTCAGACACCTGTCTCGTCTTCTCCCAGGGCCATGAGTATGCTCCCCGAGTGTGCAAGATTGTCTTCTGTGTTTCAGGACCTGATGACATTTGAGGATGTGGCTGTGGAATTCACCTGGTGGGAGTGGGGTCAGTTGGACCCTGCTCAGAAGGACCTGTACCGGGAGGTGATGCTGGAGAATTTCAAGAACCTGGCCTCCCTGGGTAAGCTCAGCTCCTCCAAGGCCCAGAGCCTGCCCATCAGGCCATCTTTAGTTCCTTGGTGTTAAAAGCTAGGGGTGTCTGGGCCTGGTGGCTGACTTTTGCCCTGAAATTCCAGAATTAGACATTTATTTTCTCCTGGGGGGCAGGAGATTCAGTATTTCTCCTTGTTCCTAGTAAAGTCCTGCTGTATGCAAGATCAGAGTAAGAAGCTTCATGACTTCACCATGCTTAGTTGCAGGCTGTCCACAAGCCTTGGCCTCTTCTATACCCATACCATGATTCTTTTCCTTCTCTACCACCAGGGTTTCCAGTGTCCAAACCATATATGATCTGCCAGTTGGAGGAAGGGGAAGAGCCCTGTATTTTAGAGAGAGAAATCTCAACAGGTGTCCACTCAGGTGAGAGTCAGGCCAAAACAACAGTACACATCATAAGGGCCAACTGTGACTGGAAAGTTCCTTTAAACCCTTGGTCAGGGGCCTCTTCTTTGAGAAGGTGCGGTCACTTGCCAGGAACCCTTTTCTTTGAGAAGGTGAAGTCACTTGCCAAGAGCCCTCCACTCCAGTATTTTGAATACTTGTAGGCTTCCGTAATGTTTTCTGGTATGAAAAGATGTTCATTTTCTTCTCTAGTGTTTATCTTACCTTTGTTTGTTTCTTGCGAGTAATGTGGATAACAAATAAACATCTGCCCACCTCTACCCACCCTTCAGGGTCCTTGGGACTATGCGTCATCACTAGATGTCACATGATCAGTGTTAGATGGAATCTAAGGACCAATAGTTGTTAAGTCCTGTATCAGCAGGGATAAAAGAGTTAGCAGCAGATCAAACAGAACAGTTAAGTAGCCCAGAAATTAAAGGGCTACTGGCAAGGACATCCTCACAGATGACATCAGGAAGATCAAGGTGAGGACACTTCAGGCTTGGTTAAGTTGAACTACAACAGAGGTGGTTCTAAGAACAAAGACCACTTCTTACCAGCTCTTGATGGCATCTCTTTGAATTCCTAGGTGACTTGAGACCTTGGGGTGGTAGGCTCCACCCCTTGGGGCAAAATTCTGGACACAAAGCTCTCCTGCCTGCCATGTGCAGCCCAAGCATACTGCAGGAGATGACAGCCTGTGTCCGTGTCCATCTCTGAAACAGAATCAGCCTCAGGCCAGAGCTGAAGCTCCCCAAAGCAGGGCTCAAATCCTGAGAGCGCAGGCTGGGCGTCAAGACTCCAAAAGAGGACAGACAGGGAAGATGCTGATCTCTGTATTGGTACTCTCTTGATCGTGTTTCCTTCCAGAATGAGGGCAAGGGTCTGACATCTGGATCTAGTCTCATCATCAGTATCTGTCTGTTTATAGTGTTCTACAAATACGGTGTGTTTCAGAATCTCTACAGGAGCTTGTTAAACATTCAGATCCTCAGGATCCCCACAAGACCTACTGGCTCAAAATCCGGCCTGTGGGAGCCCTGCTTAGGCATTGACAGTCATTTCTCTCTTCAGAAGGGTCACTATTATCACATTAGCTTTCTATTGTTGCTGAAACAAATTGTCACAAACTTAGTGGCTTTAATCAACACAAGTTTATTATCTCAGAGTTCAAAACTCAGAATCAAGTATGGGTCTCACACTGTTAAAACCAAGATATCAGCATGGCTGAGTTCCTTTCTGGAGTGTCTAGGGGACAGTCTGTTTCCTGTTCATCTGTGTTGTTGGCAGAACCAATTCCTGACAATGATCAGACCAAGTTTCTTGTTTTCTTGTTGGCTATAAACTGAGGAGCATTCCCAGCTTCTAAAGACTGCTACATTCCTTGGCCCATGGGGCCCTTCCTCCATCTTCAGAGCCAGGAGTGATGGGTTAAGTCTTTCTCACACCACATTGCTCTGACTCAGCCAGGAACTGGTCTCTGATTTTGAGAACTCATGTGATTAGACTGGGCCCACCTAAATGACTCATGATAATCTCCCAGCCTCAGGGTCTGTGCCCTTAATCATATCTGCAAACTCTCTTCTGCCATGTAAAGTAACATGTTTATGTGTTCCTGGGATTTGAATATATAAATATGTTCAGATGGACTTGGACATCTTTGGGGGATAATTATTCTGCTGTCACAGTTACATGCAATAATAGATGTTAAATGTATACAGTATGTATATTATAATATGTACAAAATACAAAATAATGTGTGGTGTGGAACGAGGTGTTGAGGGAAGATTTTGTGGAGGGGATCTTCCTATCCTCCTCTCATCTTTACAGTCTTTGGATTTACCTTGTGTTACTGTTGTTCAGTAGCTAAGTCATGTCCGACTGCAACCCCATGGACTATAGCCCTCAAGGCTCCTCTCTGTCCATGGGATTTCCCAGGCAAGAATATTGGAGTGAGTTGCCATTTCCTTCTCCAGAGAACCTTCCTGCCCAGGGATTGAACCTGCATCTCCTTCACTTCAGGCTGATTCTTTACCACTGAGCCACCAGGGAAGCCCTTACCTTCTGTACTGGAGCCCCAACACTGTTCTCTCAGGTTTTTCTAATCTCTAGTTATCTGCTTATCTTATTCTTGGCACTTCCAAAATATTCTTCAGATACACACCATTCTTGGAAGAGACTGTACACCTCTTTTAGGTATTATTTTAAAGGCTAATTATCTATCATAGGACTTTACTTCCTCTTGGCACATAGAACAGGTAATACCAGCCTGTCTTTTTTGTTTTTTCCAGACTGGGAGAGAAGGCCTCAAGCCAAGGAAGCTATGCTAAGTCAAGGACTTTCCAAAGAAGAATTATTGCAGAGAGCATCAGAGGAGAAGCACATTAGAGATGAACTCAGGTCCTCCAAACTGAAAGTAACCTGTGGTTGGGATGACCAGGTAGAGATGCATCCAAAAAAACAGGAGAGATATCTGAAAGAAACGTCACTCACTCACAAATCTCCCACCCTTAAGAGAGGTCATGAATGGAGTGAATTTGGGACCGGTTCAGGCTTAAGATCAGTCCCTATTAACCAACACTGTGTTCCCACAGGAGAAGGATACTATAAATGTGATACAGCATTCAGACAGACTTCAGGAAGAAGTAACTCTCGGAGAACTCAACCAGGGAAGAAATCTTGCAAATGCAATGAATGTGGGAAGTTGTTCCATTTCCAGTCAGAACTTCGGCACCATCAGAGATGTCACACTGGAGAAAAGCCCTATGAGTGCAGTGAATGTGGAAGAACCTTTGGTCATATTTCATCCCTTATTAAACATCAGAGAACTCATACTGGAGAGAAGCCCTATGAATGCAGTGAATGTGGAAGAGCCTTCAGCCAGAGTTCCTCTCTTGTTCTACATTACAGATTTCATACAGGAGAGAAACCCTACAAATGTAATGAATGTGGAAGGGCCTTTGGTCATACTTCATCCCTTATTAAACATCAGAGAACTCACACTGGAGAAAAGCCCTATGAATGCAGGGAATGTGGGAGAACCTTCAGCCAGAGTTCCTCTCTCATTGTACACTACAGATTTCATACAGGAGAGAAACCCTACAAATGTAATAGGTGCGGGAGAGCCTTCAGCCAGAGTTCCTCTCTCACTCAGCATTATAGACACCATACTGGAGAGAAACCCTACAAATGTAATGAGTGTGGAAGAGCCTTTGCTCACACTGCCTCCCTTATTAAACATCAGAAAAGTCATACTGGGGAAAAAACGCTATGAATTCAGCCAATGCAGGAAGGCTTTCAGCTGGAAAACATACACCACTAAACCTCAGAGGATATGCTGAATTACATATTAGAAAGAGATCCTAGGAGTGCAATGAATGTGGGAAGGCCTTTGGTCAGAGGACACATTTTGCTCAACATCAGACAGGACACACCAAACTGAAGCTCTGTTAAGAGGAGGTGGGCTTTCATCATACCGCCTCCCTTATCAAACACAAGAGAATTCAAACCAGTAAGAAACTATGTGAATATAATGGATTTGGAAAGGCTTTAGTTAGTGGGTCACACATTCAACATCAGACAGTTTATTATTTTTAAGATTTTTTTAAAAATATGAACCATTTTTAAAGTCTTTATCGAACTTGTTACAATATTGTTTCTGTTTTATGTTTTGGTTTTCTGGCCATGAGGCATGTGGGATCTTAACTCCCTGACCAGGGATCGAACCCACACCCCCTGCTTTGGAAGGTGAAGTCTTTACCACTGGACCACCAGGGAAGTCTCCGTACATGGGAGAATGTATACTTGGGAGAAGCCTCATCAGTGTAATGTGTATAGCACAGCCTTCAGTTACATATTGTTTCAAAAGCAAACAAAAATCCCCAAAACAACTCCAGATAACTCATACATATTTTACATTAGTAACAGCTTAAGTTTTCTTTCAAAGGGCAAAGTGAAGTGAAAGTCGCTCAGTCGTGTCTGACTCTTTGTGACCCCATGGACTATACAGTCCATGGAATTCTCCAGGCCAGAATACTGGAGTGGGTAAGCCTTTCCCTTCTTCAGGGGATCTTCCCAACCCAGGGACTGAACCCAGGTCTCCTGCACTGCAGGCGGATTCTCTACCAACTGAGCCACCAGGGAAGCCCCATGTATATATATATACCCTTTCCCCCAGTGTCCTCCTCTAACCCCCATTCAGGTCACTCTATATGCCGGGGTGCCTGCAACTTTGTAGCTGCTTTTTGCCTTACATAGTCCCTTTCTCTTGTGTATCTCTGGCCATGTTAATCATTCTCATCAGTGGGCATCTATCCTGCTGCCCCGCTCTGCCCCCAAAGCCTCTGTTTTGCCTATAGGATAAAGGCTCACCTCTCAGTTTGACATTCAATGCCCTCGTCAGTCTGCCCTAACCTCCTGCTGTTCCTGACAAGAAGCTCCATTTCAGACAAAGTAGCTTGCTTGCCACACCTCAAACATGTGTCCACACTTCCCAGCCGAGGCTGTTCAGCCTAAGCTGTTCCACCAGCCTGGAATGCCACTGTCTAAAGCCTGGTGATCAGTCAGAACCCTATTCAAATGTCCTTTCATCATGGAAGAATTCTCTTGAATACTAATGAGAATTCTCTTACTCATTTGCAATTGTAAAAGCATCTGTTTTTCCATTAGTATTATCTTTAATTACTGATTTCTGATTGTTCTGGATCTTCACTGCTGCACACAGGCTTTCTCTAGTTCTAGAGAGTGGGGGCTACTCTCTAGTTGCGATGCACAGACTTCACATTGTGGTGGCTTCTTATTGTGGAGCATAGGGTCTAGGGGTATGGGCTTCAGTAGTTGTAGCATGAAGGCTCAGTAGTTGCGCTATGAGGGTCCTAGGGCATGTAGGCTTTAGTAGTTGCAGCACAGGGGCTCATTAGTTGTGGCTCTCAAACCTTAGAGCATGCATGCTTCAGTAGTTGCAGCGCTTGGGCTCAGTAGTTGTTGACTCTAGAGCATGGGCTTAGTAGTTGTGGCGCACGGGCTTAGTTGGCATGTGGAATCTTCTCATTCCAGTCCCCTATAATGAAAAGAACATCCTTTTTGGGTGTATAATGAAAAGGACATCTTTTTTGGGTGTTAGTTATAGAAGGTCTTGTAGGTCTTCATAGAACCATTCAACTTCAGCTTCTTCCTCATTACTGGTTGGGGCATAGACTTGGATTACCATGATATTGAATAGTTTGCCTTGGAAATGAACAGAGATCTTTCTGTCACTTTTGAGAATGCATCCAAGTACTGCATTTCACACTCTTTTGTTGACTATGATGGGTACTCCATTTCTTCTAAGAAATTCTTGCCCACAGTAGTAGATATAATGGTCATCTCAGTTAAATTCACCCATTCCAGTCTATTTTAGTTCACTGATTCCTAAAAGGTTGACGTTCACCCTTGTCATCCATCTCCTGTTTCAATCATCGAAAAAGCAAGAGTTCCAGAAAAACATCTATTTCTGCTTTATTGTCTATGCCAAAGCCTTTGACTATGTGGATCACAACAAACTGAAAAATTCTGAAAAGAGACGGGAATACCAGGCCACCTGACCTGCCTCTTGAGAAATCTGTATGCAGGTCAGGAAGCAACACTTAGAACTGGATATGGAACAACAGACTGGTTCCAAATAGGGAAAAGAGTATGTCAAGACTGTGTATTGTCACCCAGCTTATTTAACTTATATGCAGAGTACATCATGAGAAACGCTGGGCTGGAGGAAGCACAAGCTGGAATCAAGATTGCTGGGAAAAATATCAATAACCTCAGATATGCAGATGATCCCACCCTTATGGCAGAAAGTGAAGAAGAACTAAAGAGCCTCTTGATGAAAGTGAAAGAGGAAAGTGAAAAAGTTGGCTTAAAGCTCAACATTCAGAAAACTAAGATCCTGGCATCTGGTCCCATCACTTCATGGCAAATAGATGGGGAAACAGTGACAGACTTTATTTTGGGGGGCTCCAAAATCACTGCAGATGGTGATTGCAGCCATGAAATTAAAAGACGCTTACTCCTTGAAAGGAAAGTTATGACCAACCTAGACAGCATATTAAAAAGCAGAGACATTACTTTGCCAACAAAGGTCTGTTTAGTCAAGGCTATGGTTTTTCCAGTAGTCATGTATGGATGTGAGAGTTGGACTATAAAGAAAGCTGAGTGCTGAAGAATTGATGTTTTTGAACTGTGGTGTTGGAGAAGACTCTTGAGAGTTCCTTGGACTGCAAGGAGATCCAACCAGTAAATCCTAAAGGAAATCAGTCCTGAATATTCATTGGAAGGACTGATGTTGAAGCTGAAACTACAATACTTTGGCTACCTGGGTGAAGAACTGACTCATTTGAACCTGAACATCATTTGATCCTGATGCCGGGAAAGATTGAAGGCGGGAGGAAAAGGGGATGACAAAGGATGAGATGGTTGGATGGCATCACCAACTCAATGGATATAAGTTTGAGTAAACTCTGGGAGTTGGTGATGGACAGGGAGGCCTGGCGTGCTGCAGTCCATGGGGTCATAGAGTTGGACACAACTGAGTGACTGAACTGGAATCTTCTTGGACCAGGGATCAAACCTGTGTCCCCTGCACTGGCAGGCAGATTCCCATCCACTGTGTTACCAGGGAAGTCCTCCATAATATTTGAAAGTGAAAGATATCTCAACTTGGAATAGTTCTTATCACTGTCTTAATCTATTTAAATCATTGTTTGTTTATTATCTTGCCATTTTCTTGTCTCCTGAACCAGAGTATCAGCTGTTTCAGGTCATTTCTCATACTTCCTCTCAGAATTGAGCTCCCAATAGATGCTTGCTGCTGCTGCTGCTGCTGCTAAGTCACTTCAGTTGTGTCCGCTTTTGTGCAACCCCATAGACGCCAGCCCACCAGGCTCCCCTGTCCCTGGGATTCTCCAGGCAAGAACACTGGAGTGGGTTGCCATTTCCTTCTCCAATGAATGAAAGTGAGGAGTGAAAGTGAAGTCGCTCAGTCGTGTCTGACTCTTCGTGACCTCATGGACTGCAGCCTACCAGGCTCTGCCATCCATGGGATTTTTCCAGGCAAGAGTACTGGAGTGGGTTGCCATTGCCTTCTCCGAGATGCTTACTATAACTTGAAAAACAACTTGTATTGCCCACGTTTTCTCGGTACTCTGACTACAAAGTTTTGTACTAGATAAAAATCTTTCCTTCTAGAAAACTACCAATTAAATATTTTGTTTAAAAAAATACAATATTGTTTCCTGTAATTATTTTTCAAATTCAAGTATAGGTTAGCATTGTTCTGCGTTCTGTGGGTGGCTTGTTGGATTTGTCCATGAAAATTTATTGCAATTTTATTTATAAATTCTCATTCCAACTACCCAGTGTTGAGCTAAACTCCACAGGTTAAGGATATAGTCCCCCTCAGGACTGGGAGAGAGGGACACTAGGAAAGTCACAGGTCGGTTTGTTTAAGATTATTTGTCCCATAGATGATAGTGGAAGAGCCACTGGCTTTAATTCTCCATAGTGTCATTTGGTGAGACTAGATTGTTCATATATATTTATCATGGTGATCTGCCAATGGATGGCATACCCAGAAGTTGGTAAGATTTAGAGCAGTGGCAACTATTTAGGATAATCTAAGAATGGGAAGATCTCCTGGAGGAGGAAATGGCACCCCACTCCAGTATTCTTGCCCAGAGAACCCTATGGACAGAGGAGTCATCCATGGAGTTGCAAAGAGTCAGACATAACTGAGCGTGTGGGCATGATATAAGCATGAAAAATGGTGTTAGAATGACTATGCTCTGACCTAACAAAGAGGAAAGGAAAGAGAAAACAGATCATTATGGATGGATGACAACTAGGGATCAATAGAAATGAGAAGAATAACTATGGCCAAGCAGATGAAAAATAAAATAGGACTTTTTTGGGTTCTTGTTTGTTTGTTTGTTTTGAAGTACAGTTGATTTACAGTATCGTGGTAGGCAAAACAGGGCTTTGCCACAGGTCTCGGTCTGACATCTGGGGCATAAGCTATCCCTTATCTGAAGTTATCAATTTATTCCGAACGTCTTCGGTCAGCTGGTCTAGAGACCAGCTGCTTTACAGCATCTTGGAAAATCCTCAGTTTGAAGTCCTCTGCTGGAATAGGTTTCCAGTTGTGTCAATTCTGAGACTCTTCTTTAGTTGTAAAATATGTATGGAAGAATTGACATCCTGGAGTTTCACTGCTGCATTAGTTAACAATATCTGATAAGGTTCTATACAGTAATGCTCAAGAGCAGTTTTTCTCTGCTGTCTTACACAAAAATCTCATGGTTGAGGATCACAAAGAGGCTATTTAGGAAGAGGCTGTGGGAAGCTGTCCTTAACCTATTGATAACAGGACTGGTACACATGAATCCCCTGTAATATTTTGCCATGTCTGCATGAGTTAGTATTGGAAGTAAAATCTCCAAATAACTGTTCATTTCTTAGACAACTGATGTATTCCCAAGGGAGTGAACCATATACCCACAAGGTGCTTATGAGAGTACCCTTGGTCAGGGAGCTAAAGGGTTCTGAGATTTTTGGTAATGTTAATAATGTCACTGATTTCTGTAAAGTGTGTGCCTTGACCACTCAATATAAAAAATGGGATGTCCTAGGTTGGAAACACAAAATCAAGCTGCTTTTAGGAAGGACTATAGCTTTTTCATTTTGGAGAAGGAAATAGCAACCCATTCCAGTGTTCTTGCCTGGAGAATCCCAGGGACGGGGAAGCCTGGTGGGCTGCCATCTATGCGGTCACACAGAGTTGGACATGACTGAAGTCATGCAGCAGCAGCAGCAGCAGCAACACAGCTTTTCATGGCAATTAGATGCTTCAGTCCATCATTCAAACGGACATTAAGAAGTAAAACACTCGTGGGACCTACCCAGGAGAGGACTGGCAGATGGACTTCACCCAGATGCCAGTTTCTCAAGGGTATAAATACCTATTAGTCATGATAGATACATTCACAGGATGGATTGAAGGCTTTCCCACTCGGACTGAGAGGCTGAGGAGGTGGTAAAAAAAAAACTGCTCCATGAAATCATTCTGAGATTTGGTCTTCCCAGGTCATTACAAAGTGACAATGGGACATCACTTACTTCTAAGGTCCTCCGAGGGGTCTCTAAAGCATTGGGCATTACTTCTTATCCCCACTGTGCCTGAAGGTCTCAGTCTTCAGGAAAAGTAGGAAGAGCCAACCAATTCTTAAAATCAGCAATAAAAACGATAACCCAGGAGACCTCCCTGGGATGGAAGGAGGCTTTACCAATAGCTCTCCTTCATACCCGTACTGCCCCTAAGGAACAGATTGGTCTTAGTCCTTATGAGATGCCATATGGGAGGCCTTTTGTTTATGTCAATGACCTTTTCCTAGATCCAGAGGTTCATGTGAGGCTGCCAGGGTTAATACCATGACAGGCAGCTTGGACCTAAGTTTTAGCTTTCCCCGAAATGGTAAGATTCCCTACCCCCATCAGGTAACCTGGAGCCAGCCAATCAATATGCGCCCAGTAAGAAACAAAGGGAGAGCTAAAAAAGCCCGCGAACGCCCAGGTTTGAAAAAGCCCGCGAAAGTCTGTACCAATAGAATTGCTTTGCAAACATGTAACCAATCCGCTTAAGCCAGCTACTAATTGCTTATGCATATCTTATAAATTTGTGTAACAGCTTGGGCTCAGGGCTTTTTCTGACCCTGCACCACTGTGATGGGTGGGGCAGAAGGCCCTGGCTCGAGTCAGTAATAAACTTCCCTTTTTTGCGAGTTGCATTGTCTTGGAAGCCTTCTCTCTTCCTGCTCGGGGATTCGGACATTGGGCATAACAGTTCAGATCCTCCACTCTTATACCATAGCCATTGGGCAATTCCAACAAGATATATGCTTGTAGTGTCAACCAGGACCCAAAAGATGCTAAAGAGCCACCACTATATGCTTCAGGGACTCAAGTCCTAATTAAAGTCTGGAAAGATGGGTCCCCAAAGGTTCAACTCCAGCCAACATGCAAGGGCCCCTATCCTGTAATACTTTCTACTCCACAGCAGTCAAGATACCAGGACACAACTCCTGGATTCACTACTCATGAGTCAAGCCATGGAAGAAAACAGAAGAGGACACTCGATACACCTGTGAGCCCCTGGGAGGTCTCAGATACCTATTCAGGACTACAAATGAGTGCCATTCTAATGAACACCCCCAAAGTCAAGTTTCTTGGGATAGGATTTCTCAGGATAGCTCTAAAGAGTCAACACAGCTTGGCAGGGGTTGTACCCCAAAACAGACAGGAGATAGAGCTGATCCTTGAGCAAGGAGGGACTTGATCCATCTTGAATAAGACGCGTTGTTTCTAGGTATATACCTCCAGCTAAGTTAAAGCAAGTCTCACAATCTCAAGAAAACATACAGATCTACAGGATCTCAAAGAACGAGCTGGAGAGATCTTGGGGTGGCTACAGTCTCTCTTTGGAGAATCCTTCTCCTGGCAATGGGGAATTTGGCATTGGCTAATGCCCGTACTAATCCCTGTTATCACCATATTGATGCTGCTTATGATTGCCCCATGTATTATCAATTGTCTAACTTGTTTTGTCTCTGCCCAGGTCAACAAGCTACAACATGCAGTGCCAGTTCAACAAGAATATATCAAACTACAGTCGACCATGGAAAATGCCCCTCACCCTTAGATGAACAGCGCTATAAAGACTCTGAGGCTTGAGATTTGCAAGAGGGGGAGGCCCAATGCCCCTCGCTGTCCCAGTTCAGCAGGAAGTAGTCAGAGAGACCTCAACACCACTACTCTCAAAGAATTGGGCCTCCCCTCTCTGGAGCGGGGAATGTTAGGTAGTTAGAATAGGAAAAAGGAGTCCAAAATAGCAGTGGTTTGAAGACAAAGAAAGGAAAAAGCCCGTGAAAGTAGAACAAAGGAAGGTCCAAGGACCAAGTGAGAACTTCAGGTGAAGCAAACAGCCCTCCAGGCTAGCCCAATTTACGTAGGGCAGGCTCAGGGGAAGAAGAAAAAACAGAAAAAGAGGAGCCAAAATTGAGCCGTGCTTCTTTTGGGTTGGCCCGCCCTCACGCCTTGGGGATGTATTTTCCTTTGCTTGCCAAATAAAACTGAGGTGTAACCAAAAAAAAAAAAAAAAAAAAAAAAGAAGAAGAAGAAGTAAAACACATTCGAATTTCATGAAAGGTAGAAGCTGGATAAAATCCATTTGAAGGTGTCCAGGGATCTTTGAGGCCTTGGTTGCTGGCCATGGTCCACATTTAGTTCTTCAAAGATTATGTTTACAGGTGACACATGACCTAAAAATAACTTGTTAAAAGTTTGTTTTTTAAAGTTTATTTATCAACATCAATTTAATATAGTAACCAATTTGTCTGTATCATGAAGGATAGTTTTAAGGGGGAAAATTTTTTTTGAGCTGATATCCATCTGAAATCATCTGGCGCCACCTAGTGGTCATCTTGGGAGCGCCAGTAACGACCTGAGTGAAAGTTGCCTGCGCACTCAGTCCTGTTTGACTCTTTCTCAATTCCACGGAGTGTAGCCCACCAGGCTCCTCTGTCCATGAAATTCTCCAGGCAAGAAAACTGGAGTGGGCTTCCATTTCCTCTTCCAGGGCATCCTCCCGATCCAGGGATCGAACCCGCATCTCCCTTGTCTCTGCATTGGCAGGTGGATTCTTTCCCATTGTGCCATCTGGGAAGCCCATGAGTGAAGGTTACATTTTTTAAAAAACATTCTTCTTTTTCAGAATCAGAGGATAAATGCTGATATTTCATAGTGGTCTCTCTGAATTCCTCCAGAGATTAACCCTTTGAGGGTTCAGTTAGGAGTCTCACCTAGGTTAAGGCAGTTTGTTTGACATCATGATCTGTAGAGCATTTCCTTTCACTTCCATATTATCTTTTTCACGTGAACTGAGGCCGTTATAAGAGCTACTTCTCTAGGCAACAGGAGCGACTCAAGCTCTTTAGCTTGTAGTTCATTTTAAAATTATTTATTTATTTGGCTGTGCGGGGTCTTAGTTGTGGCATGTGGGATCCCTCACCAGGGGTCAAACCCATGTCTCCTGCATTGGCAGGCATTCTTTACCGCTGAACCACCAGGAAGCCCACATGGTGGGTATATACCTCTAAGCATTGAAAGCAGGGACTAGAAAAGTTATTTTCGAGTATTTTCATGACTGAACACACACCCCATGTTCACAGCAATATTATTCACAAGAGCAAAAAGGGAGAAGCAACTCAACTGTCCATCGGCAGGTGAATAAGCAATGCAGTGTAGAGTGGAGCATTATGCTGCGCTCTGCTCAGTCGTTTCAGTCCTGTCCGACTCTCTGTGACCCCAGACTGTAGCCCACCAGGCTGCTCTGTCCATGGAGTTCGCCAGGCAAGAATACTGGAGTGGGCTGCTGTGCCCTCCTCCAGGGGATCTTCCCGACCCAGGAATAGAACCTGTATCTCCAGCGTCTCCTGCATTGTATGCAGGTTCTTTACCCACTGAGCCACCTGAGAAGCCCCACAGTGGAATATTATCTGGCCTTAAAAAAGGAAGGAAATTCTAACACATGCTACACATGGATGAACCTTGAGGACATGACGCTAAGTGAAATAAACCAGTCACAAGAGGACAAACACTGTATGATTCCACTTATATGAGACAATTAATCCAATTCATAGAGACAAAGAATAGAATGGTGCTTGCCAGAGACTGCAGAGAAAAAGGAATGGTGAATTACTGCCTAATAGGTACAAAGGTTCTGTTTTTCAAGATGAAGAGAGTTCTAGAGATGAATCATAGGGATGGCCACAGAACAGTGTGAATGGACTCAATGCTTCTGATGTGTTCACTTAAAAATGGTTACGATAGTAAATTTCACATTATGCATATTTTGTAACAAAATTTTTTAAATGTCAAAAATGTACATGAATGTTCATAGCAGCTTTGTTTGAAATAGCAAAAACCTTAAGATAAACTATATATATATTCTATAACGATGAATGGTTAAACCAAAAGGAAGAAACTATTGACGCATTTAACAACTTGGAAAGACATCAAGGGTATAATGCTGAGTGAAAAAAACTCGTCTCCAAAGGACATGTTACTAATTCCATTGACATAACATTCCCAAAATAACAAAATTTTAAACATGGAGAACATATTAGTGGTTGCCGAGGGTTAGGGATGGTGGAGCAAGACAGAAGAGGGAGAAAGTGACTCTTAAGAGAAAGCAGGAGGGATCTTTGTGATGACAGTTCTACCATGATTGTGGCGGTTACCGAAATCCACACGTGATGAAAACTGTATAGAACTACACACACACCCACATCACACACACCCACCTCCACAGATGCATGTAAACTGATAGAATCCAATGAATTCTGTGAATTTTATCAATATGTACAAGGGTTTTGATACTGTATTATAGTTGACCCTTGAACAACATGGGTTTGGACTGCATGGGTCCACTTATACGCACAATTTTTCAATAGATATTGTCGTACTACATGATATGCTTCCTTGGTGGCTCAGTGGTAAAGAATCTGCCTGCCAAAGAAGGAGATGTGGGTTTGATCCCTGGGTCGGGAAGATCCCGTGGAGAAGAAAATGACAACCTGCTTCAGTATTCTTACCTGGGAAATCCCATAGACAGAGGAGCCTGGCAGGCTACAGTCCATGGGGTCACAAAAGAATGGGACATGACTTAGCGACTAAACAACAAAAACATGATAGGCAATTGGCTAAATCCATGGCTATGGAACCATGAATTCAGAATGCCGACTATGGGACCTGAGCACCCATGGATCTTGGTACCCATGGAAGGTCCTAAAGCCCATCGTCTGTGACTACTGAGGGATGACTGTAGAAGATGCTACCGTTGGAAACAATTGGGTCCGAGGAGCAGGAGCCCTTTCTGTACTATTTCTGCAGCTCCCTATAAATCTATCATTACTTTAAAAGAAAAAACAAACCAGAACCTGCATGCTTGGCGATGGGCCGAATTCCCTAGCAAGCTGAGCTGTCCCTCATGAACTGGGTGCCGTCTACTCTTGAGTGCCATGACCATGGTCTGTTCTCTTGCTGTACTATCTTCTCCCTCAACCCCCACCTACAGCTTCACGGTAATTTCCATGCGATCCATTGCCTGAAGAACAAAACTCTTGGGTTCTGCAAGGTATGTAGGCATGGCCTAAAAGGATGCAGCTGCACCACATTCCACTTCGGGAAAGCGCTGAGGAACAGAGGAGGAGGAAAACCCTCTCAGTGGACAGAACTTTGAGCAGCGCACTTGGTTGTTCATTTTGCCTGATCAGGTGTATAGATCCATACTTTTTCATGGACCATGGCTAACGGCTTGGTTGGATGATCAGGTACTTGGAAGGAATGCGATTAGAAAATTCAAGGAGTTGTGGGGAAGAGGATGTGGACAGACTTCTCTAATTTGGCACAGAATGTGAACTTGATTATGTTCCATATTCTTGCCAAATTTTAATGAGGTGGACAGAATAACCAACCTTAGAATGTCGGTCTGCTTCCTCCCCCAGCCAAATGGACTCAAGAGCAATGCACTAGGGATGGAAATTATGTTTGAGCTCAACGACACAGACTTTCACTTACTAGGGCCAATATGGCTATAGCCACTGCCGACGTTCAATATTCTAACAGCAGAGACCAGCACTGAGCCCCCCATAAGACAGAACACCCGGAAGGATCAGTCAGCTACCTTACCGCAGACTGACTGCATCGGGCCAGTTCTAAGGAAGGAGCAGCCCCTTGTTCTGACGCTCTGGGTGTGGACTCGTCTTCATCGCCCGCAATGCCTCTCCCAAAACAGGCAACTATCCAGAGCGTTACTGGAGTTGGGTATGAACGGCTTTTTTATTCTTCCGTGTGCCCCATTCCCCGCTTCGACCTTCACTTAGACCCCGCTCCGACCTTCACTTAGACCCCGCTCCGTGCTCGTCCGTACCTCTCATTTCGTTTGGGAAGAGTTCACAGCATCCGCTTCATTCAGAGAGAGGATAATGTCAGCGGTGCGCGCGCTCGCCGCTCTTGAGATCCGGAGAGTCGCGTGGGGAGACGGCGGCCAGCCCCGCCCACCCCGGCGGCCAGCCCCGCCCACCCCGGCGGCCAGCCCCGCCCCACCAGGTGGCCAGCCCAAGCCCCACCCCTGGGTCCTAACGCGAAGACCCCGCTGGGGCTGTCCGCGGCGAGGCCGGAGTCATCCCACCCGCTGCCTGTCTGGACACCGCCTCACCCGGGCCTGCGCTGCAGCGCGGCCCCCGGACCTTGGGAACTCGGGCCGAGGTCTGCGGCCGTTGGATGAAGAGCAGTCACGACAGGCGGTAGGAAGGCTGCTCGGCCGGAGGCGCTCGGGGACCTCCACCATGGCGGCTGCGGTACGCGCTGCGGGCTTCCTCCATGCTCTGTGTGGCGCTTCGGCAGGTGAGAGCCTGGACGCTGGGAGCCGGAGCTTTGAGCCGATCGGGAGCGGGAGTGCGGGTGGGGGCGGCTCTCCCGGGGCCTGCATTCGCCCGGGCGGGAAAAAGCAAGAAGCCGCAGCTCCTGGCCCCTCGAGCCGGGTTGCCGGCTCACTGGGGTCTGCTGTGTGACCTTGCGTGCGTTCGCACCCTTTCTGGGTCTCAGGGCCTGGGTGTGTAAAGTGAGGATGGACTGGACGCGGTCCAGGGTCCCTTCCAGTTCAGCAGACGGCTCGTGCATGCTCGGCTAAGTGAGGAGGATAGTAGCAAGGCAGCATCGCCTTCCCCGCGGGCGCGACTTGCGGGTAGATCGAGGCAAGAGAAGCTCGAAAGGGAAATATGCTGTCCTCCAGCTTGAGTAGGATAGGATTAGTGTCAGTTATTTTAGATTTCGGGCTGATCAATGCTCTTTATTAAAAAGAAGGATGTTGGTATTGTCCCCCAGCCCATGTTCGTTGTTTGCAGCCTGAGGAGAGGCAGCCTACTATCCTCCAGCGCTAAGTGTATCTCTAGGAACCAGTATACGATTGACCTGACCTCTGATCGCTCTATTTTATTATAAACCTGCAGTCCAGCATTCGTAATTCTGAAATCTAAAGATCCGTGAAAATCGAAAAGTTCTTTTTTGTAACTTGTTTTGTTAGGAAACTTGACCTGAAATCCTTTGTCGGAAAATCTGACCTGAGAAATATTTTTACTTTTGTTTATGTTTGTGACCACCTCCTCTTTTTTCAAAGCCCTGTTCAAATAGCACCTAGCATCTGCAGCTTTCTTCCGTGAGTTCTTATGTGTAGCAGGGTCTATCTTAAACTCTTTATGCTTTTTTCCTTTATCTTCACAATGTCTTTATGAGATAGACATTCCCATTTTACAGATTAGGGAATTAGGACACACAGGTTGAGAAACTTGTTCAAGGTTAGACTGGAAGGACGTCAGGTTTTTGCAGCCATACCACCTGGTTCCAGAGCCTTTTTCTTTCTTTTTCTAGTGTATAATATTTTTTTTGATAGTGGTTTTATTGGGATGTAACTTACACACCATATGATTCACTTTCTCAAACTATACATCTCAGTGGTTTTTAGTATATTTACAGAGCTGTGCGAAAAAGATCTTCACGACCCAGATAATCACGATGATGTGATCACTCACCTAAAGCCAGACATCATGGAATGTGAAGTTAAATGGGCCTTAGGAAGCATTATTACAAACAAAGCTAGTGGAGGTGATGGAATTCCAGTTGAGCTATTTCAAATCCTAAAAGGTGATGCTATGAAAGTGCCATATGCCAGCAAATTTGGAAAATTCAGCAATGGCCACAGGATTGGAAAAGCTCACTTTTCATTCCAATCCCAAAGAAAGGCAAATTCCAAAGAATGCTCAAACTACCGCACAAATTGGACTCATCTCACATGCTAGTGAAGTAATGCTCAAAATTCTCTAAGCCAGGCTTCAGCAATATGTGAACTGTTAACTTCCAGATGTTCAAGCTGGTTTTAGAAAAGGCAGAGGAACCAGAGATCAAATTGCCAGCATCTGCTGGATCATCGAAAAAGCAAGAGAGTTCCAGAAAAACATCTATTTCTGCTTTATTGACTGTTCCAAAGCCTTTGACTGTGTGGATCACAATAAACTGTGGAAAATTCTTCAAGAGATGGGAATACCAGCCTACCTGACCTGCCTCTTGAGAAATCTGTATGCAGGTCAGGAAGCAACAGTTAGAAGTGGACATGGAACAACAGACTGGTTCCAAATAGTATATTTGACATGTATATTGTCACCCAACTTATTTAACTTATATGCAGAGTACATCATGAGAAACTGGGCTGGAGGAAGCACAAGCTGGAATCAAGATTGCCGGGAAAAATATCAATAACCTCAGATATGCAGATGATACCAATACCACCCTTATGGCAGAAAGTGAAGAAATAAAGAGCCTCGTGATGAAAGTGAAAGAGGACAGTGAAAAAGTTGGCTTAAAGCTCAACATTCAGAAAACTAAGATCATGGCATCTGGTCCCATCACTTCATGGCAAATAGATGGGGAAACAGTGGAAACAGTGGCTGACTTTATTTTTCTGGGCTCCAAAATCACTGCAGATGGTGACTGCAAGCAACCATGAAATTAAAAGACGCTTACTCCTTGGAAGGAAGGTTATGGCCAACCTAGTCAGCATATTAAAAAGCAGAGACATTACTTTGCCAACAAAGGTCTGTTTAGTCAAGGCTATGGTTTTTCCAGTAGTCATGTATGGATGTGAGAGTTGGACTGTAAAGAAAGCTGAGTGCTGAAGAATTGATGCTTTTGAACTGTGGTGTTGGAGAAGACTCTTGAGAGTCCCTTGTACTGCAAGGAGTTCCAACCAGTCTATCCTGAGGGAAATCAGTCTTGAATATTCATTGAAACGACTGATGTTGAAGCTGAAACTCTAATACTTTGGCCACTTGATGCAAAGAGCTGACTCATTTGAAAAGACCCTGATGCTGGGAAGGATTGAAGGTGGGAGGAGAAGGGGACGACAGAGGATAAGATGGTTGGATGGCATCATCAACTCAATGGATATGAGTTTGGGTGGACTCCGGGAGTTGGTCGTGGGCAGGGAGGCTTGGCGTGCTGCGGTCCACAGGGTTGCAAAGAGTCTGACATGACTGAGCAACTGAACTGACTGACTGACACAGCTGTGTAACCATCCCCATAATCAATTTTAAAACATTTTAATCACCTCAAAAAGAACCTTTGCTATCATCCCCCCGAGTTCAGTATTCCCCCAGCCCCCGAAAACCACTAATCTACTTTTTTTCTCTATAGTTTGCATGTTCTGTATATGTCATATAAATGAAATCATGTAATACATGATCTTTTATGACTGTCTTTTTTCATTTAGCGTAGTGTTTTTCAGATTTGTCCATGTTGTAGCATAAATCAGTACTACTTCTTTATGGCAGAATGATGTTTTATTTTGTGTATGTACACTTTTGTTTATCCATTCATCACTTGAGCGTGTGGGTTGTTTGTACCTTTTGGCTATTATGTTTAGTGTTGCTATAAGTATTTGTGTGCAGTTTTGTGTGTCTACTTTTATTTTTCACGTGTATGTACCTGGGAGTGGAATTGCTTGATCGAACAGAGACTGCATGTTTCACTTTTTGAGGAACTGCTAGACTGTGTTCTAAGGTAGCTGTACCTTTTTACATTCCCACCATCATGAGGATTTTTATTTCTCTACATCCTTGTCAATACTTATTGATTTTCTGTCTTTCTAACTATAGTGATCTTAGTAGATGTGATGCGGTATAAATCTGTAGTTATGATTTGTGCCTCCCTGATGGTTAACAAATGCCTTTTTTTGAGGAGAATGTGTGAGGCTTGGTAACAGGTCGGGTGAGAGTGTGAAGCAGCCAGTGTGGTGTGATGTCAGCTTCTTGGGCAAGGCGTCATGGTGCCCAGAAACTCTGCATTTACTTGTTCTGGTTCTTTAATACTGTAGGTATTGCTGTTCCTTAGGTGTTTAAAATGTTCCTTTTCATGTAGAAATATATCTTAACCTGTGTTTTTTTTTTAATTTACAGGTCATTTATGGTCCAGGCAGCTTTACCTAAACACCTTTCCAGCAGCTTCCATTTGGGTGTCGAAGGCTGTTCCCAGCAATGGTGAGATTATTTGTCTAACTCCCTTTTCTTCTAAGATCTGATGTTGAGTACTTTGTGTAGTTTCTAAAATGTAAATGAATGAAGTACATTCTTTATAATAGAAATGAGTAAGGTCTAAAGAGTATTTTTCAAATCTTTAATGATAATGGCTGTTATAATTCAAGACTCTAAAACACAATAGCCACGATTTATTGAGTAATGATTTGTGCGCCGAGTTAGTAGTATGTTATCTTGGTTAATCCTCACACCAGTCTTTAGGGACGGAGTTGTTATTCCCATTTTACAGATGCTAAAGGGAGTCTCTTAGAGGCTGAGTGACTTGCTTAAGGTCACACAGCCAGTAATGGCAGGACTGGGTCCTGAGTTGTTCTGGGCGTTGTGACGCCTCCTGGGAACACAGTGTTTGCAGAAGGCTTTTGTCCTTTCCTGACAGTGCCAGGCCCCCTCTTCACTCACTTCCCAAAAGGACAGAAAGCAGCGCTTGCTGAGCCTATGCTCTTGTTGTTGTGGTGGTGATTGTGTCTGGCTCTCTGTGACCACGTGGACTGTGGCCCGCCAGGCTCCTCTGTGCATGGGATTTCCCAGGCAAGAATACCGGAGTGGGTTGCCGTTCCTTCTCCAGGGGTCTTCCTGACCCAGGGACTGGCCTCCCATCTCCTGCGTTGGCAGGCGGGTCCCTTACAGCTGAGCAGGCCACCTGGGAACATCATGTTGTGCTTACGGCCAGGTAAATCCTGCCTCTTCCGCATGGCCTCTGCTTAGGGCAGAGCGGAAATCTCCTTGTGTCTTCTCCGTGCTGGACTCGACCGTTGGTCTTCTTCCTTTCATCTTGTGAAGCCTGCGGTTGAGGCGCCTTTGTGCTTGTTCAGGTGGTCGGCACGGGAGTCTGGGGCGCCTGGCTCTGCCTGCATTTGCTTCTTTGTTGTTCAGGTGACGCGTTCAGTCACAAAGTACTTACTCTGCCCTTGACTCTGAGCCAGGCAGTGTCCCAGCCGGAGCTGATGTGGGGCCTAGAGAAGGGTAGTGTGAGGAAGGCCAGAGAGGAGCACCCTTGCTGGGGGGTCAGCCCCACGGGAGGTTCTGGGGCGAGGGAGGTAATGACTGGTGGGATGAAGACACACTTCTCCTCCACCTTTTCTGCCTGTGCCACCGTGACCAAATGACACCCTCAGTCTCCCTGTGTGTAAAATCAGGAGAGTAGTTCCTGCTTTGGAGATTGTTATCTTACAATACTACGCTTCCAAGGAATACCACAAGGTGTATACCCTAAATCATTTCCCTTTGCTAGGCCTTCTCATCTTCCAGTGACATTTTGTTCTAACTTTACCTGGTTATATTTCCAAATAGACAGTGTATATTGTTCTTTTCCCTGTTAACATCATTATGCTAATTAAAGATTTAACTGAGCCCCATTTCTGCTTTTTCTGAGCATAGATGTAAGCACAGTTTTGATGAGATCTAAGTCCCATGGACAGAGGAGCCTGGCGGGCTACAGTCCATGGGCTTGCAAGAATTGGATACGAGTGAATGACTGAGCTGAGCTGAGTATTTCAAGGATTGCGACATTAAACAGCAAGAATAAATTAACGTGTACTTGGTATTTTGTTGAAGATTGAGGGGGGTTACAAGAAAAACTAAAATGTGTCCAACATAATGGGATTTAGAGTGATTATTGAAGACCTGAATTTATTTAAAATGAAAAGCCAGTAGTTTCTATTTACTTTTAATTGAACCATTTACTTGGTAAGCTGACAGATCCGGAGAAATCTCCCTGTGTCATCGGAGCCAGCGTCCAAAAGTTTGCTTTTATTTTTTAAAGAAAGACTGTCTTCAAAATACGATTCTTAAAAGTTGAGCATTTTAGTGACTTGTTTTTATCAGTCAGTTAATTTGACAGCGCTGGCAGTGTTTCTGCATGGGCATGGTCATCTAACGAAGTTTTACTCTTGTCTGCCTACAGGCCCTCTGTCACCTGCAGGAGCCAGAGACAGCTGCCAGTTTACCAGCTTGGCCCGCGTGCTGCAGACACAGTGCTGCCTTTCTGCTCCCAGCAGTTTGGCGGCCCAGCAGCACAGATCCTATAGTTTCTTCACTAAACGTACGTAGTCTGGCCACAAACTCCCCATTTCATGAAACAGGAAAATAAAAGGTGCTTTGGTTTCTTTATTTTTCTTCTTTTTCTTCTCCTTAAACGAATTTACACTTCAGAGGTTAATATATACAGGCATACCTCGTTTTATTGCTCTTTGCTTTATTGTGTTTTGAGGATATTGCGTTTTTTGCACATTTAAGATTTGTGGCAACCCTGTGTTGAACAAATCTGTCTGCACCATTTTTTCCAACACTCTCTGCTCACTTCGTGTCTCTGTGTCATATTCTGGTAATTCTTGCAATATTTCAAACTTTTTAGTTATTATTATATTTGATATGGCGATATGAGATCAGTGATCTTTGATGTTGCTACTTTGACTTGTTAAAGATGAACATTTTTAGCAGTAGAATATTTTTTAAATTAAACTATATTCTGATGTTTTAGGCATAATGTTTTAGATATAATGCTTTTAGACATAATGCTATTGTGTGCTAAAGACTATGGTATAGTGTAAACATAACTTTTGTATGCACTTGGAAACTCACTTGATTGTGCTAGTCGCTTTGTTGCAGTGGTCTGGGGCCAAATCCAGATTGTTCTTGTT
Source organism: Muntiacus reevesi (assembly GCF_963930625.1). Classification (NCBI taxonomy): domain Eukaryota; kingdom Metazoa; phylum Chordata; class Mammalia; order Artiodactyla; family Cervidae; genus Muntiacus; species Muntiacus reevesi. The sequence goes on from NC_089251.1 coordinate 99,474,891, forward strand.
GTATTGTTCAGTTGCTCAGTCATGTCCGGTGATGCCATGGACTGCAGCATGCCAGGCTTCCCTGTCCTTCACCATCTCCCAGAGCTTGCTCAAAATCATGTCCATTGAGTCAGTGATGCCATCCAACCATTTCATCCTCTGTCGTCCCCGTCTCCTCCTGCCTTCAGTCTTTCCTAGTGTCAGGGTCTTTTCCAGTGAGTCAGTTCTTTGCATTAAGTGGCCAAAGTATTGGAACTTCAGCTTCAGCATCAGTCCTTCCAATGAATATTCAGGACTGATCTCCTTTAGGATGGACTAGTTTGATCTTGCAGTCCAAGGGACTCTTAAGGGTCTTCTCCAGCACCACAGTTCAAAAGCATCAGTTCTTTGGCGCTCGGCCTTCTTTATGGTCCAACTCTCACATCCATACATGACTACTGGAAGAACCACAGCCTTGACTAGGCGGAACTTTGTTGGCAAAGTAATGTCTCTGCTTTTTAATATGCTGTCTAGGTTGGTCATAGCTTTTCTTCCAAGGAACAAGCATCTTTTAATTTCATGGCTGCAGTCACCATCTGCAGTGATTCTGGAGCCCAAGAAAATAAAATCTGTCACTGTTTGCCTTGTTTCCCCATCTATGTTCCATGAAGTGATGGGACTGGATGCCATCATCTTTGTTTTTTGAATGTTGAGTTTTAAGCCAACTTTTTCTCTCTCCTCTTTCACCTTCATCAGGAGGCTCTTTAGTTCCTCTTTGCTTCCTGCCATAAGGGTGGTGTCATCTGCATGTCCAAGTTTATTGATATTTCTCCCAGCAATCTTGATTCCAGCTTGTGCTTCATCCAGCCCGGCATTTTGCATGATGTCCTCTGCATATAAGTTAAATAAGCAGGGTGACAATATACAGCCTTGATGTACTGCTTTTCCAATTTGCAACCAGTCCATTATTCCATGTCCTGTTCTTACTGTTGCTTCTTAACCTGCATACAGGTTTCTCAGGAGGCAGGTAAGGCGGTCTGGTGTTTCCATCTCTTGAAGAATTTTCCACAGTTTGCTGTGATCCTTTTAGTCAAAGGCTTTGGCACAGTCACTGAAGCAGAAGCAGACGTTTTTCTGGAATCCAGATATATGTCCATTAAAAGTGCTTGTACTTTGAGCTTTCAAGATTTTGATGGCATTTATAGATACCATCCTTTTTAAGGAATAAAGAAAGAAAGTCAGTGTTTAGTGAGAGTTTTGTTTGAGGTTGGTAATTTTATTTCAAACCTGTGGTTCTCTTAAATGAATCAGTGTCAATCTAAAGTTTGAGTTTAACTCTTTGCTTTGATCAGGAATACACAGAGCAGCATGTGATGTGGAAACTGACCTATTTTTCTGAGCTTCAGTTACAAAGATTAGTTCTAATATGTGTATTTTGAAAAACAGGGTACTGTATAGACGCAGAACATTAAAAAATACTGTAAATCCAAAACATTTTCCCCTTTTCATGTTATCAAACCAAAGGATCAAAGTGTAAGGCCTTTCAGGAAGTAAGCAGGTAGAACCTTTAAAGCCTACGGGCTCATAAGCAAGGTAAAATGAAGATAGTCATTTGACTTCTGGAATGTGCTTAGTATTTCAGGCATGTAGATATATGTGTCTTAGATTTTTTACTAGTACAACGTTTGTATAGCTCTGATTCTTTATTAAATTGGTAATGGAATAATTGGTCGTCATAAAATCAGTTGGTGATAACGTGAAAGCCAGAGTCCTTGTGAAGACAGTTTAAATCTAATAAACAACGTGGCTATACCAATAAAATTAAGTAGTCAGAAGTAAAGAATCTGAATGTTCCACAAGTACAGAGGGGAAAAATCTCTGCAATGTATGGTAGGAAAGGTTGGGGGAGCTCAGAAATTCACAGATGGAAACAAATCAGTAGTGTCAGGGTCTGTACATTAAAGTAAAAGAAAATCATCTAAGAAGTACATCCAGGCATGTGCAAGAATTAACTGTCAGACCCCATACATGCTCATTCTTTCCCAAGTTAGGTTTTCATTAGAGTTGAAGACGAATTTGGGCATCTTGTTTTGAAGGATATACAGAAATATAGGGCATTTTTCAGAATAGAGCAAACAAATAAATGATTAGGATTTATGGGCTCAGATTGCAGAGTTGGCTCTTTGGGCTGAGAGACCGTATCGGGAAGGCCAGTTATTGATTATGTCAGCAGTCACAGTGGAGGCAAGGGGGCAGGGAAGAGCCCCGTCACACAGGCGATGAACTGTTCAGGAGACACATTTGTAGGAACGTAACTGGGATATAAATGTTGGTTGTCTTTTGTGCTGGGGAGGCCGTATTCTGTACAAGGAGTAGCATCAAATCTTGGGCTTTTCAAATGGAAATCATGTGGAATGTGCAAAGGCTGTTTTAATTTTGCTTTCCTTGCCATAATGATGCAAGTGACCCACCTTCTTCAGCCCTTTTTGCTCAACAGGAATAAATCACTAGGCCCTGAATCACTGCTTGAAGTAATTCTGTAACACCTGTCTCCTTACAGTGACAGCAGATGAGCTGTGGAAAGGTGCTTTAGCAGAAACTGGTGCCGGAGCAAGGAAAGGAAGAGGCAAGAGAACCAAGAGGAAAAGAAGGAAGGATTTGAACAGGGGTCAGGTCATCGGTGAAGGTAAGCTTATAAAAACAGCTGTTGTGCTTTCTAAGACTTTTTTCTCTGCAAAATTTTACAGATGTTTTACGAACTAGAAGCATCAAGACATTTCTAATGAGGGGCATCAGGAAATGTGGTTTTAGAGTCCAGCCAAATGGCTTACTGCCCCATGATTCAGGGGAAGGAAAATCCCGTAGAAAGCGATTCGTTCATTGAGTTGTTCATGCCACAAGCCTTAAGTGCCCTTGTGTGGCACCCTCTGTGAAAGGCCCTGGGCTCGAAGAGTTTGCAGTTCAGTGGTAGGAAATCAGAGTTAGCGAACTTCTCTGCTGAGGGTCAGGAAGTGAGTGTCTTCAGCCTCGTGAGCCGCATGGTCTCTCTGCAGCCATTCCACTCTGCCCGTGTAGCAGAGGAGCGGGTACAGGTAATACGCAACTGAATGGGCACAGCTGTGTTCCAATAAAACTTTATTTACAAAAACAAGTGTGTGGGAATTTTAGTGTGCGGACTGGGGATCCCCTGAATTGAAAGTGAGGAGTCTTAATTGCTCGACTGCCAGGGAAGTCCCTTGATGCCTTTTTTATTGTCCTCAATTCCAGTTGCCTCCACTAAGGAAACCACTGATTTCATTTTGATGTGTTTCCTTCTGACATTTTCTTTTTTTTTTAATTTAAACTTTTTATTTTGTATTGGGTTATAGCTGATTAACAATCCTTCTGATATTTCTAATGCTTTTGTATACATAAAAACCCTAAGAGGAATATACATTTTCTTTTAAAAATAATCAGATTATATCACATGGTACATGTTCTCTTATACTTCACTTTTTTTTTCACTCAATAATAGGCCTTAGAAATTATTCCATATCAGAACCTACAGGACTGCCTTATTCTTTGAGTTTAATGCAGCATATTTCATAGGTTGGATATGCCGTAGTTCATTTTGCTGTTTCAATATTGCCAGACAGTTAGCTTGTTTCTCTTTTTGGCCTTTACAAGTAACACCTCAGTGGACATCCTTGTCCAAGCACACATATGCTTCATAACTGAGTGGCAGCGTTTCTCTAGCCAGTACCGTTAAGTGGAATTATTGACTGTTACAATGGGTATGTTTAAAATTTCACTAGATGGTGCCAGGTGGCCTGTAAAGTGAGTATGTTAGTTTAAGCTCCCACAGCAGTATCTATCTGTATGCCCATTGCCTGGCATTTTAATACTCAAGAAATGAATGCTTTTAAAAGAATTATTTCTGTGTGTTTTTAAACCTTCAGGGCGTTGTGGCTTCCTATGGCCTGGTCTGAATGCCCCACTTATGAAAAGCGGAGCTATACAGACTATCACTCAAAGAAGCAAGGAAGAGCAAGAAAAGGTGCAGGCTGATATGGTACAACAGAGAGAAGAGTGGGACCGGAAGAGGAAGATGAAGGTTAAACGGGAGCGAGGATGGAGCGGAAACTCATGGGGCGGCATCAGTCTTGGCCCCCCTGACCCTGGTCCCAATGGAGGTAACAGAGTCCTGGTTTCACTAACATTGTGATGGAGAGGGCACGCCTAGGTTCTGGAATTCTTTAATACGGTTCTATTTACTCCTCTGTTTAGATTGCCCTTTTCTAAAACAAGGATTTGAATATCACTGGAATAACTTCACACTGTTAACCAGCTGTATTTGATGAACCACTAGAGGCCTGTAAACCAAAAGGTACTCCACAGATAGGATGCAAAGCGCTGGGCTCTGGCGTCTCCCTTGTGTGGCTTCCCAGAGCCTTCGAGTGTGGCGGTGTGCATTACGCCTGCTACGAGTCACCCATAGCATGCAGCTCCCCAAGTGCTGTTGGTCATGGGGTATGGAGCAACATGCCTTGGGAGTGCTGTTTTGATAACAGAAGAAACCAAATAGATGTCATTAAGCATCCTAAAAGAACACATGAGATAAAAGTTGATAATATTTATCAGATGAAATTAGAAAACAAAGTCATCTCCCCCACTGTTTCCTGAGTATGTAAAGAAGTAAAAATCATCTGAAAAATTTGTTCTTGTCTATGAACAGGAGATGAGAAAGTAGGCAAGAGTTTGGCTCCTTTCTTAAGTTTGGCTTAAAGAGGAGAGGAGAGGTTGAGATGGAGAGACTCAGGCTAACACACTGAGGACTTAGAAGAATGCTTCCATCGGGAGAATGACGATAAGGCGGGGAGAGGGGAAAAACCCAAGAACTCAAGTCCCTCCTAGGGGTCCAGATTTAGCCTGTAGACAAAGGGGTGTACTTGTGACAGAAGAAAGGGCAGTGGACAGAGTCAGGCGAGCTGTATTTTGACAGTGAGTGTCGTCTCTCCGGAGGCTTCATTGAGTCTTTGAGAAGGAGATGGGAACATGGGCGAGTGTGGCCACCAGAGTGTGTTGATGAAATCATAACATATCTGGGCCTGGCCTCAGAATTACCCAGTGGAGTGGGAATTGGACCGAATTTAGAGGAAAGGAGATTGATGTGAGTTGATAATCACTGAAGCCAGCTCATGGTACATAAACTTACATTTTGCTGGTTGTTTTGTTGTTTATGAATGTAAATTTCCTATAGTAAAGTCAAAATAAAAGAACAGGGAGTGTTTGAAGTGGCTGCTGTGGTGAGAAGAGAGGGACCTAGGTAAAAGGGTGCAGAAGGCCTGCAGACAGCAGAGAGGACCTAAGCGTGTGCCACGCGCTGCCTTCTCTGCAGTAGCGCCCCGCAGGTCCGCTGTGGGCAGACAGCGGCACTGACTGCATCCTAGATGGTGTGGTGGCGGGAAGAGGTGAGCGAGTCGAGCACATGCACAGGACCTAGCGGAAGTGGTGGACGGTAGTGTCTTGACTGCGTGGGAGAGGCTGGAAGACCAGAGGGGTGATGGAGAAAGGGCGCAGTGGTCAGGAGTCTGGAGATGCTGGCCAAGCCCCAAGAACCATTGCCTTTGAGTCACTGCGTGAGAGCTGGAGGGGAAGGAGGATACAGTCGGGAAGGGGGTGGCCGAGTTTATGAATTTAGGGGTGGAACAGTTTCTGGTAGTGATGAGGACCAGGGTGTGACCTTGAGAGTGGCACCAAAATATCTGAGATTCTTAGTGAAAAGTCAGTGATGGTGCCAATGTTAAAAAATGCTGTCATACACTAATTACATAGACACATTTATCTATATTCCTGTTTTTTTTTCCTCCCTGCAGAAACATATGATGATTTTGATACCAGGATACTTGAGGTAGGCATGCTGAACTAAATACCCAGTTAAGCCTTCAGAGAAGTTGGGGTAGTAGATATTGAGGGGATGCGGCAAGAAGAACAGTGAAGAAAAGCCTTTGATGTGTGACTTCTGAGCTACAGGGCTGCTTTGTGTAAGGAAATGATCAAACTTCAATTTCATTTCTCTTCTGACTGCTGCCCTTTTGGGGGGCTGCTCATCGGGGCCTCGTGGCAAGGCGACTTCACTGGTATTGTTGATACCCGAATTTGGAGATTGCATTAAATTTCCCCCTCCTTAAAGCTGCAGTAGCAATTTCTCTCGGAATCAGCTGTATCTGACACTTAGTTCCGGAAGCAGAGGTTGGGGGGAGACATGGGGAGGGGTAGAAAGCTTGGAGTTCCTGTGAATGTCCAGCTCTTTCTGGGAAGAGGTTCTGCTGGGCTGCTTATAGGCTCAAGTACTTTATGTCTTTAGGTCCTGGGGTACCCCTTGTGGAAGTTAGTCTTTCAAGAATTTTGTCCGTGGGAGTGATTTCCAGTAAGAGGATCCGCAAGAGTGGACTTGAGCTCCCTTTTTCTTTAACTTCACTTTATGGGAAAGGGGCCGCCACGTAAGCAGTTAACAGTTTCGTAGTTCTTGGTGAATTTATAAATATGCCCCCAAATGTAGATTTTTCTACAGTGCATAACAGTCAGATTTTCACAAGTTTCTGTCTTTCTCGTGAGTCTAATCCATGGAGATCCACTTCTTTGCTGATTATTTCTGAACCCTGCGTTTTATCATTTATAAGATTCAAACTTTTTTGTATTTTAGCATTTATGCTATAGGGATGTGTCAGTCAAGTCAGTTACCAACTGTGTCAGAGTTTAATCAGCAACTTTTCTTTCTTCTGGTGCCTTCATTAGAATAAGGTAGACTGTGTTTTACGATTTCTAATCTCTTTAAAAGTTATCTCAGCCAGATCATTTAACCAGCTTGTAAAATAAGAAGAGAAAGTCCTGTTTCCATCTTACTCCTGAAGATGGAGGTTTGCTTTGGAGGAAGTATGCTGTTTGTGCTTGTGGGAGTGAGGGACGATGTGTGTGTTCAGAGTGTGTGTGTGTGTGTGTGTGTGTGTGTGTGTGTGTGTGTGTGTGTGTGTGTGTAGGTTCCTCCAGTTCCCTACTATTTCCTTAAGGGGTAACATTTATGAACATTTTGTCCTCGAGGTGAGAAATGTTTTCAACATGACGGCCAAAGAGGGAAGGAAGAGATCCGTCCGTGTCCTGGTCGCCGTGGGGAACGGCAGAGGAGCCGCAGGCGAGTCGGGGGAGGACATGAGGAGCTGGCGGTGAGGGTGGACCGGCGTGGCCTGGGCTCAGCTCTGCATTCAGTGGCTTCAGGCTTTCCCCACTGATTGTTTTTCAAGGTGGCCTAGGCTCACAGACCTTGTGGTGAACTCGAGTAATTCCTTAGAGGGAAAAGAGAGATCTTCCTACACCTGCTTTTTTCCATGAGGACAGTGAATGTTTTAAAAGGCTTAAGACACTGTTGTATTATGTATAATAGTAAAAAAAAACTGGGAGTGGGGAGAGAGACAGTAAATATTCCACAATAGGGACATAGTTACCAGAAGAGTATAACCAAACATTGTGATACTCTATAGCCATTAAACAGTTATGGGAAATTACTTATAAAATAATCATTAGGTCAAACAGACAAACTAGAAACCACTTCATGTAAGACTATAATATAATCCCAATTTTTAAAAAGTAGGCTTATATGCAAAGAAAAACCTGTAAGGATTGGCAGAGTATACACTGAAAAGGTTAAACTGTTTAATTAGCATGTTTGCCAGTTCTTCAGATTTCTTCTTGAGACTCTTCATAAAGTTTCCACAGGGAACACCTGTTTTTGAAATGTACACGTGAATGTGTGAAGGAAAGAAAACTGGGAAACTGCCTCCTTACACCACACTGACACTATAAAACAGGCGTTTATGACGCCGGTAGGTAGTATGTTGCCAAAGGAAACGACTCTTTAACAGTCAGTTTTCTTCCCAGGAATTCTTTGTTCCTATACCACCATATATTTTCTGTAAAAATAATTTTATTCACTTATTTGGCTGTCCTGGGTCTTTGTTGCTGACGGGCTGTTCTCTAGCTGTGTTGAGCAGGGTGCTGTCCAGTGGCAGCATGAGCTCCTCAGTGCAGTGGCTTCCCTTGTTGCAGAACGTGGGCTCCAGGAGCGGGAGTGCTCGTGGTTGTGGCTCCCGGGCCGTAGAAAACTGACTCAGTAGGTGTGGTTCGCGGGCTCAGTTGCTCCACCACGTGTGGGATCTTCCCAGATCAGGGCCCGAACCTGTGTCTTCTGCAGGCAGATTATTTACCACGGAGCCACCGGAGAAGCCCAACAGTGAGCTTCTTGTACATGTCATTTGTTGTACTTTTGGAAGTATATTGATAGGGGAAATTTCTTGCAGTGAAATTGCTACCTCAAATATTTTTACTTTTTCTTTTAAAGGTTTTGCCATTGGGAAAGCCACTGAACGGGCAGATGCTTTCAGAAAAGTATGTACATTTTTTTCTTTGTTAACAGTAAAAGATCAATAATGTCTGTGCTAGACTTCGTGGAAACCACAGAAAAATACTTACTGTCAAAGGTTACTGATCTCATAAAAGGCAATTTCAGAAGGGCCTGTATTCTTGCATCATTTCTATTAATTAGCCTTGTGATTGCTTACCAGAACTATGAGACAGCGGGGAAACTTTGAACAGAATGTTAAACAATATTAAGGAATTATTGATTTGGTTTGGGTTTTTTTTTTTTTTTTGGTGTGATAGTGATGTTATATATATATATTTTAATTAAATCCTTGACTTTTGGAAGCATCTGCTGAAATTTTGCTGTAAATTTGCAGTTTTCCATAATAAAATATTTTATAAAAGTTATTTTTTGAATCTCTGAGAAAAAGTAAATTCCAACAAGAGATTTAAGAAAATTATTTTCCTTTCTTTCAGGCAAAGAACAGAGCCGTTCACTATTTGCATTACATAGAACGATATGAAGACCATACCAGTGAGTGTCAGTCTTTTCTTTTAAAATTTTCAGGCTTATACTTCTTTCTCTATGTGTAGTAATATATCTCTGTGGGTATTTTTGTGTTTCTTTGCGTGTTACTACCTTCTTTCATATAAATATGTAAAAATGTAGAAACAAACTTACTCTCACGAGAAGGTTAGCAGTGAGTGAAATCAGAGCTGGTTGCTCGTCCTTGGCCGGCGCGTGGTGGCTGTGTAGGGCCGTGTTGCTTGCTTTGCGTATTGGCAAAAGGGCGTTAAAGCTATGCCCCTAACCCTTCTTATGTTTCTGTTTTTGCCCTCCAGTATACCATGATATTTCCTTAACATTTAAAAGGACACATATCAAGATGAAGAAACAACCCAGAGGTAACTAAAAAAATTCTTATGATGTATTGGAGGTAAAGCAGAGAAACTGTATCAGTTTCATCCTGCCCCCTGTTTTTGCTCACCTTTGCCTGAACTTATTTTGAAAACACTAAAATGGACAGGCCTAAGTTAGATTTAAGTAGATTGAGGTTTTGAGGGAAGTAAAAAGCAGTCAGCCTTGGGACTTCCCTCAGGCTTCCAATGCAGGGGGCTCAGGTTTGATCACCATTTGGGGAACTGAGATCCCACATACTGCAAATCATGACAGAAAAGTAAATGAATCAAATGGTATAATTCAATGATTTTTTTTTTTTTTAAGTAGTCAACCTACTTAGACTTACATGATTACAAACACATTCCAGGGGTTACTGTAGGTGGGAAGGGCACTTAATGAATAGGAAACAGCAACTGAGTGAGTAGTTGAGTTTGTAGTGGGAGCATTGGTTCAGTCAGTCAGTTCAGTCGTGTCTGACTCTTTGCAACCCTGTGCACGCCAGGCCTCCCTGTCCATCACCACTCCTGGAGTTTACTCTGTCCTTTGAGTCGGTAATGCCATCCAACCATCTCATCCTCTGTCCCCTTATCCTCCCGCCTGCAATCTTCCCCAGCATGAGGGTCTTTTCGAATGAGTCAGTTCTTCGCATCAGGTGGCCAAAGTATTGGAGTTTCAGCTTCAGCATCAGTCCTTCCCATGAATATTCAGGACTGATCTCCTTTAGGATGGACTGTTGGATCTCCTTGCAGTCCAAGGGACTCTCAAGAGTCTTCTCCAACACCACAGTTCAAAAGCATCCGTTCTTTAAAAGCATTGGTTGCTCCTAGAGAATTCACTGATGGATGCTGCAGATGGTTCTTTTCCAACAGCGTATTCGGCTCCATTCATTTACTCTCAGCAAGGGTGAATTGAACAACTTTGGTGAGCCAGGTGCTGCACCAGGCTCTGAGGATCTGGAGATGGGCCTTCGTCCTGTCTTGGGAAGAGCAGGCAGCCAGAGATTAGGGTCATGGGTCTATGCCAGTTATGCCCGGTGGACTCAGGCAGTAGAATTCTTAAACATTCTGATGTGTTTCACCTGTGGTTCTATAGTAAAAATGGTTTTGTATAACTCTAGGTAATATCTTAAAAAGTCTGGTTCAGAAGATACAACATACACAGTATTTAAATTTTTCATGCCAAAGCTTCTAATACAATTTTACTAGAGCCATGGCATGGAAATAAGAAAGAAAAAAGGTCAAATACAGTACCAGTTATATTAGAGCACCTGAACTTGGCTTCTGCTTCAAAATCATAAGTGATCATTCATATGCCAGATAATAAAAACATTTATCATTAGAAAAAGTATTGAGTTGAACACTTGGACATTAAGGTTTAGACCTGTGCTATCCCATTTGGCTTTTGAGTACTTGAAAGGTGGCTTCTGGGAATCCCTGTGTCAGATACCACCAGATTTCAGAGCCTCCATATGAAAAAAAAAAAAAAGAATAAGAAATAGCTAAAAAATATTATGGTATTGAGGACATGTTGAAATGATAATGTTTTGGACATACTGGATTCATAAAATACGTTATTAAAAACAGTTTTACCTCCTTTAAAAAAATCTTTTAAAACTGTATCTGCAAGATCATTTGAAAACATATATATGGCTTGCATTTGTGGCTTGTGTAATGTTTTTGTTAGACATGTTACTTTGGATACATCTTTATCTAAATGATTTTTGAAAGACTGCTGGTTATAATTGCAGAAGTTACTCTTTTTTTAAATCTTCACTGTCTTCTGATTAAAGCTGTATTTTTCAGCTCAGCTTTAAGGTATGTGCTGAGTTTTATGCCTGGCTAATCAGAGTGCTAGAGAACTTCCCAAGTGGTACCGTGGTAAAGAATCTGCCTGCCAATGCAGGAGCCACAGGAAATGCGGGTTCAATCGCTGGGTCCGAAAGATACCCGGGAGAAGGAAATGGCAGCCCACTCCAGTGTTCTTGCCTGGAGAAGCCCGTGGACAGAGGAGCCTGACGGGCTACAGTCCATGGGGTAAGGAAGAGTTGGACACGACTGAGTCACTAATCAGCAACACCATGGGCAGGGATTACAGGTAGTCAAGAGTAGGGTGAGTGGCTGGAGGGGAAACCGCCGAAGATTTAGAGGCCAGCATGGAGGTGAGAAGGGCGGGCCAGTAACTAGGAGGCAATCTGGGGGAGGGTGTGTTACTGAAGCCAAGAGTTTCTCCAGAAGGAGGAAGTGGATGATTCAATGCAGCTGACCATTCAAGGAGGGTGAGAACAGATGTCTGGTGAGCCTTAGGTAAGATGGGCATGGGGTGCCAAGAAACTTCAGGCATCTCTGTTAATCTTAAGAGCCCTATTTTTTGTCCATGTGTTTAAACAAACTTATAGGTATATGTATTTTAAAATTAATCAATTAATTAGTTTATGGTTGTGCTGGGTCTTTGTTGCTCCTCAGGGGCTTTCTCTAGCTGCGGTGTGCGCACAGGCAGGAGTTGTGGGGCACGGGCTTAATTGCTCCGAGGCATGTGGGATCTTCTTGGACCAGAGATCAAAGCCATGTCCCCTGCACTAGCAGGCAGATCCTTAACCACTGAGCCAGCAGGGACGTCCAGAAACACATATATTATTTATTTAGTCCGTATAACATCTCATTTAAGTCAGAGTCATCCTTGAAGTTCAGTAAGTTGTGAAAGGTCACCCAGCTGGGAAGTGATGAAGCCAGAATGTGGACATCTAAACCCAGAGCTGGAAGCCATGTGAAGCCAGCAGGTGGCGCCACCTGCATTGTGGGCGAGCGGGCAGGCGTTTGACTTGATTTTCCTCTTTCTAGGCTATGGCCTCCGCTGCCACCGAGCCATCACTACCATCTGCCGGCTCATCGGCATCAAAGACATGTACGCCAAGGTCTCTGGCTCTGTCAACATGCTCAACCTCACCCGGGGCCTCTTCCAGGGGCTCTCTCGCCAGGTAGGTCAACCCTGCTCTCGGAAACTGAGGAGCCAGTTTGTATTTCAGCGGTGTGCTCTGAGAGCAGCATCTCCTGGGCCGTTCTGGAGTTGCTCTTGGGCCACCTGAGGACCAGGCATTCTTTGTCTGTGGGTGCATTAGGTTAGTTAATCCAACTGAAGAGGTAATTCATGAGGGTTATCCTTTAAAAAAAAAACTGCATGGGTTTTTGAAGTTTTAAAATTAAGTATTTTTAAAAGCCAGTAATTATAACCTTTTATTATGGAAAGAATATGTGCTTGTTCGAAAACTCCAACAACATAAAAATGTTAACTAAAAAGGGAAAGTCCTCTCCTAATCCTGTCCTTTCATTGGGAACCGAGGTGAAGGCTCCGGGCACCTCCACTCGAGAGCGGTCTCCAGTCTGTTTGATGTCACCTGCATAGGTCGTTCAGGGGGACATCTGAGTCAGCGCGAACTTTGCCCTTAATAGTTGAGATTATCTCTCCACATAGATGGGGCCTCCGGGCCGCTGCCCAGCTCACCCCCGCAGCCTGGGCTGGGCTCGCAGTCACACCAGCGGCAGGGAGGAAGGTCTGTCGTTGCAGGGGCCCCTCCCCCAGCTCTGCAGGGCTGGCTTGTCCCTTGAAAGAAAGGCCGGGTGGCCCTCAGCAGAGCTGAGTGAGCAGAAAGACAGCCGGGTTCAAGAGGCATTCACGGACCTCTGTTTGCTGCGGACTTTGGCAGGCTCTCTGACAGGCTGCGCTGGCTGTTTCTGAATAATAAAGTGATCCATGGAGTAATTGTAGCAGTCACTGTTTAAAATAGGAAAACTAATTGAAAGAAAAGTTTTGCCTAAAAGAACTTTTTTGATCAGCTGTGTCTTAGTACTATCTAAAAACATCTTTCAAAAGCACTTCTAAATTTAAACTTACTTTTAGAGACTTACTTGTTTGATGTAACTTAAAATATTTGTTTTTAGGTTATATTTATGGTCAAGTAGACCTGTTCTTTTATGTGATATTTTGTTTTGTGTTAGTACTTTGAATCTTTGGCTACAGTGACTACGTATCATGTCTTCTAAAATGGCATCAGCTATAAGAAGTTGCATTATGCTATTCAAAAAAAATGACACCACTGTTCTAAGCGACACACCACCAATTATAAGACACTCCAATTTATTTATGAATTAGCTCTTCTCTCTTCTAGTTTAAAATATACGCAGAATTAGAATAGTACAGGGTGTACTATCCTCACGGCATTTTAGATATTTTAATATATTATCTGTAAACCATCTATTGAGTTTACTCACTGTGTCCAGGCTTTTATGGCTTCCTTCTGTTACGAATTCTCACGGCTCTGTTACACACCAACAGTTAGCTGCTCATGCACCCCAGCCAACCCCAGTCATTGTGAACCAAACTCACTCACAAGTATTTCATCATGTATCTCTAAAAGATAAGGATTAAAAAGTACCAAACAGTACTACCATCATGCCTAAAAAATTACCAGTAACTCAGTATCAAACATCTAGTCAGTGTTCATAGAAATGTATCCATTTGTCAGATTAAAAAACATTTTTTATATAGTTTATTTGAATCAGATGGCAGAAAAGAGCAATGCGTTTAAAATCTTTGCTGTGTCTTTTAAATCACTTTGAATCTGGAAGTTTGTTTTTCTTTTTTCTCTTAGTTTTCTGTTGTTGAAGAAACCCAGTTGTCTGCCCCAGTCTGGTGCTGGATATCAGGATGCTTGGCATCCTGTCTCCCTGCATGTCCTGTAAATCAGCAGCTAGAACAGGGGCATGATGAGTTTCAGGTTCAGTCTGAGGCACAGCATGGCACGGGACTGGGAGGTTGAGGAAGACAGGAGCCCAGAGGCCAAGGCCCTTTCTCCATGCCCCCTGGGGGTGGGGAGGTGGGGCGGGATGATTCTGCCCCCAGCAGGTCACCGGTAGTATAGCCGCAGGAAGTTCCTGCTCTTTAAGTTAGAGACTTCAGATTTTTTTGTGTTTTGCATTTGTTGTTTTTTTTAAAATAAAATCTTACTTTCAATCACTCTTACATAAATTCAGTTAGCTAATAAACTTGACATTATATTACCTGGGCCATGTTTCCTGCTGTAATAATCACCTTCAGTTAATGAACTCTTAAGAGTTGCTACATTTAATCAGCCACACAGTTCTGCCATGTCAGGGGCAGACCCCATTAGACCAGCCTCACAGACCTAACCTGGTGTTCTCTCCATTTGGTTGTCCCCAGGAAACCCACCAACAGCTGGCTGACAAGAAGAGTCTCCATGTTGTGGAATTCCGGGAGGAATGTGGCCCTCTGCCCATCGTGGTTGCCTCACCACAGGGGGCCTTGAGAAAGGATCCGGAGCCGGAAGATGAGGTTCCAGACATCAAATTGGACTGGGACGATGTCAAGGCCGAGCAGGGAATGAAGCGCTCTGTGTGGTCAGGTTTAAAGAGAGCTGCCACGTAGGCCTCCCTGCTGCCTGGGCCAGCCTGGCACCGGGCGCTTCCAGCACCTGGGAGAGACATCCTCTCACACTTTAGATTCTTTTTTTTTTTTTAAAAAAAGGAAAGGCCAACCTTACATTTGTTTATTTACAGATAATAAATAATGCAGATGTAATTGATGGAGCATGTCATACATACCAGTCACTGTGATAGGAACTTTACATACGTGTCTTAGTTAAAAACTACTTCAAATATTTATTTAAACTAGTAAAAATAAAATGAACTGGGGAGGCAGGGCTGCTAGTCTGACCTGATGAAAAATAATGTGCAGTCAAGTTGTAGTTACTTGACTGTAACACACAATTGGAAAGCAGAGGAAAATATGCAGACTTAGTTCTTTTTGACTCTAGAAATTCCCTTTTTAGTAAACCTCTTTGTGTCCAGGTTTTGGTGGTTGCTCAGCGGTAAAGAATCTGCCAGGAGTGCGGGAGCTGTAGGAGTTGGCGGTTTGATCCCTGGGTTGGGAAGGTCCCCTGGAGGAGGGCCTGATGGCCCACTCCAGTATTCTTGCCTGGAGAATCCCAGGGACAGAGGAGCCTTGGTAGGCTACAGTCCACAGGGTGGCACAGAGTTGGACAGGACTGAGGCGACTTAGCGCGCACACACTAGGTATTACATTATACCTGCATCACTTAACTGGTGATGACTTTGTGCTGGTTTGAGTGAAGTATACAATCCTTACCTCTCTTCAAATCCCCTTTCCTCCTGTTTCTATAATTGTTTTAAAATTTCCTCTGCCTACATCGAGAGGTCCCAGCACACAGTAGGTGCTCCGTCAACACCCAGTCTCTCTGGTCTGAGGACCTTCCTGCTATTGCTCAGCTTCTTCCATGCCCTCTTCGCCAGGCCACATGGGTTTCCTGGGAGCACTGCACTTAGCAGGGAGGACTAACCACTGGCCAGAACTTGTACCTGCAGACACTTTCTAAACAGCTGGATGCAGACAGAGCTGAGCAATGAGATGCACCAGCAGAAAGACTGGACCAAGGTTTGCTAGGGGTAGGAAGGCGAGTGGTCTGGGTGAAGGAAAACAGGGAGGGCATTTTTTGAGACTTCCCATCCTCATTACATCCAGTGCGAAGAAGATGCAAATCAAATGCCCAATGAAACTGCACATTATAAAAATGACTCAGGATATGAGGAATGAGAAAGTCATGTCAGAGAATCTTCTGCAAAGCTTGGGACTAACGAGGCTTTAGTGTTACTGGCAACTGAAAAAGGAAAAGAGAGAAAGCATGTCACAGCTTCTTTATAAAGAGAATGACTGAAGTTTCAAAACCTTGAGAAAACTTGGGAAATTCAACTAAGCCTGCAGTTTCTTTTTTGTTGTTGTTGGGGTTGAACATGAGCCTGTGTTAGCATCACGGGTGCTTTATGAAAAAAATGAAACTTTCTCAGTCAACCCTTGGTTGCAAATTTTGTTAAACATGTGACAAACTTCCTATCATTTCTTTGTATTTAAAATTTTCAGTATAAGCCCCGATCAAATCTTTTGCTCCTAATTTCCTGCAACATTTAAAAAAATTTGGCTGTGCTGGGTCTTAGTTGTGGCATGTGGGATCTAGTTACCTGACCAGGGATTGAACCTGGGTCCCCTGCATTGAGAGTGAAGTGTTAGTCACTGGACTACCAGGGAAGTCCCTACTGTAACATTTTAACTGAAGTTTTAAGTAGACTCAATGAAAGTGGCCTTTTCTGGTACAGTTACTCTGGAATAACAAACAGCTGTCATCTAAACTGCCCTTTGATGCTGCTTCTGAGATTTGGTGTAAGCAAGGATTCCTTAGAAAGAAAGCTGACATGATGGTGTTGCTCACATGGGAGAATAAAAAAAAAAAAACAAGAAATAGCCCCGTGAGAGGATTGACCATAAAGGCACTTTATAAATTTTTGAAGAGTTTATCATGTATCATCCTGTAAATATTTGCTGGGAGAGTTTTATTCTCTATGACAACTAGAATATCCTTGAAGATGTAAGGTATCCATAAAGACCTAGAAACATGCTGCAAGATGGATACTCAAAAGAGCCCATGGAAAATTGCAATCGACAGAAACAAAGACTCAGTCCAGGGACCAGTGGGGGATCCTTGTTTTGTGGTCTCTCAGATCACAGTCCCCACTTCCCACTCCACCACCCCCTTCAATAGGAAATGACCCTAGAAAGACTTCTCAACTCTCGGAGGCTAAAGGTAACGAGCCCTTTACCCTGACATGAAGGTACATGAACAGTCAACAAAGCACCCACAAAGAGAATGTCGCTTTTTGTTTTCTTTTTCCACCATCAAGAGCAATTCTGCAACCTCAAATGTTATGCTGGAAGGCAGCCTGATTAGTTACCATTGTCTGTGTTTTCAGGAATGTTCTCTGTTCCTGTAGGAAACCTTGCATCTGATTAAAGAAAACACGGCATGGACCACGTACAGCAGTGTGACTATGATTGAAAACACCTGAAACCAAGAAAAATAACCATTACTGGGGGTGCCTGGTGAGAGGGCAAGTCCTGGGCCTTCCACGCTGGGCTGGCGGCTTGCATGACACTTGGCCCTGAAGTGTGTGGGCTGCCGTTGCTTCCCATCACTCACATAGTCATCCTTTCCTGCAGAGCCCAGGTGGAGCCCAGGTGTAGCCCAGAACGCTTTAGGCAGTGACTCCAGGTGACCTATTGCATCTCCTAACTTTGGCATGCAAAGTCAGCCATCTGCCATCACACATCTCCATTTGGTGCTACCCAGTTGGAAACGAGGGCCCTCAAGACCCCTCCAAAGATACTTGCAGGCGAATATCCCCTGCTCTTCATGGAAAACTTCCTTCCTGCACACCAGGACCACCCGAGTCTGCCAGCTGTGATTCCAGCAGCCTTGGCTCGGAGAATATGACCGCGTGGGTTTGCTGGCTCTGCTTAAGGTCTCATTGCTGCCTGGACATCCTCAGACCCCCACTAGAATTTTACGCTAAGATCCTGAATTTCACAAGCATAGGCCAGGAAGCCAGGACACAGGAAGTGAGGGACTGGCATGGGGAGAAGGAATTTTGAGCTTTTGCTGAAAGGAGGGGGCTTACTGAGAAAGCTGCTGGAAGTAGAGGCTGAGAAATGTGGCAGACGGTCACACTGTGCCTGGTCAAGGCCCTGACCTGCCATGTTTTCACTGAGGCACCGTCTGTCCTATCACCCAGCTCGGAGTGGCTGGCCCTGAGGGCTGCCTGCCCACAAGCAAACATCTGCATCTGGCTTGACCTTGGGTGTGCGGTCAAGAGTTTCCAGCTGCTGGGGTTGGGATGAGGGAGGTACCGATGGGTTCTCTATTGTGGGGGTGAAGAAACAGTCCCTTGAAGGTGACGGAGGAGGTGGATGACCCTCCCAGGGGAAGGAGGAACAACCAGGTGCTGCCTTGCTGTAGTTGGGAGCCATCTTGGGAGATGAACTAATATGGGAGAGGCTCCCACACTGTGGGACAGTTGAGGGGGTCCCAGGGACCATGAGGGGCCCTGCTTATGGAACTGGGGAGCGGCTGGGAGCTGAGGGGAGTGTGTGGCTTCCCCGGGGAAGGGGATGGGCCCCTGGGGACGAGCAGACAGGCTTTGAGGCTCTCTGCCCGAGACCCCTCCCTCTGGGAGCAGGAAGGGCACCCACACTAACCCCCTCCCCCGAGCCCAGCGGCACCCCCAGCCCCGCCGCGGGTTTTATTTCAACCTCTGCTCTTCAGTCACTCGGGTGTGTCCAGCTTTGTGACCCCATCGGCTGCAGTACGCCAGGCTTCCTTGTCCTTCACCACCTCCTGTTTGCTCAAGTTCACGTCCACTGAGTCAGTGATGCTGTCTAACCATCTCATCCTCTGCTGCCCTCTGACCTACCCTTCCCAAAAGGCATGCGGGGGCACAGCTTTGGCACCTAGGATGGTCATGTTGTGGCCTGTCGTCACATTTGACCTCAGGGTTTCCTAGAAGTCTAAGTAAGGAGTAACGTTTCTTCAACTTTTTCTTGTTTTTTAAACAATGTTCATGGTTAGAAATACACCTGATATGAATTAGCGCGCTGATGCCAGCCTACACAAGCACAATTCTGGAGAAGAGTTCTAGGAAACAATACATTCTCATTCCTTGCCATTCTTTTTTTTTTTTAATTTATGCATTTTAATTGGAGGGTAATTGCTTTACAATGTTGTGTTGGTTTCTGCCGTATATCAACATGAATCAGCTGTAGGTTATGCATATGTCCCCTGTCTCTTGAATTCCCTGTCATTCTGATCCATTTCAGCAACGAGAAAATTAAGTCATGAACTCATGGCCCACTAAGGGGTCTTGTCCCCACAGTTCCTTTTAGAGCTTAGGGACCTGCAGGCCAGGTGCCCCGGGACACAGTCTCACCCCATCTATTCTCCTAATGGGGTGAGGGAGGTTCCAGCCCGTGTTCTAACCATTGCTACCTGGGAAGTCTTGGGAGGAAGTGGCTTAATAGCTCTCTCATCCTCCAGGGAAACAAAGAATTGCTGTCTCATTTTATAGGTGAGCAAACTGAGGTTCAGAGGCACAAGAGACTTGCAGAAAGAATGAGTGTGAAGTTCACACCGTCTTACTGCACAGCTTCTCAGAGCTGTCAGGAAGGAGACGCCGTCGACAAGAGACAAAGGTCTAGTCCCAGAAGCAGACACCCACAGCTGGAGGCCTGGACATGCTGTGCCTGGAGATGCCTCCCCGCAGCCCCGAGCCAGGGCCTGGGAGACACTGGCCGCTCAGTTTCCCATCCCTGGTCTCGACGCCCTGACCGTGAGCGTCCCTGGAAGGCCCTCAGGGACAGCCTGGAACCCAGGCGGCCAGACTCTGCTCACACTTGGACCCCAGGCTCCTCCAGCTCCTGGTCACCCCAGGGGGAGTTGTGCACGCTCCTGGCTCCCCATCTGTGACATGGGTGTGATAACAGCACCTGCATCCTCGGGCTGCTGTGAGGGGGAAGTGAGATTGTTCACAGGAGCTCCGACAGTGCAGGCCCTCACGGTCACGCCCCCTCCCGCATCTGCCCCCTCAAAGCCCGCCCAGGCTCCGGCCCCTGGCCAGCCCGGGCCCATGCACCGCAGCACTGACTGTGCCCGAGGGGATCTGGGCGCATCAGTTCCCTCCTCTGGGGCTTTCTTTTTCCAGAAATCGGGGTGGAGGGGGGAAGCTTTACTTGGTTGAGAATTAAGTGAACTAAGAACCTCCAGGGAGGACTCAGGAACCCTTCTGCTCAGAGCACCCATCAGTGGGCAGCGGGAGCTGTGAACACTGAGGTGGAACTGAGGACTCACCACAGCGGAGATGTTTTCACTGTAGTGTTTGTATAAGTCGTCTTGCAGGTCGATAGTGACCAGAGTTTCCAGGGCAGAGACGCTGAAGTAAAACAGGGCGGCGAGGCAATGGTAGGCTGTGTCCTGCAGGTCAGAAAGGGCCGTCAGAGAGGCGGGGTGCCCGTGGTGACGTGGGCAGCTGTGGTCCCAGAGGCCCATTGACCCCACCTGTCCCTGCCTGGCCAGGCCCCTCTGTTACCCCTTCCCCGCCCCAACCTCCGGGCCAGCCCCAGCCCCCTCCTCACAAGGACTGATAAACTAACCAGGGCTGCTCGCTGGTTTGGGAGGCAGAGCAAGGACCTTGAAGGAGGAGGGGCTTTCACCTGAGATGAGATCTAGTAAGGGCGGGAGAGGGCCTCTTGGACTGTTGGAAACTGGCTTTGGACATGAGCTGTGTTATCCGTGGTCACAGTCCGGAGTTCAGGTGCAATCTTGGCGCCAGTGCAGAGGGAGAAGGTTAGGCCATGTACATTGTTTTGTTGTTCATTTTGGGGGGTATTCTAGTGGGGCTCCAGGTATGGTTAAAAGGAAAAATGTACTAGAATGGGGTTTGAGTGGTTGTGAATGGAGGGGGTTTCCAAGTCTAGGCTGGAGGGCTTTGGAGAGTACAGAGCCTGGCTAACAGCCCCACGCCCATCCAGGGGAGGTCAGGGCAGGTGACCCAGGTGTCAGTTCCCCCCTTCACAGGCCTCAGGCAGAATTCACTCGAAGAGCGATCACAGGCCATCCCTCTTCCCTGCCCGGTTCCTCTCTGGTGACCCCGCGTTAGAGGCGGGGACGGGAGCGGGGCAGTGAGCACTCCTCACATGGGGCAGCTGGACCCCCCGGACCCCCCGCCGGCTCCCCAGCCCCTCCCGGAGGTGAAAGCCGGTCCGCTGGGCGGTGGGAGACGCCGACCAACCGACCCCTGGCAGGTGCGGGAGGGACAGGGAGAGATGTCAGACTGCTGGTTTTCAGGAGAGGGGAGATCGCAGAGGAGAAGGCAGAGCAGCCCCCGGAGAACCAGGCAGGGACAGACAGCCAACCTCCTGTGCAGGAGCCCTGGGCTGCTGTGGGCCACTCGGCCTTGGAGGGCTCCTCACCCAGCACTGGAAAAGCCCGCCTCCCAGGGGAGTGTCCATTACTACCCCCTGCTCCCAGACACGCAGGGCCGGACTCACCAGGGTGATCCAGAAACTCCAGTTCTTATGGGCACCAACAATGTAGAGGCAAAGCAGGAGAGTGGTGACTATGAAGCAGGACACAGACACGAACAAGACCCAGCCCTGGACCAGGGGGACAGGCACCTGGGCCAAGAGGATGAGGATCCACACCAGCCCCCCAGAGACCTGCAAGGGGGTGGAGAAGGGGCGAGGGTCGGACCAGGAGAGCCCAGGCCCAGAGGTTACACTGGGGAGCCGGGGCTCTTTACAAATGTTAACCCACTTAATCCTCATACTGAACCATTTGTGAGATGGGCAAACTGAGTCATATACAAGGTAAAAATTCATTAGCACGAGAAAGGATTTATGCCATCCAGTTTTATCATTAGAAGAGCTAGTTCTGAGGTTATATCCTTCCTAACTTTTGGATGGCAGAAAGTAAAGAAGAACTAAAGAGCCTCTTGATGAAGGTAAAAGAGGAGAGTGAAAAAACTGGCTTAAAACACCACATTCAAAAAACTAAGATCATGGCATCTGGTCCCATCACTTCATGGCAAATAGATGGGGAAACAATGGAAACTGTTGTAGATTTTGTTTTCTTGCGCTCCAAAATCCGGTGACTGCAGCCGTGAAATTAAAAGATGCTTGCTTCTTGGAAGAAAAATTATGACAAACCTGGACAGCGTATTAAAAAGCAGAGACATCACTTTGCTGACAAAGGCCCATATAGTCAAAGCTATGGTTTTCCCAGTCGTCATGTACAGATGTGAGAGCTGGACCATAAAGAAAGCTGAGTGCCAAACAATTGATGCTTTTGAACTGTGGTGCTAGAGAAGACTATTGAGCGTCTCTTGGACAGAAAGGAGATCCAACCAGTCCATCCTAACGGAGATCAACCCTGAATACTCATTGGAAGGACTGATGCTGAAGCTCCAATATTTTAGCTACCTGATGCAAAGAGCCAACTCATTGGGAAAGACCCTGATGCTGGAAAGATTGAAGTCAGGAGGAGAAGGGGATGACGGAGGATGAGATGGTTGGATGGCATCATTGACTCAATGGACATGAGTTTGAGCAAACTCCGGGAGATGGTGAAGGACAGGGAAGCCTGGCGTGCTGCAGTCCATAGGGTCACAGAATCAGACATGACTGAGCAACCGAATAACAGCAAGTATTTTTGATATAAAAATATCCTTTCTTTTATAAAATGGTAGTGACTAGTTGATCCTTTTGGTCTTTACTTGGCAAAATGAATTAGTTACACTATGTTATTAGCATTAAAAAAAAATTGGCCCCTAAATGTCTAAGTCCAGGACACAAGAGGGCCTGGTCTTGGATGACATAGGACAGGCATGAGAGAAGTACTCTCTCCTCGTCATTATCCAGAAGACACCCTGCTTAGCGTCCTCAGGGTCAGGGAGCCCCCAGGATCATAAGGACAGATGTAGGGGTCGTGACTTCAGTGCCCCAGTCCAGCTGCCCCTGTGGACAAGGCACAACCGCGCTGGGAGTCTCTGCACCTGCTTCCCCTTCTCCTGGTCCATCTCCATTCCAGTGAAGTCTCCCTAGCCAGAAAAGGCCTGGGCTGGGACACAGGTGGACACGGCTTTGCAGTCAGAGGGTCCAAGGAGCTGCAGAGCTTGGCACCATCCTCCTGAGCGTCTGCGGGCTGAGGATGGGAACTCTTGCCCCTGTCGTTATCCAGAAGACACTCTGCTTGGTGTCCTCAGGGTCAGTGAGCTCCAGGAGCGTACGGACAGATGTAGAGGTCATGACCTCAGATCCACAAAGCCAGGGGCTTGTAGACAGGCTTGCCCTCGTTTGGATGGACCTTCTTCTGTCCCTGTGCCCACTGGCTTTACCCAGCAGGATACAGTAGAATAAGGAGATTTCATGAAAGATATGAATGTCAGCCATAAGAGACAAAAATCCTTGGACGCTTAGATCGAACAGGAGTGGGTTCTGTGCAAGAAAAACAGGAGATCTGGTGGGAGGCACCCAGGGGGCCAGCCGTGCAGCGAGCTCACAACAGTGCGTGTGCTGCAGTGAGCAGAGCGCCCTCAGCCAATGGCACTGCTCTGCGGGGCCTCCGGTTCTCTCTTTGGGAATGGGTGTGGTCATCAGTTTTACCCTTTTTCTGCCCTTGTGGTCGGGGATTCTCTTCTGATTCAAACACATCAGCCAGGTAGGAGATAAACGCCAGTCTCTTTCCTGTGGACGCAGGCTGAGAACTAGTGTCTCAGAGAGCCCCGTGTGTGCCAGGGGCATGGGCAGTCTTGCATCAGGCAGCGGACAGACCCCGCCTGGCCTGCAGTGCAGGAGCGGGTGCTCTCAGAGTGGGCTTCCAGGTCAGCTGGGTATGGAGGACTCAGCCGCACCGGCACCCGCACCAAAGGGGCACCATGAACGGAGACCACGGAGGGGCAGGTCTGTCCTAGGGAGGAGTCCTCAGACGTGAGAGCTGGTTGGGTGGCCCCCTTCTGGCCAGGTCCCTCGATCAGCAGTGTCTGGCTTATCAGCAGGCAGCTGGAGGACATGATGGAGGCTGTGGGAGATCAGGGGCAAGGTTTTGTGCCAGCAGGTGCCCTCGCCCTGAAACAGTGCACTGCCAGACAGTGATAAACTGACACGATGACAAATCATGTTTGAAAAGTTAAACCAGGCCAGTGGTTACTGCTCCTATGCCTTCTGGCAGATACAGCAATTTGCTATTAGTATGTGCTCAGAATGCACAAAGCTTCCCCCAGGTCCTGGCACCATGCTGGTGCCACCCTGAAGGCACAAGGCAGGAAGGGCAGCCACAGCATCCTCTCCTCCTTGGCCACCACCCCGGTCAGGCTGGCCAGAGCAGCTCCTAGCAGAGGACGTACTCACTTCTGCCCTCCGTTCCCCTCTTTGGTGAGAAGAGTCTTTGGGACGCCCCTATTGAGATAGGCTATCTGTGTGGTACATGACCCCAGAGACAAGTTAAATGTTCCCTCAACAGCCTCACCCACTCCCAAATCTACTCAACATCCTGCCTGAGAAGGGCATCTAAAGAAAAGGTGGTATGGATCATCCTTACTGCCCCTGCCCCCTCTCCGCTTGCCTCCTTTCAGCACACACTAGCCAGGTGATCTCAGACCATGCATTTGAGGTATTAATAAATTAATAATTGCACCTGATTGCTACTGAACAGTAACTGTGTGCATCACTTGTTTTAAGAGCTTTGTGTATATGACATTCACTTATTCCTCACAGCATCCCACAGGTTTATACTGTCATGTCCCCATTTTATTGATGCAAAAACTGAGGCACAGTTGCCTGCTCACATCCTCACAGCTGCTGAGTGCCAGCTTCGACAGGCTGGCTGTGGAGCCCAGGTGAGGACCTCTGTGTGTGTGTGACAGTTACACAGGGTGACGCAAGAGCAGTTCACCATGACACTGCCCTCGTAAGTAGGGTCGGCTTGAGAAATGGCCAGAGAAGTCACACTGATGGAGAGGAGGCTGGCTGCCCCATGAGCCTTGCTCCTGCTCCCAGCGGTCCTCCGGCCCTGGGGCTGGTGAATGCAGAGGAAGTGTCCCTCCCCTAGCCTCCCCTGGTTCAGCATGCCCTGTTCTGTGACCCCACTTCTGGCAACAGCTGCGTGGTGTGTGTGGCTCAGAGACAGGCTTACACCACCGGGTTGTGCCTGCCTTCCTCTTCCTGTGACGACCGTGAAGCCTTCAGAGGTCAGGGGCTCCAGGGTAGGGGTGCAGGCCTGGGGGAGAGCGGCCACGCCGCACCCAAGATAGCACTCTTCCCTGCTCCTGGGCAGTGTCCTGGTCTTGGAAGGGGAGTGGTGTCCACCCTGCTGACCTGGAGGCTGAAGATCTGGCATCCACAACTCCCAGGCTATTGGGAAGTCAGGTATGGGAATACAGACTGGGAGTAAGCAACAACTCACTGGATCACAGATTTTAAAAATTGATCAAGCCTTTCACACCCGTTGGACTAGAAAAAAATTACGAAGTCTGACTCTACCAAGTGAGGCAAGGTCTGGGAACAATGGTGACTTTGATAAGCTGCTGGTGGGAGTCAGGAGGGTTATACTGTATGGGACCCTTCTTTCTAAAAGAATGCAAAGCAAGCCAGAGTCTTAGAAGGGACCTGAGCAAGCAAGGTCCTGAGCTTAATTAATATTTATTAGCTTCCTGGTAATGCCACTCCCGGGCTGTGTAAGGTAGAATAACCCTTTTGAACAGTGATGTGCTAACATCTGGGAATAGGAGGATGTGCAACCCCTATGACTCAGCAAGTCAAATCGCTGTGTGTTCCTGAAAGAAATTCCCAACATACAAGTGAAGGGAATACAAGAATGTTCTTTGGCAGTGCCGTCTGCAATATCAAAATGAAGCAGATTGGAAATCGCCCAAACACCCATCAACAGAAGATGGATAAAGAGTGTCAAGATGTATTGATCTCAGAACAAGGCTGCATGAAAAGCCTGTTGCAGAAGGGTATGTACAGGGCAACCAAACTTTCATAAAGTGAGAAAACAAAACCACACCACATGTAGTCATAGGTAGTTAGGGGTGCAGTCAAGTTTTAACCCTGAGCACACATTCAGCCCAGGGGTGGTTCTGTAGCTGGAAGGAGAAGAGACCGTAATAAGCAGAATATCCAGGGGGCTTGGATGTCATCTGAAAGTTATATTTCCTTAATACTGAGAGGAACATTAAGATTTGACAAAGTTGAGTGATAATTACATGGGTATTCATTAAAGTATTATATATAGTGTAGTGTTAGTCGCTCAGTCGTGTCCGACTCTGCAACCCCATGGACTGTAGCCCACCAGGCTTCTCTTTCCATGGAATTCTCCAGGCAAGAATACTGGAGTGGGTTACCATTTCTTTCTCCAAAAATATCATATCTACTTTTCTGTAATATTTGAAATAGTTCTTAAGTTTTAAGAGGCTGAAGTGGAGGGGTCTCCCTGGTGGCTCAGTGGTAAAGAATCCCCCTGCCAATACAGGAGAGGCCAGTTTGATCCCTGGCCTGGGAAGACCCCCCGTGGCCCGGAGCACTTAAGTCCGTGGGCCACTGTTGAGCCTGTGCTCCAGAGCCCACGCGGCTGAGGCCCGCGCGCCCTCGAGCCTGTGCTCTGCGAGGAGAGAAGGCGCCCACAGCCCACAGTGAGAGCAAGCCCACTCTCCATAACTAGAGAGAAGCCTGCACAGCCACGACGGCCCAGCACAGCCAAAGTAGATAAATTATTTAAAGAAGTAAACTGACGGGGAATTGGCACAACAGGAAATGAACCATTTCACCTTGACCAGTTCAGAGGTATTTAATACATTCATGATGTTGTGCAGTCCACCATCTCTAGCTCCAAAACATTTTATCACCCCAAAAGGAAACACCATGCCCATTAAACTGCCCCCCCCTCCATTTCTCTCTCTCCTCATGCCCTAGGACACCACTAATTTGTGTTCTGTGTCTACAGATTCATCTATTCTGTGCCTTTCACATAAATGGGATCCCGTAACACGTGACCTTTCGTGTCTGGCTTCTCAGCATAGCGTTTTCAGATTTATTAACGCTGTAGTATGAACCAGTACTTCATTCCTTTCTAAGGCTGAGTAATATTCCAATGCATGGGATATCACAATTTCTTTATTAATTCACCCACTGATGGGATACTTGGGCTATTCCTACCTGTTAGCTATTATGAATGGAGCTGCTACAAACATGCATGTTTATGAACCTATTCAGGTCTCTGTATTCAATTCTGAATTGCTGGGTCATGTGGTAATTATTATTTGTTTTTAAAATTTTAATTAAAAATTTTAATTTTATGTTGGAGGATGGCTGATTAACAAAGTCGTGTTAGTTCCAAGTGTACAGCAAAGTGATTCATCTATACATACACAGGTACCTGTTCTTTTTCAAGTTCTTTTCCAACTGAGGTTATTAAATAATATTGAGCAGAGTTCCCTGTGTTATACAGTAGGTCCTTGTTGGTTATCTATTTAAAATACAGCAGTGTGTACATGTCAATCCCAAACTTCCAATCTATCCCTGCCCCCCACCCATCCCCCAGGTAGCCGTTAATGTATTCTCTGTGAGTCTGTGTCTGTTATAAATAAGTTCATTTGTATAATTTTTAAAAGATTGGCATATAAGCAATATCATATGATATCTGTCTGACTTACTTCACTTAGTGTGATAATCTCCAGGTCCACTGATATTGCAGCAGTTGGCATTATTTCATTCTTTTAAATGGCTGAGTAATATTCCATTGCATGTATGTGCCACATCTTCTTTATCAATTCATCTGTCAATGGACATTTACATTGCTTTCATTTCTTGGCTATTTTATTTATTTATTTTTTCATTTCTTGGCTATTTTAAACTGTGTCACTAAGAACACTGGGGTGGATATTTCCTTTCCGACCGTGTTTTTCTCCAGCTATACACCCAGGAGTGGGATTGCAGTATCAGATGGTAGCTTTATTTTAGGGTTTTAAGGAATCTCCATACTGCTGTTCTCTATGGTGGTTGTACCGATTTACATTTCCACCAACAGTGTAGGACATGTTTCCTTCTGTCCGCACCCTCTCCATTATTGTCGTAGATTTTTGTGATGACGGCTGGTAATTATTTCTGAGGAATTACCAAACTGTATTTCATAGCGGTTGAACAAATTTACATTCCCACTAGCAGTGTCTGAGGGTCCCAATTTCTCCACATCCTAGCCAGTGCTTATTTTCCAGTTTTTTGACAACAGTAGTCCCAATTTCATGTGAAGTAGTAGCTCATTGTTGTTGTTGCCGTTTTTAACATTTTACTTATTTAATTTTCATCGCTGTGCAGGCTTTCTCTAGTTACGGACAGCAGGGCTCCCCTCCACTTGCACTGAGCAGGCTTCTCACTGCAGGGGTTTCTCTAGTTGAGGAGCACGGGCTCCAGGGCCTGCGGGCTCAGTAGTTGTTGCACAGCGGGTCAGTAGTCGTGTGGCTTTGATTTCATTTCCTAATGATTAATGAAGATGAGTATCTTTTCACATGCTTATTGACCATTTGCATGTCTTCTTTGGAGTACTGTGTATTCAAGCCTTTTGTCCATTTTCTTAACTGCGTTGTGTATGTTTTGTTGTTGAAACAGTTCATATTAAAAAAACATAAACAACCCTCCCAGTTGGCCAGCTGCTTCTTAGGCCCTGTAATTCTGTACTCTTTCCACACATCAAAACACATACAGCTTTGTATGTGTACAACTTGTACAGACGAAAATATGAAGAACGGGCATCTGCTTTCTTTTCTGCCCTCCCAGGCACCCTATGAGCCCATCCCCAATTCAAGGAGGAAGTAAAAAATTTGGGATGACACTGAGGCATCCAGGGCCCTCTGGAAGTGGGAGGAGTGTGACCCGGAAAGCAGGAGAGGAGAAAAAAATTACTTCTAAGACAGGTGTGAGAGGAGTATTTGGGGCAAAGGAGACATTTCTCCTAGAAGCCCCTACTATCTGCAGGCATCAAAATGACTCATTTCAGGTAGTCCATAGATCTGAGATTTCCTACACCTGTCTTTCTACTTCTACTTGTTGATTTAGGGGGATCCTCCTCATCACCAAAGACTCCCCCAGAAGGCTGGGCTCGTCCTTCACAGCAGGCTGGGCTCGTCCTTCACTCCGGGGCACTCCACCCACTAAGCGGTGATGACAAAGGAGGTAGAGGGCGCTGGGAGGCTGTCCCTTCTGTGACGCCAGGATCCCCCTACCCCCGGCACACACACCTGCCGCCACCTGAGCCAGACCTTGTCTGGGCAAGAGGAGGAGGGCGCACCAGAGTCTTCTGCATGAAGCCCAAATAACACACTCTCGTGACTCTTGTTATAATGCTCCCCAAACAGTTACAAAGGTAGAGCAAGCCACTCATCAGGGCAACCTACGAGACACTAGCAAGTCCTTTTGTTGCTTAAAAAATCTCTCTGCCCCACCACACCTCACCTTTAACCAGCGTCCTTTGTATATACAGTAGGCTCTGAAGGAACCACCCATTCACTGCTTATTCCCTGGTCATAGGTTCTACAGGATCATTTCCAGAAACCCAGCCTCGAGCAAGCACAGGCTCAGTGCTGAGTGAAAGCACAGAGATGAGTGGTCTGGGAAGGAATATTCTAGTGGATACCAGTCCTTTCCACTCTGGGCCTGAGTGTCCCCACCTACAAATGGTGTGGCTAGGTCCAGAGGTGTCCAGGGTTTCTCCTAGGTGCCAGTTCCTCCACAGGGGTGCAACAGGCTACCCTTCTGCCATCTCCCCCAACCCTCCATGGAAGACAGAACCTGCTCCCTTTTCTGTTCACATCTCCTTGACAATCAGGAGACAAGAAGCTGGGGACCCGTTTCTAAACAGGTTTGGACGTTTTCTTTTCCAACAGACTCTCCAGGTGGCCATTTCTGCGGTGGGGGTGCAGGGAAATGCCTCTCGTGGCTTCTGGCGTTAAAGCCACAGAAGAAATACAGCCTGCCTGCCACCCCACACCCACCCCCGCCTCCCTGCACCGCCTTTAGGCGAGGCCCTGGGAGGTTTAGGCTGAGTCCCCCAGGGAGCACTTCACAGGAGCCCAGAGCAGGAAGCGCTTTCCCGCAGCCTGGAAGCCTCAGGTTGAGGCTGTGCGGCTCCAGTGTAAGGAGGGACCAACCGCAGGGGCAGGAATCCTTGGATGCTCAAGGTCAGCCAAGTCAGGGCCCGGCTCTCACAGGCCCCTCTCCCTCCCTCCATCCCTCACACTGGGCACAATGACTGTGGCGAGCAAATGACAGCCGGTTTAATCATTTCCAGATTGCCACAATTTCGTTCACTCACCAGAAACGTCCAAGAGAAAATAATCCGGATTCGGTTCCTCCTACAACACCAACCCTATCTCCACACCTCTTTTGGTAATACTTAATTTTTCTTTTGCCAATTTTTATATTTTTTAAACAAAATCCTAACCATGGAGAGAGTTGGGCGCCTCTACAAGGACGTCGATCGCCAAGAAGCCCATGGGAAGCAAGTTGGGAGCGCAGCTTTGGTACCGGCGCGCTGCCGGTGGACCCGCGCCAGCTTCCGACCACCAGCCGTGTGAATTTGGTTTCTCCACCTAAGCCCCGGTGACGGTCTCCCCGTCGTCGTGGGCTAGAAGGGGCCGGAAGACTGCATGTGGCGGCGGGGAACAGACAGTCCTCACCGGCCTTTTCTATCCCACCCAGTGCTCCCGGACCAGTGAGGCTCCGGGACGGCGAGCGGGCAGAGCGCGCGGCACTGCCCACCCCGTCCCACCCCGCCCTCCCTGGCGCTCAGCGACTCACAAACTCGAAGACGAAGAGCAGGTCGGGGAAGGTGGTGAAGACCGCGGAACCCCTGGGCAGCCGGCGGCCGCCCGAAGCCATTCCGGTGGCCATGCAGGCGCGCGGGTGTCCGCCTCGGAATCAGAGGCGCGCGTCTCTGGCTCCGCGCTGACCAAGAACGTGCTCGGGGAGCCCGGTGACCCGGGTGCAGCCGCGCGGGTTGACGCCGGGATTTCGGGGCCAAGGAAAGGGGAGCCCCAGGCTGCTGCCGGCGGGGCCCTGCCACCGCCCTAGACCATCG
This sequence comes from Muntiacus reevesi, assembly GCF_963930625.1. Taxonomy (NCBI): domain Eukaryota; kingdom Metazoa; phylum Chordata; class Mammalia; order Artiodactyla; family Cervidae; genus Muntiacus; species Muntiacus reevesi. The sequence continues at coordinate 99,505,679 of NC_089251.1, forward strand.
GGCTTCGTCCTGAACCACCCGGCAATAAGGGCGGGGACTTGGCTCCTGCGTCCCAGGTCTGCGCTCCACCTCCAAACCCGAGCCTAACAAAACCACTTCGGCTAGGCGCTTTGCACACTTTGATTCTTCGCAAGTGATGATCATCATCCCTTAAGAATGATCTCTGTCAGAAACCAGCACTCAAAACTCCTTGTCTTCGCACTCCTCCGGTCACCATTGCTCCAGCCGTCCTTAAGGTGGACTTCTTTCGTCTTTCTGCTGGGTGAGTTAGTACTTGGGACCTCTGGTTCCAGGCTCCAGGAGGGGCCAGTTCCCAGGCCTGCCCACAGCTGCAGGGGGTTGCTGAGACTCGCTCTGGCTTCCCATCCCCTTTCTCTGAGCCCTAGGAGCCAACACTGGGAACCCTGCCCCTCGTGGGTGGTCCCCGCACTCCTGCGCTGGAGCTGCTGGGTGATGGATTAAGGGCAGTCACAGTGGCCTTGAACCTTGGAGCCGGGAGGGAGCCAGCACTGCCCAGCGCTTGCTAAGTGCCTAGCGCCCCATAGGTTCTTTGTTCACATGACCTCATTTGATGCTGGGATGAGAGTGCAGGGAGACCTGAGAGCAGCCACCAGCCCAGCCTGGCTTGGGCTCGGGGTTCAGGGAGCTTGTGGAAGAAGGGACCCTTGAGGAGTGAACAGTGGTTACCTGGAGAGAGGAGGCAGCCTTCCCTACAGAGGAGCAGCAGGCACGGAGCCCTGAAGACGGTCAGGCCCTGCTCCTCATGCTGCGAGGCTGCTGGATAAATATGGGAATCCCTGAGGGGGTCAGAGCCACTCTGCCCGGCTGGGGGGAAGAGCCGAGGCATCCAGGGCAGAAGGAAACAGGCACAGATGGGTTCTGGGAGAGGACAGGGAGGTCAGCCTGAGCAAGAAGAGGGGGCAAGATGCTCCTGGAGACTCCTGCAGGCTGGAAAGGCTCTGATCTCTGGGGAGCAGAGTGGCTCTTGGGGCGGAGCTGGAAAGGCCAAGGGCAGGCTGGGCTCAGGAGGAAAGAGGCAAAATTTTGTATACGTTGTTGTTGTTGTTCAGTCGCTAAGTTGTGTCCGGCTGTTTGCGACTCCAGGGACTACAGCACGCCAGGCCTCCCTGTCCCTCAACATCTCCCAGAGATTGCCAAGTTCCTGTCCACTGAATAGGTGATGCCTCCAACCTTCTCATCTTGTCACTCTCTTGTGGATGTTAATGAGCCTCATCATAAAATCAGAACTTGAAAAATTGGTGTTAGTTGCCTCGAAGATAAACCTAAAGAAACACAGGCCATGGCGGTTTGAATTCTGGATGTAGAAAAAGAAAAACTCAAGAGTTTTTTCCTCTTCTCATTTAAGATTAAAAATACTTCCCCTTCTTTTGTCTTTTAAAGTAACTACATCAAACTAAATAGTATAAAGCTTATCTTAACTTAGTCTTGTCCCCCCATTCAGCCCTGAGACCAATCTCACTCAATCTCTCTATCCCAAAGAGGGGCGGGACCCTATGGCCCTGCAGCAGAATTTGCCAGCTGCCCAGCAAGTTGCACCCGGAATCTGACCCAAGTCAAAGGCGGATCTGAGCTTACCAGGTAGCGCTGGTGGTGAAGAACCCGCCTGTCAGGGCAGGGACACAGGAGATGAGGATTCGATTCCTGGGTTGGAAAGTTCCTCTGGAGAAGCGGCAACCCACTCCAGTGCTCTTGCCTGGGAAATCCCATGGACAGAGGAGCCTGGTGGGCTACAGTCCATGGGGTCGCAAAGGGTGGGACTAAAGCGACTGAAGCGACTTAGCACCCACTGCATACAGCACCATGCTTCCAAAGGATGATCTGTGTACATCACCACTGCCTCACCTTGAACTCTTTAAAGGGGTCCTCATGACCTTGCAATCCTAGGGAAGGAAACAGTTTCAAAAAGGAACTAGAATTTTCATCAGCAGATAAAATCTCTCAGCCCAGGAGAAACCCATAGTTGGTGGATTCAATTCCCCCGGGGTTCACCCCATTGTGCATACAGTATCATCCGCTGATACCTTGTCAGGATGTGAACCAAGGCCCACCCCCCGTCACCCTGGCCCTTAGGGGACAGTGGGCTTACTCTTCCCTTCCCTCCCGACCTCAGTCACCCAGCCAGCCTGCTGTGGACCTTCCACCCTCGGGTGGCCTCCTGGGACTGTGGGGTGAATGAGGCCCACCCAGCTCAAACATAGTACAGAGGCAACAGCCCCTTTGGGCTTGGCCTGGGGTCAGCCGTGGTCACTGAGGTTCTGAGTAGCTGCCTTCAGCCCAGAAGATTCCATTTCTCCCCCAAGAAAAGCTCAGGCCTCGGGTCCAGCACCTCCAGCTCAGAGGGCCTGGGTCCTCTCACCCTCCGCACACCTGCATCCAGCTAGTGTCCGAGTCCTGGCCCAGGGAGGTGGTGAGGGCAAGCATGACCACCCGTGCCTCTCCTGACCCCTGGGCTCCGCACTCCCACGTTCTCCTCACTCTTTTCCTGCCCCCCCCATCTGCAGGAGCCCCTCCCTGCCCCCAGGCCCCTCCTGCAAACCAGTTGAGGCCCAGCTCAGTCACAACCTCTCTGTGCCTCTCTGGATCTCTCTTGTAGTTCATGCAATAAGTTTGCATCTGTCTTCCCATGACACTGTGTGGGAGTGCGCGTACCTAGTCGTGCAAACAATGAGGGATCCTTTTTGCTCAGGTAATTCCCTGGGCTCACTATTTTACACACGTTCTCTCATTAATCGCTCTACAACTCTACTTGGAACGCAATTTTTAAATGGTGGTAAAATCACTCAGTACTCACCATCTTCACCACTTTTACGTGCACAGCTCAGCGCGGTCCATTCACGCTGTTTGCCCATCAGCACGATCCATCCCTGTACTCGCTTCCTCTTGGGAACTGCATCTCCTTACCTACTAAGCAATAAATCCCCGTTCTCTCCCCTCAGTCCTGGCAATCACTGTTGTATTTGCTGTTTCTAACTTTGATTATTCCAAGTACATCATACAAGTAGAATCAGGCAATATTTATCCCTGTCCATTGGACTTACTTCCCTTTGCATAATGTCCTTTAGGTTCATTTGTGCTATTACTTGTATCAGAATTTCCTTCCGTTTTAAGACTGAATAATATTTCATCATACACATAGACCGCATTTTCCTTGTCTACTTATCTTCAGATTGAGACTTCAGTTGTGCTATGAATAGTTCTGCTACAACTGTGGGTGTACAAATATTTTTGTGAGACCCTGATTTCAGTTCTCTTAGGAATATACCAAGAAGAGAACTTGCTAGGTTGTATTGTCATTCTAATTTTAATTGTTTCAAGAACCCACCATATTGTTTTCCATAGCAGCTGAACTATTTTACATTCCCATCTACAATGTGTAAGGGTTTCAATTTCTTCACATCTTTGCCAACACTTTTTATTTTCTGCTTTTTAAAAAAATATTAACCATTCTATTGGATGTGAGGTAGTCTCTCTTCATAATTTTCATTTGCATTTTCTAAATGAAAATTATGTTGAGCATCTTTTTATGTGCTTATTAGCCATTTATACATCTCCTTGGATAATGTCTATTCAAGTCCTTTGTTCTTTTTCTTTTTTTGGCTGCACTGCATGGTAGGTGGGATCTTAGTTCCCCAATCAGGGATCGGATCCACACCCCCTGCAGTGGAAGTGCGGTCTTAACCACTGGACCATCACGGAAGTCTCTTTATTCATTTTTGAATCAACTTGTTTGCTTTTTCATAGTCAAATTTCTACAGGCCTGTATATTCTGTATACTAACACCTTGTCATTTATATGATTTGCAGACATGTCCCACTGTTCTTTAGATTGCCTTTAGACTCTGTGGATAGAGTTGCTTGATGGACAAATATGAGAAACTTTCATGAAATCCAATTTTTGTGTTTTTTTCCTTTTATTACTTGTGCCTTTGGTTCCTATCTAAGACATCATTCCCAAATCCTTGTTTGATGCTTCTGGCATTTGTTTTCTTCTAAGAGGTTTATGTTTTACATTTAGATTCAAGAATATACAGGACACTTACCACTATGGTCCAGAAGACAAGTTTCAGTCAGTATAAAAGGATTCAAGTCATACAAAGTGTATTTCTGATCAAATGTTTTAAATTAGAAATCAATAATATCTGAAAAATCAAAATATTTTCCAAATACTGTAAATAACACGAGGATGTGAGTAAATTAAATGTGCAAATTAGAAGATATTTGGGATTAAGTAGACTATAAAGTTGGCCTTCCCTGGTGGTTCAGATGGTAAAGAATCTGCCTACGATGTGGGAGACCTGGGTTCAATCCTCGGGTTGGGAAGATCCCCTGGAGGAGGGCATGGCAACCCACTCCAGTATTCTTGCCTGGAAAATCCCCATGGACAGAGGAGCCTGGGGAGGCTATAGAGTTGGACACGACTGAGTGACTCAGCACAGCACACAGCACAGACTAGAAAGCTACAGAAATTGAGGTGTATGGTATTGGCATCAATAGAGACACATAGATCAAGGAAGAAAGTACAGTGTATAAAAACACATCCACCAAATGTGATCAGTTGAGTTTCAACAAAGATATAAAGTCAATTCAGTGAAAAAAAGTATAACCAACAGTTTTGGAATAGTTGGATCAGTTCAGTTTAGTCACTCAGTCCTCTCCGACTCTTTGTGACCCCTTGGACTGCAGCAGGTCAGGCTTCCCTGTCAATCACCAACTCCCAGGGCTTGCTCAAACTCTTGTCCATTGAGTCGATGATGCCATCCAGTCATCTCATCCTCTGCCGTCCCCTTCTCCTCCTGCGTTCAGTCTTTCCCAGCATTAGGGGCTTTTCTAATGAGTGGACTCTCTGCATCAGGTGGCCAAAACATTGGAGCTTTAGCTTCAGCATCAGTCCTTCCAATGAACACCCAGGACTGATTTCCTTTAGGATGGACTGGTTGGATCTCCTTGCAGTCCTAGGGACTCTCAAGAGTCTCCTCCAAAACCACAGTTCAAAGGCATTAATTCTTTGGCACTCAACTTTCTTTATAATCCAACTCTCACATCCATACATGATTACTGGAAAAACCATACCCTTGACTAGATGGACCTTTGTCAGCAAAGCAATGTCTCTGCTTTTTAATATGCTACCTAGTTGGTCATAACTTTTCTTCCAAAGAACAAGCGTCTTTTAATTTCATGGCTGCAGTCACCATCTGCGATGATTTAGGAGCCCCCCAAAATAAAGTCTGCCACTGTTTTCATTATTTCCCCATCTATTTGCCATGAAGTGATGGGACTGGATGCCATGATCTTCATTTTTTGAATGCTGAGTTTTAAACCAGCTTTTTCACTCTCCTCTTTCACTTTCATCAAGGCTCTTCCCTTTTTGCCTTAGGGGTGGTGTCATCTGAATATCTGAGGTTTAGATATTTCTTCCTGCAATCTTGATCCCAGCTTGTGCTTCATCCAGCCCGGCATTTCGCATGATGTACTCTGCATTTAAGTTTAATAAGCAGGGTGACAATATACAGCCTTGACATACTCCTTTCCCAATTTGGAACATGTCTGTTGTTAGAACCTGCCCGGTTCTAACTGTTGCTTTTTGGCCTGCATACAGGTTTCTCAGGAGGCAGGTAAGGTGGTCTGATATTTCCATCTCTTGAAGAATTTTCCACAGTTTGTTTTGATCCACATAGTCAAAGGCTTTGGTATAGTCAATGAAGCAGAAGTAGATGTTTTTCTAGAACTCTCTTGCTCTTTTGATGATGCAGCGGATGTTGGCAATTTGATCTCTGGTTCCTCTGCCTTTTCTAAATCCAGCTTGAACATCTGGAAGTTCACAGTTCACATCCTGTTGAAGCCTGGCTTGGAGAATTTTGAGCATTATTTTGCTAGCATGTGAGATGAGTGCAATTGTGCGGTAGTTTGAACATTCTTTGGCATCTCCTTTCTTTGGGATTGGAATGAAAACTGACCTTTTCCAGTCCTGTGGCCACTGCTGAGTTTTCCAAATTTGCTGGCATATTGGGTGCGGTACTTTCACAGCATCATCTTTTAGGATTTGAAATAGTTCAACTGGAATTCCATCACCTCCACTAGCTTTGTTCGTAGTAATGCTTCCTAAGGTCCACTTGACTTCACATTCCAGGATGTCTGGTTCTAGGTGAGTGATCACACCATTGTGGTCATCTGGGTCATGAAAATCTTTTTTTGTATATTTCTTGTGTATTCTTGCCACCTCTTCTTAATATCTTCTGCTTCTATTAGGTCCATTCCATTTCTGTCCTTTATTGAGCCCATCTTTGCATGAAATATTCCCTTGGTATCTCTAATTTTCTTGAAGAGATCTCTAGTCTTCCCCATTCTATTATTTTCCTCTATTTCTTTGCATTGATCACTTAGGAAAGTTTTCTTATGTCTCCTTGCTACTCTTTGGAACTCTGCATTCAGATGGGTATTTCTTTCCTTTTCTCCTTTACCTTTAGCTTCTCTTCTTTTCTCAGCTATTTGTAAGGCCTCGTGAGACAACCATTTTGCCTTTTTGCATTTCTTTTTCTTGGGAATGGTTTTGATCACTGCCTCCTATACAAGGTTACGAACCTCTGCCCCTAGTTCTTCAGGCACTCTGTCTATCAGATCTAATGCCTTGAATCTATTTGTCACTTTCACTATGTAATTGTAAGGGATTTGATTTAGGTCATACCTGAATGGTCTAGTGGTTTTCCCTACTTTCTTCAATATAAGCCTGAAGTTTGCAATAAGGAGTTCTTGATCTGAGCCACAGTTAGCTCTCAGTCTTGTTTTTGCTGACTATATAGAGCTTCTCCATCTTTGGCTTCAAATAATAAATCAACAAAAGGGTCCGAAATGCTGTACTTGGATGCAATCTCAAAAACGACAGAATGATCTCTGTTTGTTTCCAACGCATACCATTCAATATCACAATAATCCAAGTCTATGCCCCAACCAGTAATGCTGAAGAAACTGAAGTTGAATGGTTCTATGAAGACCTACAAGACCTTCTAAAACTAAAACCCCCAGAAGATGTCCTTTTTATCATAGGGGACTGGAATGCAAAAGAAGGAAGTCAGGAGATACCAGGAGTAACAGGTAAATTTGGCCTTGGAGTACAAAATGAAGCAGGGCAAAGGCTAACAGAGTTTGCCCAGAGAAGGCACTGGTGATAGCAACACCCTCTTCCAACAATAGTTGGATGTCCATATACAAAAAATGAACTTTGATTCATATTCCAAACCATATACAAAAACTAACTGAAAATACTTCCTAGACTTATTTGTAAAACCCAAATCCAAAATTTGTAGATGGAAACAGAGGAACAATCTGTGACCATGGGTTAGGCAAAGATTTCTCAGATATAATAGCAAAGGTGTGATCCATGAAATACTGGTAAATTAAGCTGCACCAAATTTAAGAATTTCTTCTCCTCAAAGACTGTTGAGGATGTGAAAAAGATAAGCCACAGACTGGAGAAAATATTCACAAATCACTCATCTAATAAAGGACTTGTACTCAGATGCACATAGAATTATGAAAACTCGCAGTAAGAAAACAAAGAATCCCATAAAAAATGGACAAGACACATGAACAGACACCTCACCAAAGAAGATATAGCACTGGTAAACAGGCTTGAAAAGATGTTTATTAAGAATTGTTGTTTAGTTGCTAAGTCGTGTCCAACTCTTTGCAACCCCATGGACTATACACCAGACTCCTCTGTCCATGGGATTTTCCAGGCAAGAATACTGGAGTGGATTGCTTATTTCCTTCTCCAGGGGATCTTTCTGACCGAGGGATCGAACCCACGTTTCCTGGATTGGCATCATTGGCAGGCAGATTCTTTACCACTGAGCCATCAGGCAAGCCCTTATCAATAACTGCCAAGTTGCTTCAGTCATTTCTGACTGCAACCCTATGGACCATAACCACCAGGCCCTTCTGTCCATGGGATTCTCCAGATGAGAATACTGGAGTAGGTTGCCATGCCTTCCCCCAGGAGATCTTCCCCACCCAGGTATTGAACCCGTGTCTCCTGCATCTCCTGCACTGCTGGCAGATTCTTTACCACTGAGCCACCAGGGAAGCCCTCATCAATAATTAGGGAAATGCAAATAAAAACCACTAAGATACCACTATGCCCCAATTAGGATGTCCCAAATTAAGATTTAATATCAAATGTTGGTGAGCATCTGGGACAACTGAAACTGTTGTACGTTGCTAATGGGAATGCAGAATGGCACCCCCACTTTGGAAGTAATTTGACAGCTTAAATGTCAAAGGTACACTTACAACTTGGCCATTCTCCCTCTAGGCATGTATTTGAGAGAAAGCAAGCCTTACCAAGACTTGAGTATAAATGTTCATAGCAGTTTTATTCATAATAGGCAAAACCTGGACCAATACAGGTATATGTCAACAGGTGAAAGTATACATGCCCTGGACTATGTCCACATGAGGATTACTGCTCAGAGATAAGCAGGATACATACCCAACATGGATGCATCTCAAAATAACCATGTTGAGTAAAACAAGCCAGACAAGATTTATCTCATTGTATGATTCTTTTTTTGTAATAATCTATGAAGTGCAAGTTAATGTATAGTAACAGAAAGTAGATCGATGGTTGCCTGGGGATAGGAGACGGTGGGGAGAAGTGGGAGGGAGGGATGACAGAAGGGTTTAAGCAACTTTTGAGAACAACAGGTATGTTTATTATCTTGACTGTGGTGATGGTTTCACTGTACATGCAACGTCAACATTTTCCAAAGTGTATACTTTAAACAGGTGTCCTTTGTTATTGAAACATCATTAAAATGGTTAAAAATTATAGTTACGAGACTTCCCTGGTAGTCCAGTGGTCAAGAATCTGGCTGCCAATGCAGGGGACACGGGTTTGATCCCTGGTTCGGAAGCTTCCGCATGCTGCAGAGCAGGTAAACTCTGGGCCACAACTACTGAGCCTGAGATCTAGAGCCCCCGCTTTGCAATAAGAGAAGCCATGACAACCAGAAGCCCAGGTACCGCAACTAGAGAAAGCCCACTCGCAGCAGCAAAGACCAAGCTCAGCCAAAACTAAATAAATAAAAATAAATTTAAAAAATTATAGTTACAACCAACAGGGGGCGGGCAGAGCTCCCCCAATAGTCCCCGTTCTGTTTACTGAATGAGGCAGTACCTGCTACCCTGTAGAAATTGATCATTCTAGTAGAAAGTCATCTCTCTCCTCAAAGAAATATTGTGCAGTTGGAAATGCTTGCCTACTACACAGGTAAATCATTCCAACTTGGACTGCTAAATGTGGGATTCCTAGGAGCTATAATCACCTACTAGCGTCCCAGTTCAAGTTAAACATATTCCAGATTTGTGCTACCAAGACTAGTCTTGAAAAAGTTCCATTTGCCTCTCTTCCTCTCATGCAGGGTTTGCAAACGGTGATTAGCTGGCATTGGAAATCTTCAGAAGGTTCTTTCTTTGATTAGTGATGGAAAGAGAGAGCCTATGGACTAAGGGGCAGAAAGAAAAAAAACTTTTTCTTGTTCAACTGATGGAAGACTCAGTCCAACCTCTGCCATATGGTCAATGAAGAAGTCAGAAAAAGCCAGCTGTGTGGGCTGGGGCTGCTCTTACTTCTCAGGGTCTCTGTTTCCTCCTGTCTAAAACAAGGAAACACGGCTTCCCCGGTGGTCCAGTGGTTAAGAATTCGCCTTCCAATGCTGGGGACGTGGGTTCGATCTCTGGTCGGGGCACTAAGATCCCACATTCCGAGGGCCTGCAAAGCCCATGCACTGCAATTGCAGAGCCCGCGTGCTCTGGACTAGCATGCCACAACTAGTGCGAAGCCTGCACGTGGCAAGGACGGTCCCACGTGCTCTGGACTAGCATGCCACAACTAGTGCAAAGCCTGCACGTGGCAAGGACGGTCCCACGTGCTCTGGACTAGCATGCCACAACTAGTGCGAAGCCTGCACGCTGCAAGGACAATCCCACGTGCTGCAGCTAAAAGCTAACGCAGCCAAAAATAAACAAACACATGTTTTTAGAATAAAATAAGTTAAAAATTAAAAAATAAAAGAAGGGGATAGACCAAGCGGCTCATTAACTGGGCTGAGACTGCTGCTCGATGCTCATGGGGAAGAGTTCCTGACACTCAGCAGGCACAGCCCCGGTTCCCTGGCTGCTCACTCAGGAGACTGACACACCCATGAGACCCTCCCTGGAAGCGCTGCCTGAGTAAGCAGCGGCAGTCCTGAGCTCAGGTTTCTCTTTGGACAATGGTGATTTCTTAGAAAATTGTCCTGCCTCTGGGGGGATCCGTCGGGGCCCACAGAGCAGGGTGGTGGTATTTTTGTCTCATCTCATTCCTGGGGATGAGCTCAGTGTCTGGTAAACTTAAACTAGGAGTCCCTCTCTTTGGGAGCATCGCAGATATAAGCAAACAATCAGGGTAAGATTTTTCATCTTACAAATGGAGCTGTTGCTATGGAAGTGGTGATGACCTCTGGTTCATAGGAGCTCAGTTACTAAGATTCATGTTAACAAATACTCTTTAAAAAAAAAACCTTATTTATTTGTTTGTGGCTGTGCTGGATGGTCATTGCTGTGAGGGCCCTTCTCGAGCTGCAGAGAGTGGGGTTATTCTAACTGGGGTGCACAGGCTTCTCAATGCAGTGGCTGCTCTTCTTGCAGAGCTCCAGAGCACAGCCTCAGTAGTTGTGGTTGTGAGGCTGCCAGGGTTAATACCATGACAGGCAGCCTGGACCTAAGTTTTAGCTTCCCCCGAAATGGTAAGATTCCCTACCCCCATCAGGTAACCTGGAGCCAGCCAATCAATATGCGCCCAGTAAGAAACAAAGGGAGAGCTGAAAAGCCCGCGAACGCCCAGGTTTGAAAAAGCCCGTGAAAGTCTGTACCAATAGAATTGCTTTGCAAACATGTAACCAATCCGCTTAAGCCAGCTACTAATTGCTTATGCGTATCTTATAAGTTTGCTAACAGCTTGGGCTCGGGGCTTTTTCTGACCCTGCACCACTGTGATGGGTGGGGCAGAAGGCCCTGGCTCGAGTCAGTAATAAACTTCCCTTTTTTGCGAGTTGCATTGTCTTGGAAGCCTTCTCTCTTCCTGCTCAGGGATTCGGACATCGGGCATAACAGTGGTGCATGGGCATGGTTGCTCTACAGCACGTGGGATCTTCCCAGACCAGGGATCAAACCATGTCTCTTGCACTGGCAGGTGGAGTCTTCACCACTGAGCCCCCAGCAAACACTCTCAAAAGCTTGTCATCCTGAAGGCCAGGGAGAGAGGCCAGTACATGTTCCGTCTGCCTCCTGAGCCGGGTCTGGGACGCGTCTTCTGGGGCAGCTGCCAGGGAGCGTCATGGGTGAGGGGGATTGCCATCCATACAGCCAGGGTCATTCCTTGAAGCCCATGAGCCATGTTCTCTGTGGCCCTCAGGAAACCCATGTGTGTCCTTTTAAAGGGGACTGTAACCTCAGGCCCTCTGCCAATGCCGGGACCACTGCAGTCCTCAGAAGAGACCCCCACGGCCGCGCCCCTTCCTGAAGTCCCACTTGGTGACGTGCTCTCCGGCCATCTGCGTCTTCCTGAACCTGTCCTGCCCTCTCCAGAGGCCCCACGGGGGTGTGAGTGGCACTCCCCTTCTGAGTCCCAAGCTGCTAGTGGGGAGCAAGACTTCCCTCCAACTTCCAGCTGTCCTCATCCACCACCCGGGGGTTTTATTCCTGTTTGCTGTAAGCCCACCAGCTGTGAGCAGGCTTCCAAGAGCCCTCACCCTCTGCTCCCAGGGTTGGCGAGAGCCTCCCTCCTACCCAGAGCCTTCTTGGTAGCCCTCCTTGGCAGCTTCTGCCCAAAGCTGGCGGCCTCCAACAGAGCAAGAAACCACTCCCACCACCGGGTCCCATCCAGTCCCCCCTTCCCTTCTACCGAGATAAAAAGAACCTGAAGGAATCCCTGTTACTCAGCTGCACAGCAGGAAGGCAGCTTCCAAAGAAGCTGCTCCAAAGTGCTAGGGCAGGAAGGGTATTTCAGGATGTGGGAATGGAGATACTCGGAGACCAAATGGCAAAGCTTCTGAGAGTGGACACAAGAGCAGCCATCTGAGCACGTGTCATGTCAGCTTTAGCAAAACAGAGCACTGGTTGGCAGGAGGGAGAACAAGAAGACCTGAGGGTCCCTTGAGAAGGTCAGAGGGATGATTTTTCAGAAGCTCAGCAGGACAAATAGGATTTCCCAGATGAATGGGACGTCCCATTCGTCCCAGGAGCGAATGGGACTTGCAAAAGCTGTGAGAACAGGGTGGAGATTCAAGACAGTTCAGGAGGGACTTCCTGGATGGTCCAGTGTGCTCCCAACATTGGGAGCTGCGCTCCAATCCCTGGTCAGGGAACTAGATCCCACATGCTGCAACTAAGAGTTTGCATGCTGCAAATAATGATCCCGTGTGTGTGTGTGTTCAGTCACTTAGTTGTGTTCAACTCTGGGACTCTATGGGCTGTAGCCCACCAGTCTCCTGTGTTCATGGAATTTCCCAGGCAAGAATACTGGAGCGTGTTGCCATTTCCTACTCCGCAGGATCTTCCCGACCCAGGGATCAAATCCGGGTCTCTTGCATCTCCTGCATTGGCGGGCGGGTTCTTTACCACTAGTGCCACCTGGGAAGCCCAATGATCCCGTGCTCACTCAGTCGTGTCCGACTCTGACCCCGTGGACTGCAGGCTCCTCTGTCCATGGAACTCTGCAGGCAGCAATACTGGAGTGGGTTGCTGAATGATCCCATATGCCCCAACAGAGTTGGCAGATCCTGCATGCCACAACCTAGATCCGGCATAGCCAGATAAGTGAATAAATAAATATATATTTTTGAAAAAAAGATAGTTAGGAAAATACAGTCTTTTACTTACACACATGTGTGCAAGCGTATACACACACACACACACACTCACGCATTAGACTGCTGCATACTCTCAAATGGCAGCTTGGTCAGGGCTTCTGTGTCCTGGGATTCATAGGAACAGCCTGCCCTCCCCTCAGCAGGAAGCCACGGGGGGCTTCCAGTGGCCAGGACATCTGATGTGAGCCTGTGAGTCTGCACTCACTAGGCCTCTCTGAATTCACCCGCTCGGTCACACCTAGAGAGGGGCCTTGAGTTTGGCTCGGCAGCAGGGCTTGTTCCCAGCGCGTTTGGAGCCTCATGGCTCTGAGGTTGCTAGTGCACAGAAGCTGGGCTTGCTGAGAAACCCCTAAGAGTGTGTCACTCAGAATGTGAGTGGGGCGGAGAGGTGTCCGCTTGGATAGCCGCCAGGGTGCCTCCCCCTCCTGCAGGGGTCAAATGGCTCCCTCCCTTCCGAAGCCTCCCTTCCTACGAAGCCCTCACTGTCGCAGACTGTTGTGGCTCAAATCCCTGATGGCATCTGGCCAGTGTGGCACCCCAGGGGTGGAGCTGGGGGAGATGGTTGCTGGTCACACAGCTGCTCCTTAACTCAAAGGCCATTGCTAGTTCTGGGGCGATCCTCTCCCCTCGAATCCCCAACCTTTCCATGGATGAAGACCTCTATTTAGAATCTGGAAAAATAAAAAATAAAAACCATATACTGGCTCCTTCCCCAAGGTATATCTAAGATGTAGTTCTAATGACTGCTGATAGAGAAAATAAAAACCAATAGAAAGCTGCTCTGAGTTTGGTTATGTTTTTAAATGATGCTTGCTAGCATCACAAACACATCTATGCATATCTGAAAAAAAGCCCTGAAGGGCATGTAGGAGCTTGAATTACAGATGATGCTCAGATCCAGTCCCCAGCATCCTCAGGGTGTGGGCCATAGGTTTATAAAATCAGAAAGTCCCCCAGCTCTCTAGGAGAGCTGGACTTGGCAGTGTGCATGCTCGCGCGCACTCACGCATACACGCACACACACATTCCTGCTTCACTCCGGCTAGAGCTGGCCCAAGAGGATCAGGCTGTAAGGTGTCCAGGTGATCTCTGAGACCCTCTGTGAAACTCCAGGTTTCAGTGATAATGATACTGAGGTCAGAGCCTTCCAAAAAGGATGTGAGATATATGTATACCCAAACACCCACAATGGAATATTACTCAGCCATAAAAAGAAATGAAGTAATGCCATTTGCAGCAACATGGATGGCCTTAGAGATTATCGTATTAAGTGAAGTAAATCAGACAGAGAAAGACAAATATCATATGGTATCACTTATATGTGGGAGCTAAACAAATGATATAAGTGAACTTATTTACAAAACAGAAATAGACTCACAGACATAGGAAACAGCCCTGGCTTACATAAAGAACATTACAGCATTAGCGTGTTGGCTCCTGCTGGAATTATTCCTCTTTCTGTGTAAAGCTTTACTTTGATTCCTTTGCTGTCTGGGAGCAAAGTTTCAAGACAGCAAGACACGGAGGCCGAAGGACTGCCATCCCTAGCCATCTCTCTACCCAAGGCGCACTTTCCCCTGAGCCTGAGTGTCCTGGGCTCCAGCGTTGGGGGGGCCCTTGGTCCAGAGGTGGACTTGGAGGGCTCTGGCTACAATCCATAGCCAGGTCTCAAGGGCAGGACTGAGGGTGGGGCTGGGGTGTTCTGAGCGCTAGCTTTCTGAAAGCAGAAATCACAGGTCTGGAGCAGCCTACCTTGGCTCCTTCCTCCTTCCGAACATGAAGAATGAAACTGTTCTCTAAACAATAAGCAAGACTGATCTTCAAAGACTGGTCAGAAACGGAAAGTGTGCAGACCTGCACAATGCTGCTACGCGCACTTCACAGATCCCGGTGAAACTAGCCTGAGAATATGAGCCCTGATTTATTCTCTCTGTCTGGTCCCCTGAGAAGGGGAAATCATCACATGGTGGGGTTAGGCTGTCCAGGAGGCTGCCAGAACAATGACTTCTGAATTGGTTCAACACTAGTCTATCAGTTTAATTGAGTAGTGCGTGCTTAATTTAGTTGCTTCCGTAGTGTCTTTGTAACAAGTAACAGCTTAAAAGGGAAAACCCTGGGATTGCTCCAAGAGAGGCCCGAAACACTGATCAAAGTTACACACACTCTTGAAAAGAATCTCTTGGCAAACTAGGAGGAAAGATAATTTCCTTAATGTGATTCATTGTACAGACCAGAGTAAACCTGGAACTTAAGGGTGAAACCTTAGAAACATTCCTTCCATTTAAGTATGAAATAGGACATGCATGCCCGCTCCTCCACCATTAGTTCTGTCTCTGGGGTTGACCCAGCCTTCATTTGTAGTGGACATGATCCTCTTACATAGTCCAAGAAAATCAATGGACAAACTCTTAGAGCAAATACAAGGGAGGCTTAGGATAGACAGATACAGGCAACCCCATAGGAAATTGTCAAGTGGCCAGCGTCCCAGAATGACCAGTAACATAAAAGAGATTTTAGCCATGATAGCAACACAAATTATAAAGAACACAAGAACACACATAACAGACAATGTGCAAAATTGCTAAGGGGGAAACAATAAATCTCTGCTGAAAGATAGAAACAGCTCAACCAAATGGAGACATGCCTTTCAGGGGTTAGAAGACTCTGTAGGCACTTGTGTCCATAGATCTGGAGCTGAGATAAAGGGAGGTGATAAATGGACTACGGCATCCTTGCCACGGGTGTGAGTGATTTCTTCAAGGAAGAATGTGGACACAGAGCAGAAAGCAAGATAGCTTCACATGGAATGTTGCAGGTCGCCAAGCCAGAGAAATGGATGGGAGACAGGACAGTGCAAAGTCACTGCAGCCCAGGAAGGAAGCAGTGTCAAAGCAGGAGGCCCAATGGGAGGTCGAGGAAGACTGGGGTTGACCCCAGGTCAACTATATTCAGTGAGGAGGAGTTACTGACCTGCGAAGGAGTAGCTTTCTCGGGATAGATAATAATGTTGTGATTCCTTCACCAAACAGCCCACCCATATTACCCTTCAGTGACCCTCCAGGGGATTTCCCATTTGAGCTTCTAGACCACATTTTAGAACTGCCGAGCAGCTTTTAGACCTCCTTATAGATGTGAGCTATCACACAAATAAAACTTCAAGTGCAGATTAATTTAACCAAACATTTTAAAAAGAAAATAATACCAATCCTGCACAACTCAGAAAATGGAAAAGGAGAGAAAACTTCTCAACTTATTCTATGGGACAGGCCTTACCCTAATATTCAAACTAGACAAACACATTACAAGACTATTATAGAGCAACAAACCTTATAAGCCAAGACACAAAAGACACAAAATCTTTGGCAAATATTAGAAGGTTGAATTCAACAAAAAGCATTTTTCTACAAATCCATTACAAATACATCATGACCAAATGGAGCTTATTCTACAATGTGAAGTTAGTTTAACATTTAAAACTCAACTGATGTAATTCCCCATGTTAATAGACTAAAGAAAACCCATTTGATTATCTCAACAGATGATGAAAAAGCATTTGACAAATCTGACTAAATTCAGCAAATTTTCATGATTAAATCTCTCAGAAAATAAAAAACAGAAACTTTAACAACTTTAACCTGACAAAAACCATCTGTGAGATACCGCCAACAAGTACCTTGTTTAGTAGTAAAAGACAGAATGCTTTCTCTTTGAGATTGGAAACAAAGCAAGAATACTCACTCTCACTACAACTATTCACTGTTTTAATGGAGGTCCTAGACAGTGACATAAGGCAAGGAAAATAAATGAAAGGCATCCAAATTGAAAAGGAAAAAATAAAATGTCTTTATTCACAGATGATATGATTGTATCTGTATAAAATCCTACAGAATTTATGAAAAACTACTAGAATTATTAAATGAGTTTAGCAAGGTCATACAAGATCAATATAGAAAAATCAATTACATTTCCACATATAGCACCAAGCATTTAAAAATGAAAATGTCATTTACAGTAGCATAGAAAGGAAGGATATTAACAATGTGTGTAAGATCACAAAAAAATAGTTGCTGAGAAGTTAAAGAAGATTAAATAAATGGAGAGATATGCCACATTTAAAGATTAAAAGACTCATGTTGTTAAGATGTCAGTTTTCCCAAAATTGATCTGTAGATTCAGTGCAATCCCAATCATAGACTCATTAGGTAGAAAATTGATATGGAAATGTAAAAGATCTAGAAGAGTCAAGAAATTTTGAAAAAGAAGAAAAAAGAGGGCTTACAATAGCTGATTTCAAGGCTTATTATAATAAGTACAACAGCATGATATTGACTAAAAGACACAAATCAAGGGGTACACAAAAGAGAATCCAGAAATAGACCTACATGTATATTGCAAAACCATTTTTGACAAATATGGCCAACTGATTTTGACCTAGGCTCCAAGGTCATTCAATGAGGAAAAGGATAGTCTTTTCAACACGCAGTGCTGGAAGCCTTGGATATTTGTACAGGGAAAAAATATCAACCTTACTTTAAGCTACACACAAAAATTAACTCAAAATGGAACATAGATCTAAACATAAAAGTTAGATCAATAGCATTTCTAGAAGATATTGTAGGAAAAAGAATCTTCAAAACTTTCGAGTAGGCAAAGACTGAGGTGTCTTAGAAACACAAACGGCACAAAAGATACATTGGTAAATCAGTCTTCATAAATATAAAATCTCTGCTTTTCAAAAGACAGTATTAAGAAAACAAAAAGCCAAACCACAAACTGGGAGGATAAATTCACAAAGGTCTTGTATCTGCCAAATGTCTTGTATCCAACTTCAGTCATGTATTCCTCAAGGATATGTACAATTATCGTTGTTGTTGCTCAGTTGGGTCTGATTTTTTGAGACCCCATGGACTGTAGCCTGCCAGACTCCTCTGTCCATGGGATTTCCCAGGCCAGAGTACTGGAGTGGGCTGCCATTTTCTTCTCCAGGGGATCTTTCTGACTTAGGGATTGAACCTGTGACTCTTGTTTGGAAGGCGGATTCTTTACCACTGAGCCACCAAGAAAGCCATATGTACGACTGCCTCTCATTAATTCTGGTTCTGTATTGTGAGTTGACCCACTTGCTGATATTTACCTGTAACCCCCAAATCAACCCTCATGGCACTTCCACAGTTGTTTGTGGACATGTCCAGACTGCTTAGGAACTTGACTTGCCTGATATTCAATTTTTGGCTGAGGTTGAACAGGGTGATGCTCTGCCTTCAGGTTTCAGCCCTTGTCATGATATCAAGCATCCTTTTCATGGTCCATTTAGTGCCATGTGTTTTGCATTTTTGTGCTTTGTGTTGGTGATTTTGCTTTTTCAAATAGTGCCCAAGCATAATGCTGGCTGCTATTGACTAAGTACCAAAAAGCTGCAATGTGCCTTACAGAAAAAACGCCTGTGTTAATAAGGTTCATTCAAGAATAGATTAGAGTGCTGTTGACTATGAGTTCAATGTGAATGAATCAACAAATTACGTTAAACAAGATACCTTTAAATAGAAACAGATAGAACAAATGATGTACTTGCCAGCTGGTGAAAATGTAGTGACCATAGGCTTACAGAATCCGATCCTATATTTACCCTAGGAGAAGTAGTTCATTATTTACTAAGCCAGTGTCTGTGGTGACTTTACCAAAATAACTACTGCAAATAATGAGATCCAAATATGTATCTGATTGTGTGTGTGTGTGTGTGTGTGTGTGTGTGTGTGTGTAAAGTATTGTCCTATTGCATTCAAGATTTCAGAGTTGCAATTTCTTTCATGTTGGCGGGGAAATAATTTTCAATAAAGGTGGAACTGCTTTATAGGTTCGGGGCTACGGAGGGCGGTGTGTTCCTGGAGGTCTGGCGCAGGCGCCCTGCTCCCGGAACCTCAGCCTGATGGGCGGGGCAGCGTCTGTGCACACGGCCCACTACCGCCACCTTGGGTTGACTGTGGGGCGCAGCTTCTCCTCTAGGTGGCTGCCGGTCGGGCTGTCGGTGATGTGTTAGGTGCCAGGCATCTGCACACGGCTCCCTGTAAGCCACTGAAACTAGGTTTCACACAAAAGAAGAGGTTAGACCTCATCCTATCACCTACTGCTGCGGCTAAGTCGCTTCAGTCGTGTCCGACTCTGTGTGACCCCATAGACGGCAGCCCACCAGGCTCCCCCGTCCCTGGGATTCTCCAGGCAAGAACACTGGAGTGGGTTGCCATTTCCTTCTCCAGTGCAAGAAAGTGAAAAGTGAAAGTGAAGTCGCTCAGTCGTGTCCGACTCTTAGCGACCCCATGGATTGCAGCCTACCGGGCTCCTCCGTCCATGGGCTTTTCCAGGCAAGAGTACTGGAGTGGGGCGCCTATCACCTAATTCCAGCTCATTTGTCTTGGGGAGCTCATAGGTTGGTAGTGACCACTGTCCTGCTCTAAGTGGCTCAGCTCTGTCTGAACGGGCCTGGAGCCTACTCTCCCGGAAGTCTGGCTGTTCTGAAGGGGAACAGCAGAGTGGGCAGAGAGCTTTGGGGTCTTTTTGGTTTGATTGGGGCTGTTGCTGGTTTCTTGCATTTGGGTCTTGCTGTTACTCTGTGGCTCCATCGGTGTTGACCTTGGTCTTGTTTGGAGGGGCGGGACCCGAGCAGGAGCTGAGGTGTAAACCAGTAGGGAGCAGGTGGTGGCTGAAGGGTGTGGGCCGCAAGGGATGCTGGGAGGAGGGCGGGGCTTGGGCAAGGGAAGGCCCCGCCCCCATCCCCCCCCCGCCGGCCCCCCCCCCCTTCCTAGGGCTCAAGAGGATGGAGGTAGGTTTATATTATGGGAAGGACCAGGAGAAAGCAAGGAACCCAGCGAGGACAAGCAAGCAGGAGATTCCTCTAAACAACTTCTTCCCTTTTTCCTTCTCCTCCTCCCTCTTTAAATTTTTTTTATAAGTAGGAGGTGAGGTCACTCGGTGTACTGGAGTGGGTAGTCAACAGGGACGTGAGAAGAGACCTGAGTCTCAAATGTATTTCAATTCGCGGATGAGCCTGCATGGCTGGCTGAGGCCCTGGTGTCTCTGGAGCCAGGCAGGTCGGCGGGACCCAAGAACACATCTGCTGGTGTGGCTGTATCAAACAAAGTGCAGGACCTTTTAGCCGTCCCTGTCCAGCTGGTGCTTCTCCCCGCTCCTCAAGATTGGGGGTGTGAGGGGGTGTCCACTCCCTGCGGGTCTGTTCTCTCATGCCGACTGGAAGAGCAGTCTCCTTGAGGGAAGCGTATCCCAGGTGGGAAGGACAGGGTCCTGGGGCCCACACATACCCTCTGGTAGCACAGTGATAAAGTAATCCTCCCGCCAGTGCGAGAGATGGGAGAGCCTTGGGTTCGATCCCTGGGTCAGGAAGCTCCTCTGGTGAAGGAAATGGCAACCTACTTCAGTATTCTTGCCTGGAAAATCCCATGGACAGAGGAGCCTGGTGGGCTACAGTTTATGGGGTCGCAGAGAGTCAGACACGACTGAAGACACATGGATGCATGTGCTGAAATGCAAGCATCTTCAGGGGACACTGGCCCTTTGAAACTCCAAAGGTGAACGGGGGCCTCTGAGAACCTGTGTGTGGCTGGGGGAGTTGGGGAGACCCATCCTGGAGGGGGCGTGGGACTGTGGGGGTGGAACATTTCTGTGGGGGTGGTTCCCCTGCCTGGGCGCTGGCTCAACCTGCCTGGTTCAGGACTGCTCTCAGCCTCTTAGTAGTGACCTCAGCGGGCTGTGGTCCAGAGTGCACAGTGGAAGTGGTAATAGCATTTTCCTGGTAGGATCGCTGTGAGATGACAGCAGAGAACGTGTGGGAAGCTCTTAGCCTCAGTCCCACTGAGAACGCGTGTCGGCCACTGGGGCCCTTCGTGTTTGACACAGGAGCGACAGAGCTGAGCAGGTAAGGGTCAGGATGGGCCCTACAGTGACCATGGGGCAGCTTTCTCACCCATCACCCCTCCCCACCTGCCTGGGGGTGAGGCCAGAAACCCCTGTTCCTTCCAGTACAGCTAGGGGGCTGTGCATACAGGACATCCTGTGGGGAGACCCCCTGAGAGGGTCAGGGACCCTCCCTCAGAATCAAAGGCTGGAAACCCACCTGACTCAGGTGAGTAGGGTGAAGGGCAGGCAGCCCTATCTGAACATCTAAGTGACAAGGCCAGCTCCCCAGGCAAGCTGTCTCAGGGTGCATTCTGATCACTGTTTGCCCAAGGCAGGGTGCAGGCCGAGACTGGAGGCCCCTGCCCCACTTTCAGGAGTCAGGACTTGGCTAAAATATGCGGTCTCTCTACCTGCACTCCCCCTGCCTGCCAACCTTTCCTGGCCTGGGTGATAGGACTGAGTCATAGGAGGGGCCTTCGGGGCCTTTGCCTCCCTCTGCCACTTGCTCTCCTGGGAGTTGGTGAGTCCCTCGGTCCTTCTAGCTCACTGTGTCCTGTTGTGGGCTGGTTCTGCAGAGAAGCAACCAGTCAGGGTGTCTGCTTGGGCGAGGTGCTTGCTGGCTTAAAAAGCAGAGGCTGGGGGCGTAGAACAAATGACACCCAAAAGTTGGAGCCTGCTGGGTGTGGGGACACATTGTCATCACACAGACGCTCATGGTACATGGTAGGAATATAAGTGATCTGTACCTGATTCTCAGGGATGGCCATGCCCTCTACCAGCTGCTGCTGGATGTGGTCTTAGGTGATCCACGAGGTTGTCCTCAGTTCTCACCCCAGAGACTGAAGGCCTCGGGGTCTACTGGTGGCCCCAGAGCCTGGGCGCTGTCCCTGCACTCACAGGGATGGCTCTTTCTGACCTCTGGCCCTGCCTTCAGTGCAGGCTGCTAACTTGGCTCCTCCCTGTCTGTCCTGCCGCAGTGCCTACGGCGGAAAGCAGTGGAGGCACCCTAAAAGAGGACGGTGGGATGCCCTCAGTGTCCTGTCCGCGGTCAGTTAGGTTGTTCTGTGTCTTAGCTCCTGCCATGAACAGCTGGGTGCCGGTATTTCTCTGAGACCGTGATTATCTATGCTAAGGGAAGTTAAATCAGACAGAGAAGAACACATCTGTATCATCTCACTTATATGTGGAAACTAACAGGAAAAGAAAAGGAAACAGTAGAAACAGAGATCAGATTTATGGCTGCCAGCAGTTGCGGGGGTAGAGGTGGAACTGGGTGAAAATGGTCAAAGGTAGAAATTTCCAGTTAAGAGATAAATAAGTCCTAAGCATGTATTGTACAGCATAATGATAATAGATGACAGTACACTTCTGTATATTTGAAAGTCATTAAGAGAGTAAATCTTAGAAGTTCTCATCCCCAGGAGAAAAGATTGTGTTAACTGTGTGAGTAGATAGATGTTAATTAAACTAATCGTGGTAGCATTTCACAGCATATATAGAGAACAGTCATTATGCTGCACACTTTAAACTTCTCCAGTGTCATATGTCGACTGTATCTTAATAAAACTGGAAGGGAGAAGAGGCGGGCAGTGGAGGCAGGAAGCAAGGTGGACAGCTGGCAGAGGAGGGTGACTGGGAGGCCTGTGGCCGAGTGCAGCTCCAGCGCCAATTCATTGGGTGCACTGGGCCAGTCTCTTGACTTCTGCAGCCTCCCATTGAGGCTTCTGAGGTCTGGCTACTCATGCCAGGGTGACTGAGGGACTGAAGGGTCTGGTCAGATGACTATGACCCTTTCTGGCCTTCCCAGTGCCCCTCACTTAGTGGTCAGAGAGCTCTGGCAGAAGTGACTTCCTTCCCAAGGGATTAAAATCTGGTTTACTATGTTAACCAAAATTTGGGGAATGAAGACTTAATTGGAAAAATGTGTGTTAGTTGCTCAGTTGTGTCCAACTCTTTGCGACCCCATGGACTCTAACCCACCAGGCTTCTCTATCCATAGGATTCTCCAGAAAAGAAGACTGGCGTGAGTAGCCATTCCCTTCTCCAGGGGATCTTCCCAACCCAGGGATTGAACCCTGGTCTCCTGCATCGCAGGCAGATTCTTTACTGTCTGAGCCATGGGTGAATTGGGAAAAACAGGCTTTTATTTGGTTTTTTCTTTTTTTTAGGGTTGCAGCCCAGGAGACCCAGCTTCAAGAAGCAGTTGAATTGTTTTGGACCACAAAATAGAGAGAACTTACAAAGGAAAGCCCACAAGGCCACAGTTTAGTTACGTGAGCTGTTGATTAAGAGTTGTAATTGGAGCTGGCAAGAAGGATCAGCTGGAGTCGGAAATGATTGTGTAGTTAGAAGGGAACAACCTTGAGACCACAGGTTTGCAGCTGGCAGATTCTGTTTAAAAACAACTGGTGTCCTTGGTTTGATACAGTTCAGAAACAAGTTGAAGTTGTCAGTGGTGCGAGGCTGTGTCTGAGACCAGATCCTTGATGGCCATGGGCCCTATTTAGTACGCTTGAACTGTGATTACTTCCTTATGATTTCAATCTGTCATAAACTAGGTGAAGCTATTTTAAAGTGCGTCATTACTGACTGAATGTTCACTTCTGTGGGGAAAAGCAAAAGTATCAACCCAAATTTATGACAATGTCGGGGGAACATGGTTAATTAATAAATACAATGCTAATAACCATCATCTGCCCTGGTTAGAAACACGATCATTCTAGATCTTTCCCTCCTTTGTGCCCATCATGATGAGCCCAGCTGGCACTTCCCTCAGCCTTCCTGAACCAAGTCCTTGAATCCTTCCAACAACCTGTGAGGCAAGACGAATATTCCCGTTCTGCAGGCAAGCGCCGTGAGGCTGAGTAAAAGGCCATAGTCGTGTGCTGGCTCAGGGTCCATGCCGTAAGTCACTGTCTTCCATGGGATCAGTGTTCACCAAAGCCTTGTCAGGTCTATACCACTCTCCCAGCCTAGCCTGTCTGTCCACCCCTCTTCTCCTACCACCCCCTCTACTGCCCAGACCCACAGCATCTCTCAACAAGTATCCCTCTTTCCCCACCTCCACCACTACCCAGACCCACAGCATCTCTCACCAGGAGAGCTGCCACTGTCCAATGGGTACTCACCTTCAGGGCCATGCCTTGGCTCTCCTAACCTCCTGAGACCTCACCTTCTCCACCTCACCTGGCTGGATCACTGGCCTGGCTCTGCCTGGGGAAGCCTCCCTGCCTCCAGGTGCTCCCGTCTCAGACACACCTCCTTGGCAGGCTGGGCTTCCCCCTGGGTTCCCCGACACTCCCGGTGTGTGGTTTGGAACCTTCACTATGGTCGGTCAATGTTGTGAGTTTGAGGGACTTGCCTGGCAGCTCTGCATCCCCTGATCCTATGAGATGTGGCGATGACAGGTGACACCGGGGGTGTGGAGCTAGGTCCTTGGAACTCGAGTCACACCTGCTTCATCTGTGACCTTGGGTAAATCATTTAACCTCTCCCTGTGTAGAGTCATCATCTGAATAGTGTCCACCACACAGGGTTGTCGTGAGGACTAAGTGACTGAATAAAGAGCTTCAAGCAGCACAGGGCACCCAGTGTTGTTGGCACATCTTGTCCTATCGTGTCCCTGGGTGTCTGCCTCCTTCCAGGCTCTCCTTGACTGTAAATCAACTGAAGGACATCTTGGAAGTTGAACTCCCCGCATGTATCAAACCTCCCTGGGTACCGTGTAGAGAGCCTGGCACTCTGATTGTCCCAGGTCACCTGTGAGAGAAGAGAGAGGTCACAGCTGGAAGCCCTGGCATCTGCCTTCAGCACCACAGTTCTTAGAAGCTGCCAAGACCATATGATGGAGACAGAACAAAGCCCATGGATCATGCGGAGAGAGGGGGAAAATCACTTTACATCTTTTTCTAGAGTCATGCTATTCCAAATGCCTTGGGCAGATGCCCATGTGTGCAGGAACACTTGGCAAGGTCACAGGCGCTTTGTGCCCTCAGAGGCCCCATTGTGACCCCGAGCCGCCCCGAGCAATTCCGTGAACAACAATCCCTTGTGTGGGCCTGAAGGCTGCACCAGCCCACGGCCCACGGCTGGCAGTGGGAACCCTCTGTCCCGCTAAGGTCACCATGAAGAGGCCTTCAATCCCTCATTTGGGCTGTTGTGGGGATTCTGAGATTCTCAAGAGTCCCTTGGACTGCAAGGAGGTCAATCCTTTCCTAAAGGAAATCAACCCTGAATATTCATTGGAGGGACTGATGCTGAAGCTGAAGCTCCAATACTGTGGCCACCTGATGTGAAGAGCTGACTCACTGGAAAAGGCCCTGATGCTGGGAAAGACTTAAGGCAGGAGAAGGAGGCAACAGAGGATGAGATGGTTGGATGGCATCACCAGCTCAAGGACATGAATTTGAGCAAGCTCTGGGAGATAGTGGAGGGCACAGGAGCATGGTGTGCTGCAGTCCATGGGCCGCAAAGAGTCGGATATGACTTAGTGACTGAACAACAGCAACCACAAACCAGGCATGTAATGTGAATCTCAACTCCTCGAAACCGTGTCCTCTCCAGGAGAAGGGCAGATCTGTTGCGACTGACTGCGCAGAAGGGGGTGGGGGAGGGGAAAGGTATTAGAAGATAGTTCCCAGAGGGGAACTATATGTGGCTGAAGCCCCTCTCAGGCCACCTGCTCTCCATAAGAAACACCTTCAGGATGTCCCCCAGAGTCCCCAAGAAACGTGGGGTCTACAAGACTGGAGTCACAGGTGGAAGCCTCCAGAATGTCTGGGTGGGATGTGATCCAGAGCAGCCTCTCCTTCCTTTGGTTCGTGATGCAACCCTCACCCACGTTAATAGTCACCATGGCTTGTTCTGTGTTGCCAGCTTTGGCTCTCAGTCATGTACAGACATTGGCTTCTTCTTACCCCTTTCTCAGGTTCGTGGAGGGTCTTAGCCCTTTGTTCTGTGAACTTAAAGACACCCAAAGTGTCAGTTGGACTGGGGCCCTTGGCTTCATGGGGGCTGCAGCGTGGAGCTCGGTAGTTGCCTGAACGGGCCTGGCCCTGACTGTGGAGCTCAGAGCAGGCAGCCCTTTCCAGAAGCGCACTGTGCCCAGGACCTGGGCTCAGCCACGTGGCCTCCTGCAGACCCCGACGGTGGTCCAGGGCTGCCCTGTGCCCGATGTCACCCCCGTCTGATGTCCTCTGCCCACCGGCCTCAGGTCCACCACAAGGCCTTGTCTCACTGGCGCTTCCTGAGAAGCAAGAGGACAGACCTTTGTGGGGACAGGTCTGTGTTCCTGAGGGCAGGGAGTGACTGCAGAGCTTCAGCGACAGAGGAAGCCAGCCCCGCCAGCTCCAGCTCTCACCAGCCGAGTGCACCCATGCGCTACCTGTGAAAGGACAGCCGTGGCCCGCTGGGAGGACAACAGCAGGCTCTCTATATGACAGGTGCCTGGCCCAAGGCAAGAGCCTTATTACACCCATTGCAAAGAGGAGGCAAATCGAAAGTGCAATGAAACTGCAAGTGATAAAAATGACTCAGGATAGGAGGAATGAGAAAGTCATGTCAGAGAATCTTCTGCAAAGCTTGTAACTAGTGAGGGTTTAGAGTTAGACAGCTGGCAACTGAAAAGGAAATAGCATATCAAAGTTCCTTTAAATTGGGTAATTGAAAAAGTATTCACTTAAGCCTCTGGTATCTTTCTTTCTTTCTTTCTTTTTTGATGGGGTTGAATGTGAGCTTTTCTTAGCATCTTGGCTCATCATGAGAAAAATGAGATTTCCCTCAGTCAACACTTAATTGGAAATTTTGTTAAATATGCGACAAACTTCGGATCATTTCTTAATCTGTATTTGTATTTTTCAGGATATAGCTCCTATGTCCTTTTGTTCCTAATGCTATAAAATTTTAACTTAAATGGGCTCAGTGAAAATGGCCTTTTCTGGTACCATTACCCTGCGATAACAGCTCCTGAAGACACCACTGAGACCCAGTTTAGTCACAGGTCCCTACACCAGAAGGGGAGTGAGATGTCAACTAGTTAAACTTCTGCTTGAGGTTTGACTCTTTGTTCTGCGTGCCCACTCAGAAGCGATTGTCCAGCCTCTGCCCCTTCGCCTCCACCCCGGGACCTGACCAGTCTCTGAGGCACCTGTCCTGGTGTCCCAGCTCGGGAACATCATTAACATCTTTGATTGAAGTGATAATGGCACATTTCATAACAGGAGCTGAGCTTTCAGCATTTCTAACTGAGGGCTCTCCTTCCTCATCATCCTCTTTCCTTCTGACCCAGACAACTCATACCTAGCATGGTACTGCCACTTATCATGCTTCCTTTCACATGGTAGCCCAGTCCTCTTTATCTCTATGGAGTGGCCCAAGGAAATTCTAAAAGCAGTTTCTAATTCGCATTCCTAATGGGCATAGAACACAGAACATTGTTGTTTAGTCGCCAAGTTGTGTCCTAATCTTTTGGACCCTATGAACTGTAGCTTGGCAGGCTCCTCTGTCCATTGGATTTTCCAGGCAAGAATACTGGAATGGGTTGCCATTTCCTTCTCCAAGGGATTTTCCTGACCCAGGGGTCGAACTCATGTCTCCTGCCTTGGCAGGAGGACTTTTTACCACTGAGTCACCGGGGAAGCCTGACATAGAACATACTGCCCGGAAAATTTCTGATCAGTTTCATATAGAGTGAGAAGAAACTTCAGCCTGTTTTCTTTTGGTGTAAGGACTTTCTAACCGGGCACAGACCCCTCTGTTTTGTAGGAAAAAGAAGGGGTCCCCCAGGCTGATACTTGGTGAGTTTCTAGAAAGAGTGAAGCCTTCTGACCTCCCTGTTAGCTGGGGAGAATGGGATACCCTCTCTGGGCTCTTGGAGATGCAGGGGCCAGGCACACACAGCTGTCATCGGAACTGTCCTTTGCAGCTGCCTCTGAAATTTGATCTAACCCAACGAGTCCTCAGAAAGTAGGCTGACATGATGGTGTTCCCGTGCTGGAGAATTAAAAAATAAAACACTCCCACAAAAGTACTGAACATAAAGACACTTTATAAAGTATTTCAAGGGTTTATCCTGTCCCACCGTGGACATCTGCGAATATTTGCTGAACGACTTTTATTCCCCAAGATAGGTAGATTATCCTTGAAGATGCAAAATATCCATGAAGATGGAGAAACTTGCTGCAAGATGGACCCTCAGAAGCGCCTGAGGAAAATTCTAGTAGGCAGTCCTCACGATCCGGTCCAGGGGCCAGCAGTCCGGTGTCACGATCTCTCAGGTCAGTCCTCACTCCCCACCCCACTGCCCCCTTTCAAATAGGAAACGATCTTGGAAAGACAGCTCAACAGTTGGAGGATAAACGTAGCAAGCCCCCTTACTCTGACATGAAGGTATACGGGAGAATAAACCTCTCTCTTTATCTGTTCTCAAGAACATTCTGTATTCTAAAGTGTTATGCTGGAAGGCCGGCCGATCGGTGAACACCCTCTTGGTGTTCAGTTAAGTTCTGCTGCTCTAGGAAGACTTCCATCTGATTAAGGAAAACATGGCATGAACCACGTACAGCAGAGTGGCTACATATGAAAACACCTGCAACCGAGATAAATGACAATTAACTGGCTATTCACGGGGGAGCTTGGAAAGCCACGGGCTGTCCACGCTGGGCTGGCCGCTCTCGTGGTGCTCAGGGTTGGCAGCCCTGGAGCGTGTGGACGCCCCTGCTTCCCATCACACATGCAGACGTGCTCTGTGTGGAGCCCTGAGCACAGACTCCAGGTGACCTCACGACACGCTGGACTTGCGTGCCTGCACATGTCTTCACGTCAGCACTGCCTAACTAGAAACGAGGGCCCCCAGAGACCCCTCCAGGGATAACTGTAGGCGAATATGCCCTGCTCTTCATGGATAACTTTCTTTCTGCACACCAGTAGGACCAGAGCCCACCAGCTGTGATCCCAGTGGCCTTGGCCAAGAGAGTTTGAACACGTGGGTTTGCCGCCTGGATACCTTCTAACCCCGACTGGAATCTTATTCGGAGGGAGCCAGGCCATAGGAAGTGAGGGGCTGGGATGGGGAGGAGGGATTTTGAGCTTTTGGCAAAAGGAGGGGGCTTACTGAGAGAGCTGTTGGGCCAGGAAATGCAGCAGAAAGGTCACTCCGTGCCCTTTCAAGGCCCCAGTCCACTGTGTTCGCTTGGGGAGTGTCACCCAGCTCTGGGGGGCTGGCCCCCAGAGGTTTCCTGCCCCTTAGCAAATATCTGCACCTGGCTTGTGACCTTGGGTGTGAGGGTCAAGAGTTTCCAACCCAGGCACAGCATCCTACTGGCCGCAGTCCCGTGACTTGAAAATCGTCATAAAACCAGCAGTCATGGTGCCCCTCTCGCCCTGCCGCCACACCTGGGCGAGCCCTCACCCTCATTGCCAGGGGCGGCGAGTAGCTTGAGTTATTTAATAACCAGGCAAGAGAATCCATCTGGGAATCAGACACACTGTCCAAAGGGAGCAGTCACACCTGAGTGAGAAGCCCCTC
This sequence comes from Muntiacus reevesi, assembly GCF_963930625.1. Taxonomy (NCBI): domain Eukaryota; kingdom Metazoa; phylum Chordata; class Mammalia; order Artiodactyla; family Cervidae; genus Muntiacus; species Muntiacus reevesi. The sequence goes on from NC_089251.1 coordinate 99,535,036, forward strand.
AGAAGAGACCTCTGCCTATCAGGCGGGAGCAGTGTGCCGTGTGGGGGACTCAAGGCCCAGCAGAGACCCTTGGCAGAAGCTCCTCAGAAGAGGAGCAGGAAGACAGACCCTTATTTTAAAGGGAGGTCAGGAGACGGCACAATGGTGAGAGTGAGAGCCAGGACCAGGAGTGGACGTGAACTCAGGTCCTCAGAAACCCCTCTCCATGAGCAATGGCCATTGCTGTCCACCACGGCTAAGACCCCGGAACCACCAGAGTTCTCCAGAAATTTCCAGCTACTTTCAGGCAACTCTCACCAATCCTCGGGATCCCTCTGGTGCAGCCTCTCTGCTGCCAGCCCAGGAGAGAGGGGGAAGCTGAGCTCCTGAGGAAGGTGTGGAGAAGAGAGTCAGATGCTCGTGAAGGCCAGGTGCAAGGGGGAGAGGTCTTGACCTGCCTTCTCACATCCTCAGACCGCCCCCACCTCCGCCGCCGCCCCACCCTAGGTTGTGGGAAGGGCGTGTGTGGTCTGGGCAGGGTCTGGGGTTAAATCCTGAGCCTGTATTCATGATCCCTTCTCCCCCAGGCTTGGACACAACTGATATTTTGAATACAAAGATGTGACTTTAACAGGAAAACGGGATCCTATTCCCCCTGGTTGGTGGGGGAGGGGAGTGTGCTCAGCTCAGCGTATCTGCCCGTAGGCAGCATTTAGATTCCTGATTCTGCCCCGGTGACTTTGCCAGAGTCTCCTCATGGCTTTCCAACTGAGCTCACAAAGATATGGGGACAGGATCAGTCATGGAAAGGAGAAATAGATGATGCTGGTGTAGTCATCAGTGGAACAGTAAACAGCAAAGAGAACAAACCTCTACTTCCCCGCCCAGCGATGTGGAACAGCCTCACAAACCTGATGTGGGGAGAGAAGCCAGACACGGGAGAAGGCACACAGCTCATGAAGACCCAAAGCAGGTGAAGTGGACCCCAGCAGCCAGACATCAGGACAGGGTTTATCCTGAGTGAAGGGGCATGGCAGGGCGGGGCACGGAGGGACTTCTGGAAGCTGCTTATTACGTTCTGTTTCTTAGTCTGGATGTTTGTTACATGGAGGGTTGTGAACTATGAATAATGGATGGATTACGGAAATTCATCAAGCTGTACCCTTGTGTCCTCACCTCTCTAGAAGCCTATTTGTGCTGTTATTTAGTTGCTAAGTCCTCTTTTGTGACCCCGTGGATTGAAGCCCACCAGGCTCCTCTGTTCATGGGATTTCCCAGGCAAGAATACTGGAGTGGGTTGCCGTTTCCTTCTCCAGGGGATCTTCCCAATCCAAGGATCAAACCCACGTGTCCTGCATTGGCAGGTGGATTCTTTATGGCTGAGTCACCAGGAAAACCCAAGACATCTATGCTGTATTTTGATAGAAAGTAGAAAAGTCAGAACATGGTAGAGCCCAGCGGTTTTCAACAGTTTGCAATGACCAGTGGACAGGGTCATTAACTCACCCCACTTGGATTGGTCAGTCAAGTGCTGGCCCACTATCCACATTCCATCTAGGTTTCACTGCCCTTGTCTGCAGTAATTCTACAGAAACGGTTGTCAGATGCCTGGCTGATGTCTGTTCAGAGAGAAGGCTTCTGGGGTTGGGTTGGGGGTGGTACCTGTGGTTTTTCTAGTGAGCGGGCGATGAAACAGTCATCTGAAGGTGATGGAGGAGGCGAATGACTGTCTCGCAAGGGAAAGAGAGCCTGCTGTGATTCTGTTTAGAATCCAGCCATCTTGGGAGATGAACTAATATGGGAGAGGCTCCCACACTGTGGGACAGTTGAGGGGGTCCCAGGGACCATGAGGGAACCCTGCTTATGGAACTGGGGAGCGGCTGGGAGCTGAGGGGAGTGTGTGGCTTCCCCGGGGAAGGGGATGGGCCCCTATGGACGAGCTGACAGGCTTCAAGGTTCTCTCGCCGAGACCCCTCCCTCTGGGAGCAGGAAGGGCACCCACACTAACCCCCTTCCCAGAGCCCGCCGGCACCCACCCTGGGGGCTTTCTTTGAGCCTCTGTTCTGCCCCTCCCCACAGGGGTGGGGGTAGCACAGCTTTGGCACGGGGGAAGAGCATGTCATGGTCTGTCATCACATCCGACCTTGGGATTTCCTTAATTCATAGGGTGCTGACGAGAAATCTGGGCGCTGTTTCTAAAGCTTTTTCTCAGTTTTTATAAAATATCCACAGTTAGAAATGTATCTGATGTAATGAGTCAGCATACTGGGGCAAGCCCAAACATGCATAACTCTGGAAAAGAGTTTTATGAAATGATATATTCTCTTATTCCCTGTCATCCTGACCCATCCCAGCAACAGAAGATTCAGATTACGACCGCACAGCCTGCCAGAGGGTCTGGCTTCCCAGGCGGAGGACGTTCCTTTCAGAGCTCAGAGACTTGCAGGCAAGTCTCATCCCGTCTGTCCTCCTAATGGGGTGAATGAAGGTGGTTCCAGCCCCTGTTCCACCCACTGCTCACTGGGAAGCTTCGGGGGGGGGGGTAAATAAGTCGTCCACAGGGGCTCATACACTGCTCGGCCCCGCGGCCATGTGCCCTCCTGCACCTGCCTTCTCCAAGCCTGCCCGGCCTGGGCAGTACGGCATTGACTGGTGGTCATGGGAGCCCGGGCACCAGTTCCCTCCTCTGGGGCTCTGTTTCTTCAGAAATGAGGGGGAGGTTTATTTTTAATTGAAATCTAGTGAACTAAAAAATAACAGGGAGGGCCTGGGCAGCCTTCCGCTCAGTACCTTTGACAGCGGGAGCTGTGAACAGGGCACCTTGACGGAGGACTCACCACAGCAGAGATGTTTTCATGGTAAAATTTATAGGAGAAGCCGTCTTGCATCTGGATGGTGGCCAGAGCTTCCAGGACAGAGGCGCCAAAGTAAAACAGGGAGGCGACAGAGTGGTAGGCTGCATCCTGTGGGGTCAGAGAGAGCCATCAGAGAGACGGGGAGGCCAGCCGGGAGACCTGGGGGGCCTGTGGTCCCAGCAGGGCCTGTCCACCCCGCCTGACCCTGCCTGGCCTGGGCCACCGCCCCACCCCCCTGCTCAGAGACCCTGGTCTGGGGGCAGAGTAAGGACTTCGATGGAGGAGGGGGTGCTGCTTTCCTGTGAGGTGGGATTTAGTTGTGGGTCGGGGAGCGGCCCTTTCTGCGTGCAACTGGTAGAAATCAGTTCTGGGCCCAAGAAGTGTCAGCTGTGGTCACAGTCCCCAGTTTGGAGGTGGCCTCGGTGGTCAATTCGGAAAGAAAGACTCAGGCCAATTGTATTGTTGTTTTGTTGTTAGCTTTTTCCTTGAAGGATGACCAGGGATGGGGGCTCCAGTTATGTTTAAAAGCAAAACAAAAGACCTTCCCTGGTGTCACAGTGGGTAGGAATCAATTGACATGCAGGAGACACGGTTCGATCCTTGGTCTGGGAAGACTTCACATGCTGCGGGGCAGCTAAGCCCGTGTGCCGCGGCTCCTGAGCCTGAACTCAGGAGCCACAACCAGAGAAGCCGCTGCAGTGAGAAGCCGGGCACCACGACGGAGAGAGCCCCCGCTCACGTCAACTGGGGCAAGCCCGAGCAAAGCAGCCAAGACCCAGCACAGCCAAATAAATTCTTTTTTTTGCAATAAAGCACTAGAGCAGGCTTTTGAGTAGTTAGGATTTTCAGGGGGTTTCCAAGCCTAGGCTGGAGGCCTTTGGAGAGTACGGGGCCTGACTAACAGCCCCGTGCCCGTCCAGGGGAGGTCAGGGCAGGTGACCCAGGTGTCAGTTCCCCCCTTCACGGGCCTCAGGCAGAATTCATGCGAAGAGCGATCACAGGCCATCCCTCTTCCCCGCGTTAGAGGCGGAGATGGGAGCAGGGCAGTGAGCACTCCTCACACAGGGCAGCCGGACCCCCCCCCGCCCCCTCCCGGAGGTGAAAGCCAGTCCCGCTGGGCGGTGGGAGACGCCGACCGACCCCTGGCAGGTGTGGGAGGGACAGGAAGGGATGTCAGGCTGCTGGTTTCCAGGAGAGGGGTGATCACAGAGGAGAAGGCAGAGCCCCCGGAGAACCAGGCGGGGACAAACAGTCAGCCTCCTGCGCAGGAGCCCTGGGCTGCTGTGGGCCGCTCGGCCTTGGAGGGCTCCTCACCCAGCACTGGAAAAGCCTGCCTCCCAGGGGAGTGTCCATCACTACCCCCTGCCCCCAGACACGCAGGGCCGGACTCACCAGGGTGATCCATGAGGTTCTGTTGCCGTGGGCACCAATTACATACAAGAAGGCCAGGATGGTGGTGGCTACGAAGCAAAACACTGACGCGAACATGACCCAGCCCTGGATTAGGGGAATAGGCACGTGGGACGAGGAGATCAGGATCCACACCAGCCCCCCAAAGACCTGCAGGAGGAGAGGGAGAAGGGGTGACGGTCAGACCAGGAGAGCCCAGGCCCAGGAAGGGCCAGACCCCGAGGTCACGCTGGGGAGCCAGGGGCACTTCACAAATATTAACTCAGTTCATCCTCACAGCGTCCCAGGTGTGGTTCTGTACCCATTTGTTAGAAACAAAGGCATACGTGACTTAAAAATGTTATCCCTAGAAAGGATTTATACCATCCAGTTTTATCAGTAAAGGGCAAGTTCTGAGATTATATCTTTCCTAGTATTTTTTATAGAAAAATATCCCTTCGGTCGTCGGGGGAAGGCTATGCTGTGCAGTTTGTGAGCCAGGAACTGAACCCAGGGCCTAACCACTGGACTGCCATGGAACTCCCCCAGATATCCTTTCTCTTGTAAAATGGTAGTGACCAGCAGATTCTGTTGGTCTTGGCCAAACAAATTAGCCACACTATATCATTAGCATTTAATAAAAAACTTGATCTTGAAATCCCCAAGCCTCAGAAGTTCTCTGACTGTTGGAGGGGGGGTTGGAGTGGGGAGGCCCAGGTCAACCTGATCTAAGGTTTCCTAGGACAGGCATGAGACAAACACTCCTCCCTGCCGTCATTATCCAGAAGACACCCTGCTTAGTGTCCTCAGGGTTGGGGAGCCCCTAGGATCGTAAGGACAGATGTAGGAGTCGTGACCTCAGTGCCCCAGTCCAGCTCCCCCTGTGGACAAGGCACAACCGCGCTGGGAGTCTCTGCACCTGCCTCCCCTTCTCCTGGTCCATCTCCATTCCAGTGAAGTCTCCCTAGCCAGAAAAGGCCTGGGCTGGGACACAGGTGGACACAGCTGTGCAGTCAGAGGCTCCAAGGAGCTGCAGAGCTTGGCATCATCCTCCTGAGGGTCTGGGGGTTGAAGACAGGCCCCCTCCTATCCCTGCAGCCCCTGTGGTGTGACTGCACATGGCTACACCTTGACCCTGTCTCCCTGAACCTGCTGCCTGCTTGCTGGGCAAGAGGCAGCACTTCCTCACAGGTGTTCTCTGAGCCTCTTAGCTGAGAAGCACCAGGGGACCATCACATTTGGGTACAAAAATTAGCGCAGTGAAGAATCTGCAATGATCAAAGCCAAGGTGGGCCCAGTGAATCAGATGCAGGCAGCTCTCACCGGAAACTTTCTCTCGCGGTAACTGAGACCTAGTGGGACACACTTTCCAGTAATCAGTGGAGCAAATTCCACCAAATAAACCCCCCCAGACTGCCGTAGAGTGAGACGTGTGTGTAGATTCATCCATAATTGCCTTGAAGATCAAACAGACTGCTAGGCCTTTTTCACAGGAACTGGGACAGAAGATGTGAGCATGCTGATGGGTGAGACGGACTTGGACTTGGAAGGCACCAGAGCTTGGCATGGAGAAGAGGGTGGATGTGGCATGCCCAACACATGAGCAGGGGCCTGCTGGCACGTAATGTGGGAGGGCCTCCCCACCAAATCCGCTGGAGGAGGCCCCGTAGCATGGAACTCTTGGGCCTCAGCTTCCTCCACTGCGAATGGCACTTTGGGTGGTATGAACTGCCTGAAACTGTGTGCATGCGTGTGAAGCTTCTGGCCCTGTGCCTGGCATCACCCAGGCAGGGGGAAGACTGCTCACCCAGGATGCCAGCAGCCCAGGGCATACAGACCCCAAGTCAGTCAGTGACAACTCAGGATGATTACCAGCCCTGAGTGGGCAGAGTAGCACCAACTGGGACAAGGCCCCAGGAGGTTTGAAGGGAGAGGTGGACTTAGCTGATTTCGTTTGTTTTTAATCACTCAGTGATGTCCGACTCTTTGTGACCCCGCCAGGCTTCTCTGCCATGGAATTCTCTAGGCAAAAATACTGGAATGGGTTGCCATTTCCTTCTCCAGGAGATCTTCCCGACCTAGGGATCAATCCCACATCTCCACCTCTCCTGCACCGGCAGACAGATTCTTTACTGTGCCTGGCCAAGTGGTCAGGACGAGGCTTCCCAGGGGAGGAATGAGCAGCTGACCGACCCAGAGGCTGCTGGAGCAGCAAGGACGGCTTAGGAAGGCAAGAGGTTGGGGCACAGGGGTGGGAGGAGTTGCGGCTGGAGGCAGTGTGACCTCCACATGGGACTAGTTGCTGGGCCACCTCAAAGGCTTCCCTGGCCCCACTCAGTGGAAAACCGAGATTCAGCATAAATCATGTGGCTGAGCCAGTGCCGGGCCACACTCCACCTACAAAGTTTGCAGAGAGCAAACAGCAAGCCGAAGCGCACACCCAGGAGATAAGGCGTCCAGGGCAGGGAGTGGCCCACCCCACCCTGGCCTCAGGACCCCACTGGCCAAATATTTGTCAAGAGCGAAGGGGTAGGTGAGGGTTCAAGCACCTCTCCTCCTAAATGAAACCCGGAGGGTTTCCCAGCACCCAGGAAGCACGCTGAGAGGCAATGGTTCTGAAACGTCAGTCACACCAGTGGGGACATGGCCCCAGTTTCCAGTCATCCCTGTCACCAGGCCAGGTTCCCGGCGCCCCTGGCCTGCACCCTGGACATCATCCTCCATAACAGAGGTGGTGAAGCCGGCAGGGGTGGTCTCAGACGAAGGTCTCTAAGATGAGTGGCCTGGGTGTGACCAGGGTTGAGCTCTCTCTCTGGGTCCCAAATCCCCATGCTGGAAAATGGAGGCGGCGCCTGGGCTAAAGCACGGTCCTTAACCATCAGTCTACACTGCCTGGGCCACCTCCAAAACCCCAGTGCCTGGGCCTCATGCCCAAGAGAGGAGCAGAGTTCTAGGACAAGAAGCGGACATCCCAAACTCTTTGCAAAGGCTTTGGAATGTGTTTCCGTAACACAATCCGTCTACGGAGGATGTTCCGGTAACTCCTGTCAAACCAGAAGAAATGGCTTCTGTCTCTGGTATCTAGCGATGCTGGCCAAGATGCCACTCCAGGTCCCAAGTGGCTCCAGTACAGAGTTTCCTTTCCTTTTCTTAAGCTTCCATCCCTGTTTGGCCCTGAACGTGGGAGTCACTCGTCCTTGGGTGTCCTCTGGATGCAAGGACACGGCCTGTGTGCATGAATGGAGTAGAGCTGGGATCTGAGCCACCCGGGTGTTTTAGGACTGGAAACTTCTGTCTTTCACTCTGTCTGGGTTTAGCTGCTGAGTGGAGGTAAAGTGCTATAAGAACCAAGGGTATTGTACAAAACTAGACAAAAAATTGCCAAGAAGTTTTTATTGGTTGTTCACCCCCATCAAACAATTTTTGTGAATAAAATTTCTTCAGTAGGTGGTCTTGGGGAGGGCTCTCATGTGAATTCAGAGTAGGTCCTTTCTCTCTTTTTTTTTTTTGCCACTCTGCAAAGCATGTGGGATCTTAGTTCTCTGACCAGGGATCGAACCTGTGGCCCCTGCATTGGGAGCTCAGAGTCCTAACTGCTGGACCACCAGAGAAGTCCTCTGTCTTTTCATTTCTGAATTAATCAAGAGGAGGCAGGTGAAAGTGGTTAAGGGTATAGATTTGGGAATCCTCGAGTTTGAATTAGTTCTCCCACATTTTGCTGGTGACTGGTTGTCCCTGGGCTGATTCCTTCCCCTCTGGTCCCTATCTGAAAAACAGTGACAGCAGCAGTGCCCACCCCATGGAGCTGGGGTGAAATGGGTCTATACCTACAGGAGGCAGCCCACAGTGAGTGCCCTAGATACTTGCTGTCACGACTGGCATATGATGGGGAGAAACCTCACCTGTAACCACGTGCAAACCCCAGTCAGTCAGGATGGCAACAAGTACTTATCCCCGCTAGACCTCGCTGGGACCCAGAATTTTAAAATAAAAATAAAATTCCAAAAGCATCGAAAAGTGAAGACCCTACCATCTCCCGGAAATCAAAAGTTGGGGGAAATTTATCCGCTTCTGCAAAAGGGAACAGAAAGGACATAAAAAGATGAGAAAGCCTTCCTTCAAACAATGAGCTTTGGTTACAAGAGAGGGAAAAGGATTCCATCGGCACATTCTTGAGACTGGCAGACCGTCTCCATCGCTTGTGCAAGGCTGAGAGCTCTGGGGCCACAATTGTCCAGTGTTTTCACTGCAGGACTCGGATCACTGAGGACAAGGCAGAAGAATTGCTCAAATTCTCTGAATATTTTTCTAGGGTTCCATTTTACTCTGTCAAGGCCACCACGAGCAGGCACTCTTCCAATAACAAGGCAAGACGTTTTCCAAAGAGGACGTCCCATGCAAGGTTGTTCACACACACACCTAGTAGTGTGGTCCCCGGGGTCTCCGTGTCAGAATTCTCAAGCTCCCAGGGCAGCGGGTGGTCCAGAAGGCATGTGTAAACAGGAGCCTGTGCCTCTAACTCTGGGGGGTTACAGGGAACTGGCCACAGAACATAGTCAGCTGGGACCTCCAGGCCCTCAGGTGCTCTCCTAGGAACAGCAACTCCAGCTGGTGTTTCTGGAAGTGTCTGTACTCTTGGAACTCTTTTGGCAGTCAGGGATCATTACGATGCCAGGCGGGCCTATGAGGGTGGCCTGACCTGTAGAGCAGCCATGTTCCTGGAGAAGTAGCAGTCCCAGCTTTAAGTCTTGGTTGACTGAAAAGAGCAATCATTCCATGAGGTGGAGTTTAGGGCATTTTCCTGTGTGTGTGTGTGTGTGTGCACACGTGCGTGTGTGTAGAGGCTGGCTAAGGATAAACTACTGCAAAGAAGTATAGTTTGGCCACCTGATGCAAAGAGCCGACTCATTGGAAAAGACCCTGATGTTGGGAAAGATTGAGGGCAGGTGGAGAAGGGGACAGAGGATGAGATGGTTGGATGGCATCACCGACTCAAAGGACATGAGTTTGAGCAGACTCTAGGAGATAGTGCAGGAGGCGGCCTGGGAAGAAAGGCCAGAGCACTGAAGCCTCCCCCAGGGTCCAAGAAAACTTCTGAGGGGGAGGGTGGGGTCTCTTCCAGTTCTGACAGGCAGAGAGAGAGGGAAGCAAGCACCAGTCCTGATGTGAGCCGCTCCACCCTTGTACTGAGGGACTGGGCTCCCAGCAAGTCTAAGGAAAGCCTCTTTCACTTGCTCACTTCCTCAGTCACCTACTCATTCATTCATTCACTCGTGCATTTAGCAGACACAGAGCAAAGAGCATGGAGGGCAGGTGCGCCCAGGGAGACAGACTTCATGCAGAACCACACTCGTACCTGGAGCCCACCTCTCCCTTCCTGTCCCGTCTCATCTGGTCCTACCGCCGAGCCCCACCTGAGCAGCCCTGGGGCCACCAAGGGCAGAGCCAGGTCCTGGTGAAAGTGTCGGCGTCCCAGTGAGGATGGCCAGCTAAGCACTGCTCCCCAGGGCAGGGAGAGAGCCCAGAAATTTGCACAAGGCCCCCTTCTCTGACCCTGTGAGATGTCTGGGGCAGGTCAGAGACTCTCTGTGTGGGGACCCTCTCCTCCTCTGAGGCTACTGTGATGGGGAGCACCAGGAGACGTGCTAAGGCTTCGTGACTCAGTTTACTTTCCAGGTGCTCTGCCCTTTGGCCCCTTTGTCAGCAGGCTCGCTCTTTCTGGGGGACCCATTATGACATCACCCTCCCAATATAGACTTAGATAGTGTCCCTTTTGCTTCCCAGCTGGCTCAGGTGGTGAAGAATCCAGCTGCCAATGCAAGAGATGCAGGAGACTCGGGTTCGATCCCTGGATTGGGAAGATCCTCTAGAGAAGGACATGGTAACCAACTCCAATATTCTTGCCTGGAGAATCCCATGGCAGAGGAGGCTGGCGGGCTACAGCCCATGGGATCATAAAGAGTTGGACACCACTGAGCATACATACATGCATTCACTGCTGTTGCTGCTAAGTCGCTTCAGTCGTGACCGACTCTGTGCGACGCCATAGACAGGTCCCTTTAATCTGAGGATGAGGCCAGGACTCAGGGGCCCTTGAGTCTGTTGGTGAGGAGATGGATAGAGGTTTGGGATTCAGAGATAGGCTGTGAGTTCAGGTCCGTAGCTGATGTTAACAGGACGAGTGTGTCCAGGCCGGAGTCCCTCCTCCCACGGGTTGCAGGGAAATCTCCACCGCCCCAGTAACCACTCCTTCTCTCTCCATAAGCATGCGGGGGTGCTTCTCCCCCTCCTTCTTGCTCCTCTCTTCTTGCCTCTCCCCTCCTAGCCTGACTGCATTCTAACAGGAACCAAGGCTCCAGTGTGGAATGTCAGGTCGGCTGAGACTGGCTGTGTGGCCCTTCTTCCCACTGCCCATCAATGGGTGACGGCTGGTGACAAGGCTTTTCTTCTGGTTCCCACAGATGTTTTTAGGTGCTAGGACCTTGGTGTATTAAAATGATTCAACACAGGGGTTGTTTTGCCCCAGTGTGAGCACAATATTAATCACATAGTGGGATGGACAGAGTCCCTTGGACTGCAAGGAGATCAAACCAGTTAACCCTAAGGGAAATCAACCCTGAATACTCATTGGAAGGACTGATGCTGAAGACGGAGCTCCAACACTTTGGCCACCTGGACTCACTGGAAAAGACCCTGATGCTGGGAAAGACTGAAGGCAAAAGGAGAAGAGGGCGGCCGAGGATGAGATGGTTGGATGGCATCACTGATGCAAAGGACATGCACTTGGGAGAACTCGGGGAGATGGTGAGGGACAGAAAGAGTTGATGTGCTGCAGTTCATGGGGTCGCAAAGAGTCGGACATGGCTCAGCAACTGAACAACAAGGGAGGGACAGGGAGCCTGGGAATCAAGGTGGAGTCGAGGCTGCTACATTACCTTAGGACTAGTTACACCACTACAGACTGCCCACCCGGAAGCTACCAGGAAGCTCGGCTTCCCACCAGAGTGCAGGAGGCAAGTCAGAGTCCCGTGATGCACAGAGTACCAGGGCCCTGCCCTATGCGCCGTGGACAGTCTGGAAGCTGTGAGGAGCTGACCCACGTCTCCCCGAGGCACTGCCTCGGGGCCCAGGGGTGTCAGCCACTTGGTGTCCTCACATCCCTCAGCATCCAGAAAGAACACCCTCTGGGGCATCTCCTCAACGCCTACCCCAGGGGCCCCGGTCCAAAGCACCAAGTCCAGGTGTCAAGTGAGAGCCAGGAGGAAGCCCGGCTAGGCTTGTCGGAGGCACGGGAGCTGGGGCCCAGCACTGAATCCAGGAAGAGCCAGCCTCCAGCCAGGTGCAGGCTGGCCCCACCCCACCTCGAGGCCGGCCCCAGGTGACCCAGCCCCTCCCTCAGACAATGTGTCCTGAGTCCAGAGCAAAGCCCTTGGATAAAGAAGACGTGGTACACGTGTACAATGGAACATCACTCAGCTATATAAAAGCACAAAGTAATGCCATTTGTAACAACATGGATGGAACTAGAGAATCTCATCCTAAGTGAAGTAAGTCAGAAAGAGAAAGACAAATCCCACATGATATCACTTATGTGCATGTGCGCTAAGTCACTTCAGTCCTGTCCGACTCTTTGCCACCCTATGGACTGCAGCCTGCCAGGCTCCTCTGTCCATGGGATTCTCCAGGCAAGAATACTGGAGTGGGTTGCCGTGCCCTCTTCCAGGGGATCTTCCCAACCCAGGGGTCGAACATATATTTCCAGCATTGGCAGGCAGGTTCTTTACCACTAGCGGCACCTGGGAAGCTCTGATATCACTTACACATGAAAACTAAAATATGGTACAAATGAACCTAGCTACAAAACAGAAACAGACTCACAGACACAGTGATCAGACTTGTTTCCAAAGGTGAGAGGAGGAAGGCGAGGGACGGACTGGGAGTTTGCGGTTAGTAGATACAAACTTCTGCATTTAGCATGGATGAACAATAAGGTTCTCCTGTATAGCACAGGGAACTATATCCAGTCTCCTGGGATAAACCATAATGGAAAAGAATATTAAAAGCAGAATGTAAACCTATGGTTGATTCATAACGATGTTCGGTAGAAACCACTGCAATATCGTGAGGCAATTATCCTTCAATTAAAAATAAACAAATTAAAATAAATAAAAACAATGTGCACATGTGTAAACCTGAGTCACTTTGCTGTACAGTAGAGGTTGGCACAACACTGCAAATCAACTGTTCTTTAATTAAAAATAAAAAGCCAAGGCACTCCTGCAGCGGCCCAGAACTGCGTCGCCGGCAGCGCGACCCTCCTCCATGCTCTCTGGCACCGGGGCGGGGCCGGGGGCGTGGAGGCTGTGGGTGCAAATAGCCAACCTGACCCTGAGTGTGAGCTGTGCCTTTGCAGGGGCATCTGGAACCTGCCTCCTCTCTTCTGACAGCGCTCAGACAGAGAAGGGGGCCCCATCAGCGTTGACTTGGGGGTGACTTATGGAAAACTTAAAAGTAATCTTTTTCAAGGCGGCTTGGTCATGATGGACACATGCACGCACAGATCAGGGAGACAGGCCACATCTTCACACTTAGTATTTTCCAGAAAACAGCTCAAAGTCACTGTTTCCTGATCAAAGTAGCCTTCCTGTTCTTGAAAAACTTGAAAAGTGACTTCTCAGCTCCAAGGACAAACCCCTGAGAGGCTTCTACCTCCCTCCCTTTAGAGAAGAAGAAAAGTGAAAACCCAACTGTGCCCTTAACAGTTCCCGGGAGGGGCCGGCAACACAGGAGAGACCCAGGGCCAGGAGTCAGAGGGCACAGTCAGGGAAGCCAGGCTGCCCAGCAGGGCCAGCAGGGCCGGCCCCCTCCCTGGTGACTGGAGGAGAGGCCCCTGGCTGGGGTAACAGGAAAATTAACCCAGGAGCAGAGAGATGCTTGCCAGGAACCCAGGGGAACCTCAGGGCACCCGGCTCCCCGCCCAAGCTTTGCACTGTCCCCCCTTAAGCTTTCAGGGTGTAGACTGGCCTCCCAAGGACCGCTCCAAACCCAGCTGGGTCACTGGGGGCCATGCAGTAGGTATCAAATGCAGATTCTTGGACCTTCCCAGGAACTAGTGGCTCAGAACCTCCAGGGAATTTTTAACAACAAGGCCTTAGGCGGGTGTGGGCTCCCCAATATCTCTGAGCTGTCCCTAACCCCCTGGGGGAGTTGGGGGAGAAGAGGGAACCAGGCCTCACCCAGGGCTGCCAGGTGGGCAGAGTGATCCCTTTTGCTGTAGGCGGAAGTTTGTCATGGGTGTTGGGCGAATTCAGGACCTGCTGTCACTGCAAGGAGGCCCATCCTGGAGATGGAGTTCCCAGGCGAGTGCCTCCCCTCTCTGAGCCTGTTTTCCCCCCAGCTCTAAAAATTCTAGGTTTCTGGGATTCTACAGCTCTCATTCCCTAGGGGTCTCCAGGCTGCCTTTCCCGTGGAGCCAGAATGCCAACCTCCCATTAGAAAACTGCTTTGTTATCCTGCCCCCACCCCAGCCCCACTGTCTAGTTCCCGTTCTGTGGGTCTGCCTTTCCCCAGACAGCTGAAGCTCTAGGGTAAGTGCCAGGACTTCTCTCTGCTCTGCTTAGTCGCTCAGTCATGTCCGACTCTTTGTGACCCCATGGACTGCAGACCGTTAGGCTCCTCTGTTCACGGAGATTCTCCAGGCAAGAACACTGGAGTAGGTCGCCATGCCCTCCTCCAGGGGATCTTCCCAACCCAGGGATCGAACTCAGGTCTCCTGCATTGCAGGTGGATTCTTTACCATCTGAGCCATCAAGGAGCCTGGGAATACTGGAGTGGGTAGCCTATCCCTTCTCCAGGGGATCTTCCCGACCCAGGGATCAAACTGGGGTCTCCTGCATGGCAGGTGGATTCTTTACCATCTGAGCCATCAAGGAGCCTGGGAATACTGGAGTGGGTAGACTATCCCTTCTCCAGGGGATCTTCCTGACCCAGGGATCAAACCGGGGTCTCCTGCATGGCAGGTGACTTCCCTACCAGCTGAGCCACCAAGGAGTCCCGAGGACTTTTCTGGTCACTGTCAAATAATAAAAAGCCCCCAGTCACTTTGGGTCCCTGAGAGTCTCACTTTAGTATTAATAACTACTATGTTCAGGCTTCCCTGCAATGCGGGAGACCTGGGTTTGATCCCTAGGTTGGGAAGATCCCCTGGAGGAGGGCATGGCAACCCACTCCAGGATTCTTGTCTGGAGAATCCCATGGACAGAGGAGCCTGGCGGGCTGCAGTCCACAGGTCATAGAGTCGACACGACTGAGCAACGAAGCGCACGGGCAGCACACGTTTAGTCCACTGTAAGCGTCGGCACGGCCAGTGGTTCCAGGTAGTTCCCCACCTTCACCCCTCAAACTGCACACCACAGGCTTTGCCCCTCACCACTTGACCTTCTCTGAGTCCTCGGGCTCCTGAGGTGTGCAGGCGTGGGTGGGGCAGCAGCATGCCTGGAGATGTGGGTGGCGGCCCCAGCACACTCTCCATACAAATGTTCTCTTAATGTCTTCTAGCTCTGCCTCTAGCAGGCTGGGGAGGAAGGAGTTGGGGGAAAGATTATTACATAACCTGTTCTCAGGCAACCCCGCCAAAGGTTTTGAAAGGGAGGTGTCCCTCTCAAAACTTTGTGAAAGAAGTTTCCTTTGGGGACCCTGGCTGGAGCTTGAGACAAAAGCATCCTATGTTAACATCCTGTTTTCTGAACATGTCCCAGTGTCATGAAGCCCCTGGCTTAGGCGAGAGCAGTGGCAGGGCGGGGGAAGGGAAACCAGAGCCTTGGCTCCAAAAGGAAAAATTCCCTTGGGTGGGTGAGGGGGGACAGGCCAGAGCAAAGCCCTGGGTGGAGCTGTTGGGGGCAGGGGGACATTTGACATTCCACCTGCGCCTGAAGGGGGGTGTACACCTGTGACCCACCGCCTGCTGCAGCCCCAGGGCCTTGGTGGCTCTGGGGCGGTTATGGAGACAGGGTCTTGCCACAGCCTTCAGAGGTCAGGAGTCCAAGGGTAGGGGTGCAGGCCTAGGGAAGGGCTGCCTTGCTCCACCCAAGCCACCACCCTTCCCTGCTCCTGGGCAGTTTCCTGGTCTTGGGGAGCTCAGCAGAGCTCCACCCTGCAGACCTGGAGGCTGAAAGTTTGACTGCGTCACCTCCCAGGCTACTGGGAGGTCAAGCATGAGAATATGGACTGTGAGTAATCAACAACTTGCTGGACCACAGATTTAAAAAATAATGAAGCCTTTCACACCCATTGGACTAGCAGAAAATTACAAAGTCTGACTCTACCAAGTGAGGCAAGATGAGGCACAATGGGGACTTTGATAAGCTGCTGGTGGGAGTCAGGAGGGTTATACAGTATGGAGACCTTCTTTCTAAAGGAATGCAAAGTCAGCCGGAGGCTTGGGAGGGGCCTCAGCAAGAAGGGGTCCTGAGCTTAATTAAGCTTCATCAGCTTCCTGGTAACCTCACTTATGAGTTGGAGTAACCATTTTGGACATCAGTGTGCTAACATTTGGGAAAATGAGGGTATGCAATCCCTATGACCCAGCGAGTCAAATCTCTTTGTGTTCTCAAAAGAAATTCCCCAAAGTACAGGAGCAAACTCAAGAATGTTCTTTGGCAGTGCTGTCTGCTAAATCACATCTGTAAATTACCCTAATGCCCATCAATAAAAGACCGAATAAAAAGTGTCAGTGTGTATAAACCTCAGAACAAGGTTGTATGAAACCCATGTTGAAGAAGGAAGTGTACCATCCTTTCTATAAAGCAGGAAAACATGAAACCACACAGGTGTAATCATAGATAGTTAGGGGTGCAGTAAAAGTCTAACACTGAACACATGTTCAGCCCAGAGGTGGTCCTGAGGCTGAAGGGAAGAGAGAAAGATAATAGCAGAATATCCAGGTGGCTTAGATGTCATCTGAAAGCTCTATTTCCTTACCACTGAGAGTAAATAAGGAAAAATATTAAGATATAATAAAGTTGAGTGATAATTACATGAATGCCTATTAAAGTATGTATACTTTTCTGTCATTTTTGAAATAGTTTTCAATTTTTAAAAAGTGAAAACGAAGATGGCACAACAGAAAACTAACCATTTAAAATTGACCTGTTCAATAGCATTTAATACCTTCAGGATATTGTGCACTCACCACCTCTATCTAACTTCAAAACATTTTCATCATCCCCAAAGGAAACTCCATACCCATTAAGTTGCTCCACATTTCTCTCTTCTCTCAGCCCCTGGCAAACCACCAATTTGTGCTCTGTCTCTAGAGATTTACCCATTCTGGACATTTCATATAAGTGGAATCAAATACTTTTGTATCTGGCTTCTTTTACTTAGCATAGTGTTTTCAGGTTTATCAACATGTTTCAGTACTTGATTCTTTTCTACAGTTGAATAATATTCCACTGCATAGAATATCACAATTCATTTATCCATTCACCCCTTGATGGGACATTTGGGCTGTTTCCATTGGTTGACTATTGTGAATACTGCCTCCATGAGTACACATGTTCACACACCTATTCAAGTCGGGCCAAGAGGAGGAAGGTGTGCCAGAGTCTTTTGTATTAAACCCAATGAACACATTTAAAAAAAATTTATTTATTTACCTATGCTGTATGGCTTTTGGCATCTTAGTTCCCCAATCAGGGATTGAACCCTGGCCCTTGGCAGTAGAATGGCGAATTCTTAACCACTGGACCACCAAGGAATTCTCAACACATTTTCTTATGCTTCTTGTTATGATGCTCCCCAAATAGCTACAAAGGCAGAGTAAACAACTCATTAGGGCAACTCAAGAGATACTAGCAAATCTGTGGCTTAAAAATCTTTCTGCCCCATCACACACTTCACCTTTAGCGTTCATCACTTACAATCACCAAATTCTCTCGCTATAAATACAATAGCCTCTGAAGGGACAACCTATTGCTTACTATACATGCTCATTTTCAGGCCAAGTGCTGAATAGAAGCACAGAGATGAGCCATTTGGGGAAGGAATTTTCCAGTGAATGCAAACCCCTTCCACTTTGGGACTGGGTGTCCCCACCTACAAATGGTGTGGCTGTGCTTAGAGGCGTCTAGAGCTTCTTCTAGATGTCACTTCCTGGATTCTGGCTAGCACCAGGCTTTAAAGTTACCCTGTATACATGCAGGTTTGGGCTCAAGCTCAGTGATACGGTGCCACCAGGCAACCTTGACCACTTCAGCTCTCTCCCCCGTGGGCGCCCCCCCCAACCCTCCATGGGTAACAGAACCTGCTGGGTTTGCTGTTCACGCCTTCCCCAACCAAGCAGGAGGTAAGAAGCTGGGGTCCCATTTTTAAACAGGTTGGATGTCTTCTTTACCGGCTAACACTCTAGGCAGTCACTACTGCGGTGGGGGTGCAGGGACAAGAGTCTCCTGGCTCATGGAACCGCACCCAGGAAAGACGTACAGCCTGCCCCTTCCCAGGTGAGGGCCTGGGACCCTGGGGAGCTTAGGCTGAGGGTGGTCTGCAGCCTCCCCACAGAGAGCACTTTCCAGGAGCCCTGAGGAGGGGGCGCTTTCCCACAGTCTCCCGTTGGGGCTTCAGTGTAAGGAGGGACCAATAGCAGGTGCAGAAGTCCTTGGATGCTCAAGGTCAGCCAAGTCAGGGCCCGGCTTTCAGGTTCCTCCTCCTTCCCCCACACTCCACACTGTGCACAATGCCTGTGGCAGAGCAGTCACAGCCTGTGGGGTTATTTCCAGATCAAAGTGGTGGCCAATTCCCTCACTCACCAGAAACGTTCAAGAGAAAACAACCCAGATTCGGCTCCTCCTATGACATTAACCCCATCTCCACCCTTAGCTTGGTAATACGCAGGTGTCTTTTGCTGATTTTTAAATTTTAAAACAAAATCCTAACCCTGGGGAGAGCTGGGTGCCTCTACAAGGACGCTAATCGCCAATAAGCCCATGAGAAGCAGGTTGGGAGCGCACCTTTGGACCCGGAGCGCTCCCAATGGACCCGGGCCAGCTTCCGACATTTGATCCGTGTTGCGAGTTTGGTTTTTCCACCCAAATCTCGGAGACGGTTTATCTTGGGCTAGAAGGGGCCAAAGTAGCATCGCGGGGTGGGGGTTGGGGAGAGCCTTTCCTTCCCCGGCTACCCGAGGCTCACGGACCCTCGCGGCTTGCGGCAGAGGAGAGCGCACTCCACGACCCATCCCGTCTTGCCTTCCCCGGCGCCGGCGCCGGCGCCAGGCGCGCCAGCCACTCACAAATTCAAAGATGAAGAGCAGGTCCGGGAAGGTGGTGAAGACAGCGAAACCGCTAGGCAGGCTGCTGACGCCGGACGCCGCTGAGGGGGCCATGCTGGCGGGTTGGCGACGGCCTCGGAACCGGACGGGACGAGCGCAGCTCTGACTCTGCGCTGACCGCTCTCTTGCTCGGCGGAGCCCAGTGGCCCGGGCGCCCCCGCGCGCGGGTTAAGAGCAGGGGCGCCCTGGCCGAAGAGGGAGGAGCCCCGGCCGCCGCCGCCCGGTCCCCGCCCGAAACCGCGGGGTGCGCCCCAAGGGCCCTGCCCAGCGCCGTGGGCGCAGCCCTGAAACACTCCGAGGTTGAGACTGGGGTTTGACTCCTGAACCCCACGTCTGGGCGCCACCTTCCTTCGGAAGCCGAATAGCCTTTCGGTGAGGCGCTTCACACTCTTTGCAGGTGATCAGCATTTAAGAATGATCACCATCAACAGCTAGGCTCCCCAAACTCCGCAGGCACCGTGGCGCCTCTTGGATCAGCATGGCACAAACTGTTCTTAAGTTGGGGCTCTTTTATCTTTCTGCCGGGTGCGTCATCCAAGTTCACCGTGCCTTGCAGGGACCAGGTACGGCCACCCATGCCTTCTCCCTGCGCCCTCAGACCCTGGAGCCTGGAACTCTGCACCACCCTGATCCGCACCACTCGGCGCTGGAACTGCTGGGCGATGGATTAAGGGCAATCAACCTGCCTTGAACCTCGGACGGTAGAGGGAGCCAGCACTGCTGAGGGCCTGCTGAGGGCCTTCTAAGTGCCCAGCACCCCGTAGACTCTTTGCCCACGTGACCTCAGCCAAGGAGCCTTTCCAGCGGGTGTCACCCACCTCCAGGCTCAGTGCAGAAGGAACATGCCCAGGCCACATGGAGGGCAAGTGGGCCTCTTGATTGGAGACGGTTGACTGTCTCCACTGCCTCTGTGCCCCTTGCATAAAACCCACACACTTGAAAACTGCATCTGTGAGTCTGCCTCTTTTTTTATTATATTAACCAGTTTGTTGTATATTTTTAGATTTCTTTTTTTTTTTTTTTTTTTCCGGCCCGGGGCCTCAGTGGGCCCCGGCCCGCTGGTCGACCCTTTCTCACGGCAGGGGGAAGGAAAAGAGCGCAAGGGCTCCCGCGAGCACCCACCCATGTGCCATCATCTTCCCTCTCCCTGCTGCCAGGGCCAGAGGGAACGGACGCGTGCGCGCGCGGAGGTGACAGCCGCGCGCCACCAGCCCCCCGGGCCCGCTCGCCCCCCCTGGGAAAGGGGACGGCGGGGCCGTATTTTTAGATTTCATATATGAATATCACACAGTATTTGCCTTTCCCTGCCTGACATTTCATTGAGTCTAATGTCCTCCAAGTCCATCCATGTTGCTGCAAATGGCAACGTTTTTATTCTTTTTCATGGCTTAGTAGTGTTCCATTGTGTATGTGTGTGTGTATCTGTGTATCTCACATCTTCTTTATCCATTCATCTGTTGATGGACATTTAGGTTGCTTCTATACCTTGGCGATTGCAAATAATGCTGCTATGAACATCGGGGTGCATGTATCTTTTCAAAGGAGTGGTGTGGTTTTCTCTGACATATACCCAGGTGTGCTGGGTCAGATGATAGTTCCAATTTTAGTATACTGAGAACCTCCATACTATTTTCCAAAGTGGCTGCATCATCAATTTACATTCCCACCAACAGTGTATGGGGGTTCTCTTTTCTCCACATCCTTGCCAACATGAATTGGAAGTATTAATATTGTTAAAGATTCAATACAACCCCTATCAAAATACTAATGACATTTTTTGCAGAACTAAAGCAAATACTTTTTTTTTTTAGCAAATAATTTTAAAATGTGTTCAGTTCAGTTCAGTTCAGTTGCTCAGTCATGTCCGACTCTTTGCGACCCCATGAATCACAGCACGCCAGGCCTCCCTGTCCATCACAAACTCCCGGAGTTTACTCAAACTCACGCCCATTGAGTCGGTGATGCCATCCAGCCATCTCATCCTCTGTCATCCCCTTCTCCTCCCGCCCCCAGTCGCTCCCAGCATCAGGGTCTTTTCCAACGAGTCAACTCTTCGCATGAGGTGGCCAAAGTATTGGAGTTTCAGCTTCAACATCAGTCCTTCCAATGAACACCCAGGACTGATCTCCTTTAGGATGGACTGGTTGGATCTCCTTGCAGTCCAAGGGACTCTCAAGAGTCTTCTCCAACACCACAGTTCAAAAGCATCAATTTTTTGGCGTTCAGCTTTCTACAGTCCAACTCTCACATCCATACATGACTACTGCAAAAACCATAGCCTTGACCAGATGGACCTTTGTTGACAAAGTAATGTCTCTGCTTTTTAATATGCTATCTAGGTTGGTCATAACTTTCCTTCCAAGGAGTAAGCGTCTTTTAGTTTCATGGCTGCAATCATCATCTGCAGTGATTTTGGAGCCCCAAAAAATAAAGTCTGACACTGTTCCCACTGTCTCCCCATCTATTTGCCATGAAGTGATGGGACCAGATACCATGATCTTAGTTTTTTGAATGTTGAGCTTTAAGTCAACTTTTTCACTCTCCTCTTTCACTTTCATCAAGAGGCTTTTCAGTTCCTCTTCACTTTCTGCCATAAGGGTGGTATCATCTGCATATCTGAGGTTATTGATATTTCTCCCAGCAATCTTGATTCCAGCTTGTGCTTCTTCCAGTCCAAAACACAAAAGACCCTGAATAACCAGAGTGATCCTGAGAAAGAACAGAACTGGAGGAATCACTCGTCCTGACTTCAGACTAAATTACAAAGCTAGTTGTTAAAATAGGGTGGTGCTGGCATAGAAACAGGCACATAGGTCAATGGAGCAGACTAGAGAGCCCAGAAATAAACCCATACACTTACGGTCAATTAATCTAGGATGAAGGGAGCAAGAATATACAATGGAGAAAAGACAGTCTCTTCAATAAGTGGTGGTAGGAAAACTGGACAGCCATATATACAAGAATGAATGAGTACATTCTACTATACCATATACAAAACTCAAAATGGATTAAAGACCTAAACGTAAGACAGGAAACCATAAAACTCCTAGAGGAAAACATAGGCAGAACATTCTTTGAAAGAAATTGTAGCAGTACTTTTTTGGATCTGTCTCCTAAAGCAAAGGAAATAATAGCAAAAGTAAACAAATGGGACCTAATTAAACTTGAAAGCTTTGGCCCAGCAAAAACAACCATTGACAAATGAAAAGGCAAACCACTGAATGAGAAAAATGTTTGCAAATGATAAAAGGAGTTAATATCCAATATATCTAAACAGCTCCTATAACTCAACGTTAAAAAAAAAAAAAAAAAACAATTTAAAAATGGGTTGAAGAATTGAATATACATTTTCCCAAAGCGGAAATGGCCAACAGGCACATGAAAAGATGCTCAACATAATCAGGGAAATGCAAATCAAAACCATGGTGAGATCTCGCCTCATACCTTCCGGAATGGCTATCATCGAAAAGGAGACAAATAACAACTGTTGGCAAGGGTGTGGATCCCTGCCTTTCTGAAGCTCACCCCAGAGCACAGGGGAGAGAGGTCAATCAAACACTGCATGATAAATGTGTAAAGGGTTTGGTGCTGGAAGGAAAGTGCAGGGAGACCTGAGAGCAGCCACCACCCCAGCCTGGCTTGGGCTCGGGGTCCAGGCAGTTTGTGGAAGAAGGAACCCTTGAGGAGTGAGCAGTGGTTACCTGGAGGGAGGAGGCAGCCTTCCCTGCAGAGGAGCAGCAGGCACGGAGCCCTGAAGACGGTCAGACCCTGCTCCTCACGCTGCGAGGCTGCTGGATAAATATGGGAATCCCTGAGGGGGTCAGAGCCACTCTGCTGGGGGAGCAGGGGGAAGAGCATCCAGGGCAGAAGGAAACAGGCACAGACGGGTTCTGGGAGAAGAAGACAAGGAGAGTGAGGAGAGCCTGAGCAGGAAGAGGGGAAAAGGGTGTGCCAGGCCACGTGCGAGGCATCCATGGGTCCTGGCGGCTGGAAAGGCTCTGATCTCTGGGGAGCAGAGTGGCTCCTGGGGCAGAGCTGGAAAGGCCAAGGGCAGGCTGGGCTCAGGAGGAAAGAGGCAAAATTTGAAGAGCATAAAGCACACCTCAAGCTTAGTCATTTCCCTCCTGTTCAGCCCTGAGACTGCTGCATGCTCACGACGCTTCAGTCATGTCCGAGTCTCTGCAACCCCAAGGACTGTAGCCTCCCAGGTTCGTTTGTCCATGGGATTCTCCAGGCAAGAATACTGGAGTGGATTGCCATGCCCTCCTCCAGGGAACTTCCCAAACCAGGGATCAAACCCATGTCTCTTATGTCTCTTGCATTGGCATGCAGGTTATTTACTGCTAGCATCACCTGGGAAACCCAGCCCTGAGACTAATCCGACTCAATCTCTCCACCCTGGAGAGGGGTGGGACCCTCACCTGTGCACGACAGCTCACCCCCTGCCCAGCGAGTTGTGACTTAAGAATCTGGCCTAAGTCACCCAAAACATCAGGAAGCACTCGATGCACAGGGAAGGCTGGGCTGGGGGGCCCCCTGATGCCGACTCACCCTCCGAGCAGGTTGGGGCACAGTGGCTACTCCCTGTCAAGCATGTCTCTTCCAGGTTTCACGCTGTGGTTTGCCCCACAGCATGCATTTCAGACTCTGAGGAATTGTTTAGTAAACATTAGAATTTCGCAGGTGCATCCTGGAACAGTCTTGATCGCAGGCACTTTGCTCTGACTCACACTTCTACCTGGACTTCCTCCTAAGGCCTCCCTATGGAAACTGACCTCTTCTGGACGACCAGTCACCCACTCCTAGAGAAACCACTTGACTGGAAGCCTTTAACCTCTCACCTACTGTGCTAGTGGGCCCTCTTTTGCTGTATGTTTTCTGCATTTGTTTTCTCTTGGAAAAAATACACTTACTAATGTATATTAGTAAGGAAAGTTGTACTAATGCCCCCACCCTTCTCTTCCAAATCAAGGCAACTGTTTTCAGCTCTGTACATTATTTTTAGTTTTATTCTTTAAAATGTTGATTGATCGATTTAGCTGTCCAGGCCCTAGTTGCGGCACACAGTCTTCTTTTTGGCACGCAGATTCTTTTAGTTGTGGCATGTGGGATCTAGTTCCCTGGCCAGAGGTTGAACCCTGGCCCGCTGATTTGGGAGGTGGAGTCTTAGCCACTGGACCAGCAGGGAAGTCCTGCATGTCACCCTTTAGGACTCATGAAGAGGCAGACCTGAAACTCAGCGGCAGAAACTCTCTGAGCTTCGGTTTCCACCTGGTGACCTGTTCATTCATTCAGTCTCAAACACACCCTCCAAGCGCCACGCCCACAATGCCTGAGCACAGGTGACCAGGCTGAGGAAGGAGGGATGTGGGAGTCTGAGTGGTGGAGGGGGGCCCACTCTCCCTGGGAGCATCCCAAGTGCAGCCACGAGGGCCTTTGCCAAGGCCAGTGTGACTTCTCATCCAGGGAAGAGAGGGGAGTCCAGCAGGTGCCCACGTCTCTTTAGTCCTTGGAAGACTTGGTCAGTGCCAAGCGCTTTGGACAAAAACAGAGGCCCAGGGAACAGCCCGTAATTCTATGTGTTGGCGTAGGGACCCTGGAGATCTGGGATAGCATAAAATCAGAAAACATAATAAGACCGTAAAACTTTAGCCAAGCAGATTATGAAACTCGGTGCAGAAGAATGGCATGTCCTTTTGAGGAGTAGTAGGAACTTGCTTATTCAGCCCTTGGTTTTGTTGTTTAGTTGTTAAGTCATGTCCAACTCTTTGTGACCCCATGGATCAGAGCCCACCAGGCCCCTCTGTCCATGGGATTTCCCAGGCAAGAATACTGGAGCGGGTTGCCATTTCCTCCTCCAGGGCATCTTCCCCACCCCGGGATCGAACCCACATCTCCTGCATTAGCAGGCAGATTCTTTACCCCTGCTAGGGAAGCCCATGACCCTCACCTCTCAATATCTAGTACTTAACACAGTGTCTCCAACATGGGAAGAGTGGTGAGGGCTTGTTGAAGGACAAGGAGGGAGGGTGGGGAAGGGAGAGAAGTGAGAAAGGAGGGCGACGTTACACATGCCGGAGGGCTTCCGGAGAACCTGGGGCCCTTCAGGCTCCATGGCGCTGTGTCCCACTGGTTTCCTGAGCTTGCCAGGAAGCATGTCCTTTGGGTAAACTGATTTCTATCACTATAAACAGACCAGTTCTTCCAGCTCTGGGGCTTAAAAAAAAAAGAAAGAAAGGGCTCTTGGCTGCCCCACTTCTTGGTCCATGACTCAGAAGAGCAGAGCTCTTGCAAGGAAGGGAGGGGAGCTTTACCTGGGTGATCAAGACAGAGGCTCCTGAGAGCTGCACCCAGAGGTCTACAGGACATAGCTTGGCTGCCCAGAGTGGATAGCACCTCAGCCCCTAGGAGGAGGCTGGCTCTCGTCCGACCAGCTCAGCTCTTTGAGGGCAGCAGACCTGACTGTGCAGAGCTACCATTGCACCACGGAAGGTGTTCAGACCTGATAGCCTCATAGGCTCACCCCCTCCTAGACAAAAGACTTTCTAGACCTCATCCATTTCCCAAACATCAATCCCCTCACCCCATCACCCCTCCGATCCATCATCTCCTATAAGTCCCTTAAACATCAGAGGGACCAGAATCCTGGGATTACCAGGTTCTCTGAGGCAAGACGTCACCTCCCCCGCGCCCCTCTCCCCACCTCTGGTTAGTTGATGGGAAGGAGCAACTCTGTGCGAAAACCATTCTCAAGAAGACCTGTGACTACGTCCGCTCAGCACCAGACAAATTACCCAGACCCACAAGGGCTGTGTCCGTACCGTGGGATGCCATGCCGTCTGCGCTGGAGAAGGACACTGGACATCCACGTGCAGACTGAGGAGCATGGCCAGGAAAGCCCATCATTTGGAGATGAAATGGGGAAGCTGCCGGCCAGTACCCTGGACGCAATCTTCTTTTAAGAAGATATCCATTCGTAAATATTTATATAAATGATTCCCTGGTAGGAGAGAAGCCACACTTTTCACAATGGATCCCTCTGGGGACGAGATTGATGGGTAGGGGGGTGGGGAAGCCAAGGGGAGGAGAGAGATGTCAATTTTTCATGAATAGTGGACGTGGAACAGGGGGCTTCCCAAGTGGCACAGTGGTAAAGAATCCGCCTGCAATGCAGGAGACCTGGGTTCCATCCCTAGGTTGGGAAGATCCCCTGGAGAAAGAAATGGCAGCCTAGTTAAGTATTCTTGCCTGGAGAATTCCATGGACAGAGGAGGCTGGTGGACTACAGTCCATGGGGTCGCAAAGAGTCGGACATGACTGAGCATGCATGCACAGACAAGGAACAGAGAGCTTGTCTTTGGAAATCCGATTCAGGAAAGCATCTTGGCTCTAGCCTGCTGACCTGGGGAGGCTCTGCATTCTGCTCCACCAGGAGCTGGTGCCTGCAGCCCAGCCAGCTGGGGGCAGGAAACCGTGAACCCCAGAGCTCCCCACTTTCGGAAACGCCATCTTCCTTCTCTCCGCCCTCACATGGTCCTGCCCTCTAGCAGGCAGGCTAGAAGTGTGGCTAGATAGAGACGGCTGCGCCTCTGAGGCCGTGGGTAGGGAGCTGTGGGGTCCCGCTGATGAACAGCTCTGCTCTCTGCTTGTCTGGGCCGGTGTCGCAGTCCTCTTGCCCCGGATTTCCTTCCTGCAAAGAGGACTTGATCATTCACATTACCACCCAGGCATCCGGTTATTCTGAACTGTGGCCTCTGGCTTTCTCTTCTGCAGAGCATCTTCCACAAAAACAGCCACATACAGGCTTCACTGGTGGTCCAGTGGTTAAGAATCCATCTTGCAATTCAAGGGACACTGGTTCAATCCCTGCTCTGAAAAGATTCCACATGCCTTGGAGCAACTAAGCCTGTGTGCCAGAGCTACTGAGGCCGTGCTCTAAAACCCTTGAGTCACAACTGCTGAGCCTGCATGCTGCAGCTACTGAAGGCTGCGTGCCTAGAGTCCATGTTCTGCAACGAGAGAAGGCACCTCAATGAGAAACCCGTGCAATGCAACAAAGGGTACCCCCACTCACCACAACTAGAGAAAGCCCTCCTGAGGCAAAGACGACCCACCGCAGTCAAAAAAAAGGAAAAACAGCCACACAGTGCATCAGGATTGCACCCCTAATTTTATCACAGTCATGGCCCTCTCCCTGGTCCCACGTTGAACATACGACAGACACTTTGGAGAACCCTCAGCTTGTTGAGAGTGAATTTGGTATATCTGGGTTTAAAAACTCTCTTCTGTTTACTCACTGAGCAACTTCAGATGAATGACTTGATTTCGGGGTCTTGCTTTGCTGGTCTACAGAACGAGCATACTCCCCTCCCACCGGGGTATTTGTGAATTCACTGAGATCATGGGTGTCGTGCGCCCTTTGTGGTGCCTGCCACGTGGTCAGCTTTGGGACTTGGAAGCTCCTATGAACCAACGCTCACCAAAGTCCCCGGGATTCGTCACAGTCACCTTTCACACACTTTCATTCTCAGCGGAGAAGTTCTCTCCCTTACTGGACCCAGATTCCATTAGAGAACATTCTGGCTGTTACTCACATACCTGCAGCCCCACCTCTGTTCCTGGCGCTCACCTCCTGGGCCCGAGGCTGTTTTTGTCCCTTTCTCTTTCTGCAAGTGGGGGTTTCTGCACTCATCACTTGGGAGACGCCACCTGTGAATTCCTGTAGCTCAGAAGATGACAAAGCTATGGGAGTCCATCCACACCGACCTCTGAGACCTAAACCAAAGGATGATCCGTGGGTGTCACCACTGCCTCACTTTGTGTTCCTAAAAGGAGTCCTCCTGGCCTTGCAATCCCAGGGAAGGAAACAGGTTCAAAAAGAAACTAGAATTTTCATGAGCAAACAATATCTCTCAGCCCAGGAGAAACCCATCCTTGATGGATGTGCTTCCTCCGTGGCTCACACCCTGGTGCCCACTGAGCCGTCAGCTGGCGTCTCATCAGGGTGTGAACCAGGCGCTCTCCCCCGCCCCGAGGGCTGCAGTCGGCAGATCCTCCCTTCCTTCCCCACACCTCAGTCACCCAGCCAGCCTGCTGTGGACCTTCCACCCTTGGGTGGCCTCCTGGATCTGTGGGTGAATGAGGCCCACCCAGCTCAGAAGTAGGTACAGAGGCAGCAGCCCCCTCGGGCTCTGTCTGGGGTCAGCCGTGGTCACTGGGGTTCTGAGCAGCTGCCTTCAGCCCAGAAGCTTCCATTTCTCCCCCAAGAAAAGCTCAGGCCTCGGGTCCAGCACCTCCAGCTCAGAGGGCCTGGGTCCTCTCACCCTCCACACACTTGTACCCAGCTAGTGTCCTGGCCCAGGGAGGTGGTGAGGGCAAGTGTGACCACCCGTGCCTCTCCTGACCCCTGGGCTCCGCACTCTTTTCCTGCCCCTCCGTCTGCAGGAGCCCCTCCCTGCTCCAGGCCCCTCCTGCAAACCAGTGAGGCCCAGCTCAGTTGCAATCTCTCTGTGCCTCTCCAGAAGTCTACTGTAGCTCACACAGTTGGTGACACAGTGTGGGTGCGCACGGTCCTAGCTCTGCGAGCCACAAGGGATCCCCTTTGCTCAGGTAACTCCCTGGGCTCACTATTCTACATACGTTCTCTCATTAACTGCCCAACAAAACTGCTATTTAGAAAACAATTTTAAAAATTGTGGTAAAAAACACTTCACATAACATTTGCCCGCTTAACCATTTTTTGAGTGTGCAGTTCAGTGGTATTGAGTCCATCCACACCCTTGTGCAACCAGGAGCCCAGGCCATCCTCATGATGCTTTTCTTCTCGTGAAACTGCTGTTCCTTAATCTGCTGAGCAATGACTCCCCACCCCTGGCAGCCACCATTAGACTTACCCTTTTCATGAATTTGACTACTCTAAGTGCCTCAAATCATATAACTCAAATTATACAGCGTTTTGTCTTTTCGTGACTGGCTTATTTCACTTAGCTTACTGTCCTTAAGGTTCATCTATGTTGTAGCTTGTGTCAGAATGTCCTTCCTTTTTAAAGGCTGAATGATATTCATTCCACTGTATGTATTAATGTGTAGCATATTTTGTTTATTCATTCATCCTTAAATGAACACTTGGGTTGCTTCCACATCTAGCTTCTGTGAAGAATGCTGCTATGAACATGAGTGTAGACTTATCTCCCCAAGACCCTGCTTTCAATTCTTCTGATGTATACCTAGAAGTGGAATTGCCGGGTCATGTGGTCATTTTCATTCTGTGTGAGGAATCCACTATACTGTTTTTCTTGTAAAATGGTTTGAACCACTTTACTTTCTATATTAGTTTTATAGTTTTTTGGTGGGATATTTAGGGTTTTCTACGTGTAAGATCAGACTGTCTACAAACAGAGACAATTTTACTTCCTCCTTTGCAGTTTGAATGCTTTTTGTTTCTACTTCTTGCCTAATGAACTTGCTAGAACTTCCAGTACTATGTTGAAGAGAAGCGGAGCAAGTGGGCATCTTACCGTGTTCCTGATCTTAGAGGATGCACCTTTAGGGTTTCACATTGGGTGTGATGTTCATCATGGATTTGTCATACGTGCTTTTACCATGTTGAAGTAGTTTCCCTCCATTCCTAATTTGTCAAGTGTTCTTACCGTGGAGGTTGTTGAATTTTGTCAAATGCTTTTCCTGCATCAGTTGAGATGATCATATGGTTTTCTCCCCCTTTGCTCTGTTGATGTGGCTATCCGCCAGAGTAGCAATCCTGTAACTTCTTGTCTTCAAGATCTAACATTCTCAAACTCTTTAAATTTTGCCAAACTAGTAGATCTGAGAAGGTATTTATAGGTGGGTTTTTTTTTTTTTTATTTTAAAATATTAGTCCTGGGTCAGTTTTATCCTTTGCTAATGTCTTTCCCCAGACTATGACTTGTCTTTTGACTAACAGAAGTTTGCATTTACTTATTTCTGGCTGTCCTGGGACTTCGTTGCTGCTCGTCGGCTTTCTCTGTTTGTGGCGCGTGGGGGCTCCTCTTCGGTGTGTGGTGCTTGGGCGTCACATTGCAGTGGCTTCTCTCATGGCGGAACCCAGACCCTAGGCACATGCGGTCCCGCAGTTGTGCATGGGCTCTAGAGCTCAGGTTCCATAGTTGCTCTGCGACCTGCGGACTCTTCCTGGAGGAGGGATCCAACCTGTGTCCCCTGCGTTGGCAGGTGGAGTCTCATCCACTGCACCACCCAGAAAGCCCAATTTGTTTGTTTTTAATGAAGTAGATAGACTTTCTCAGCCTTCTCCCTTATGGTTCATGTTTTCTGTGTCTCAAGAATTCATCCCTATCCCAAGATTATGGTTTTTCCTTTTTTCGTTTAGGATTTTAATCCATCTAGAAGTGACATTTATGCATGGTGAAGGTAGAGAGATGATTTCATCTTTCCATATGAACGGTCATTGTCCCAGCAACACCCAGTGTATTGTCTGGCCTTTCCCCACTGTTCTCACACCTGCTTTTAGGTGGCTGACACCTGGGACACATGCACAGGTAGTAATGCCCTGGTAGTGATGGTTGCCTCCTGGGAGGTCAGCTGGGTGGTTGAGGGAGAGATGTGAAAAGAAACTTATTTTTCCCCATTCACCCTTTTGAACCTTTTGAGTTTCATTTGAACTAATCAATAAAATAAAAATAATGGTTTGTTTAAACAACTTAAAAGGAAATACTTTTCTAACCGTGTGTGTGTTAGTTGCTCAGTTGTATCCGTCTCTTTGAGACCGACTTCTCTGTCCATAGGATTCTCCAGGCAAGAATGCTGGAGTGGGTAGCCATTCCCTTCTCCAGGGGATCTTCCTGACCCAGGGATTGAACTTGGGTCGCTTTTGTCTCCTGCATTGACAGGTGGGTTCTTTACCACTGGGGAAACCCCGGAGAAAGCTCACCATATCACACATGTCACCCTGAGTTTCTCACGGATTTCAAGTGCTACTATACTTGTGCTAATTAATACAGCCTTAGAGTAACTTGGGGCTTCCCTGGTGGTTCAGACGGTAAAGATTCTGCCTGCAATGCGGGAGACCCAGGTTCCATCCCTGGGTCAGGAAGATCCCCTTGGAGAAGGAAATGGTAACTCATTCCAGTATCGTTGCCTGGAAAATCCGATGGACAGAGGAGCCTGGCGGGCTACGGTCCATGGGGCCGCAGAGTCAAACACTGAGCGTCCTAAGTGAGTGAATGTGGAATAATCTCCCGCTTTCTCCCACTGACTGCTTTATTCCTGTGTCGACGCATCATTTCCACTGTGTTGTGGTCTCTGTGGCCACCAAGTTCTCCCTGCACTGGAAAGCAGGAGGCAGTCTGGTGACTGGCCACTAAAAACTTCACGACTCTTGGTTCAAAAGCCCACAGGCTGGGGCCAGAAGGGAAGATGTAATCTTCGCTCCTGGCTCTGGATTCTGTCTGCCAGTGCATCCACTAGGGAAAAGTAACAATTTGGGTTTGTTTTTATCCACTGTGGCCTGCTAGAAAGAGCTGATAATGTAGAGAAGAGAGCTCGGCCCTTGAACAAAGTGTAGAACCCTCAGCTTTGGGTGGGGCAGGGAGGCAGGGCAGGACCAGTGCATAAATGGGTGGAGGGCATGTAGAGCCCTAGAAAGCAGAAGTGAGACTGAAGCCAGAAGGCGCTGCTCTCCTGGTGGAACCCCGGGTCTGTGGACATCCCTTGGGCAGCTTGACTTCCCGCTTATCATCCTGACACCACAGCCCATGGAGACTCCAAAAGGTTCCGCCCCCAGTCCGTTTTCTCCCTCTCCCCCAGCGCCCTGGTCTAGGCCCGAGGCCTCCATCGCCATTGCCACGAGGCAGCCTCCGTGCGGGTCTGCAGGTGGCTTTCTCCAGCCATGCTCAGGGCACATCAAGCCTGCGCCTACAGCCTTCTGGTGCGCTGTCCTCCCCAGCGCTGCCCAGCTGCCCTGCCCACCCCACCCTCATCTCAGGGTCTCACCACCCTTCCTCTCCTCTCCTTGAGCAGAGGAAGTGTGTTCCCACATCTTGGACTGTGTGCTTCCCCACCTGATCACTTCCTCCTGGGGGACTCAGGCACCTGATCTCTCAGAGACCTTCCCTGACCAACCCACCTCCCCACTTCACTTATTTCTTCCCCCCATCATTTCTCATGGCACTTTCTTCAATTGAAAATCAGCCACTTCTTCCCTGGCCGTCCAGTTGTTAAGACTTCACCTTCCGATGCAGGGGCTGTGGGTTCCACCTCTGGTCAGAGTTAAGATCCCACATGCCAAGGGGCCAAAAAAAAAAAAAGCATGAAACAGGAGCAATATTGTAATAAATTCAATAAAGACTTTTAAAAAATGGTACTCATGAAAAAAAATCTTTCAAAAATAAAATTACTGATTTAATGAATACAATTACTATTTACAGGGCTTCCCCAGTGGCTCAGTAGTAAATACTCCACCTGCCAAAGCAGAAACTGCAGGAGATGTGGGCTCAATCCCTGGGTCAGAAAGATACCCTGGAGAAGAGAATGGCACCCTACTTCAGCCTTCTTGCTGGGATAATCTCATGGACAGAGGAGCCTGGTGGGCTACAGTCCATGGGGTCGAAAAGAGTTGTACATGACTGAAGCAACTTAGCACGCATGCATTACTAATTACTTGTCTAAAGAACATTTGCCCTCTGGGACGCCTGCCTTGTTCTCCAAGCCTGGAACACCACTGGCACGGAGAGTGTCCTCAGTAATAGCTGCTGAGTGAGCAAAGGGATCTCAGCAGGTGACATGTGAGATCCTTTGAGGAGCCAGCCTAATTCACAAAGCATCCTGGTCGTTCATGTTTCTACACACGAGAACTGGGCTTCCCCAGTGACTCAGGCTGTAAAGAATCTGCCTGCAAAGCACGAAACCTGGTTTCAATCCTTGGGCTGGGAAGATCCCCTGAAGAAGGGAATGACAACCCACTCCAGTATTCTTGCCTGGAGAATTCCATGGATGGAGGAGCCTGATAGGCTACAGTCCATGGGGTTGCAAAGAGCTGGACATGACTGAGCGATTAACGCACACACACACACACACACACACACACACACACACGCACACACACGCACACACGCGCGCGTGTGCACATACTAGTCTGCAGTTAACGCAATCAATGCTGGAGCTGCCTTAGAGCAAGTGCTTGCAGCTGCGCCCTGGGATGGAAACCTTGGGCCTCTGAGCAGGACTGGGAAGTGCCACTGTCTGAAACACCTGAAGTCTGGTTTATGAGGTGTGCTGCTCTACTTTCTAAGATCTCCCATCAGCATCCTCATTTTCTCTGTTGATGTACACTTCCTCATCCTTGGAGATCAGCCAGAATCCCATCCACAGGCTCTCATTTTGCCCTTGAAGTGACATCTGCTGCGATGCTCACAGGTGGTGAGGAACGTCCTCGTCTGTGTCTGCACCCGCCTTCCACTTCTTCTCTAGTTGGCGCATCTCGACTCCAGGAACACAGCTGTGTGGCCCACCACCTCTCCTTCCTGCACTCAAAGGCCGGCTTCTTCCCAGGGCTCTCCTGGCACCTTATGTCTCCCACAGTAATTATTTATTACCCGTGGAACAGGTCTAGGAGCTTTTCAAGGAAGGAACAATCTTAATCATCTTTCTGTTCTTAAGGCCTACAGTGTACATGTTTGATGAACAAGTAGTGAGTGAATGAGCAAATGACCAAGTGTGTGGATAAGTGAGGGAGTGAATGAATGATCTAACTTCCTGGCTGACATGGTGTCTATCTGGTGGTTCTGAGCCAGGACAAGCAGGGGAATAGATGCAGGTGGGCAGCAACTTCCTTTGTCCTTTGGGGCTGACGCTGGAGGCAGCCTACCCACATTCACCCCCACACACCTTCTTTGCTCAAGACCCAGATTTAGGTCAGGTCCCAGGTCCCTGAAATCTCCATGATACCTTCGCAGGCTTAGTGCTTTCCAGACTTTCCTGAGCCAGAAAGGGTTTGGCCTACTGGTGTTTTGCAAGATTTAAAGATTCTTTCTTAGTATTTATTCATTTGGCTGTGCTGAGTCTTAACTGCGGCACATGGGCGCTTCAGTCTTTGTTGGGGCATGCAGGACTTTTACTTGTGGCATGCAAACTCTCAGTTGCAGGCATGTGGGATCCAGTTCCCTGACTAGGAGTCAAACCTGTGCCCCTTGCCCTGAGGGCGCAGTCTTGGCCACTGGACCACCAGGGAAGTCCTTAAAGGTTCTTTTGAGAGTGGACACAACACACAGATGCACACACGCGCGCGTGCACACACACACACACACTCGGGTAGATGGAAAGCAGAATTTTTTGTTACTTACCACTCCAGATGGGAGAAGGCCTCCAGGCAGGTACAGTCTGGGGGACCCAGCACCTTGGGGTAGAAAATCAGGCAGCTGGGGCTGTGGGGAGCAGTCTGGGTGTGGCAAGCGGGCTGGGGCTAACGAGATTTCACAGGCTCCCCACGGACTGGCTAATCTGAATGACTTGGCATTATAAACCCCAGGGCCTAGGACCTCCCCTGGTTGTCCCGTACCCGCGGCACCTGGTCACAGGCCAGAGGCAGGGCAGTCTGCAGTAGAGAGCCTGACAAGGGAAGTGGCTGGAGTGTGGACCTGATCAACTGCTCAAGAAAGGGAAATGACAAGCCTCTAACCACAGCCTCAAAAGTGGGTCAAGAGAGTGTTCAAAACAAAGCTTTATTGCAACTGAGCCCTTTAATGGGAGTTACACAGTGAGTTATGCAGCCACAAAGCCCTGAGCTGCACGGACAGTGAGACGAGGATCGTTTCTCTACTTCGGTGGTGGCGGGGGTTGGGGGGGTCCAACCAACACCTTCTTCCCCGGGAATCGCCCAAAACACACAGAGAAATCAGGGTCCTGCCCCAGAGGATGCTTTAAAACAAATGACTCTGGAGATAGAATGAGGTTCTGGATAAATGCAGGTTCTTCTGGAGACACAGAGGAACAACCAACCAGAGAGGGCTGCTCGGGCAGCCGCACCTCCCCGTGGCTCTAAAGAGGCCACGCGGCTGCACGTGCGGGCCTGGTGCTCGGCCATGGGCACCCTTCACGTGGACGCTCTCGCGCTAGGGTGTCCAGGTGAGGGGAGAGGGGCAGTCAGAGAGCAGCAGCAGGCCCGACCCCGGAGCCCCAGCTCTGCCTCAAGCCCTCTCCTCTCACCATGGTCTAGAACCAGCAAAAAACGGAGAGCGGTCTCCCGACAGAGCTGTCCAAGGGCCAGCGGTCACAGCCACGCCATCCTGCTCACAGCACCGATTGTTCTCTGAGACTTAAAGGTCCCTTTGATGGTGCCCAGCACAAAGGTCCTCAGATAGATGAAAGGCAGACTCTTTGTTACTAGCAGCTCCAAACCAGAGCAGGCTGCCAGAAGGGCCACACAGGCGCTCACACCCGGGGACCAGGGGCCAGGCAACCATTGCTGCAGAGGCCACTTGTGTGTGGCAAGACGGCTAGGGTCAGCTAGGCTTCTCAGGATCCCTGTGGATGGGCTAGCTTGAGTCATTTCTCATTTCTTCTGGAGTCAAATCCTAGGCTTCCCATCACAGTCACGAGGACCCCACCCTACAGAGCACCCCACCACCACCACCACCATGGCCTCTGATGTGTGGGAACTGGGGATGTACCAGCTGTGTGCACACGAGGGTGTACACACACCTCCCGCTGACCGGCTGCGGGGTACACAGCTGGATGAGAGACGCTGGAATGTGATTTGGGTTTCCATCACTCCACAGCTGGCACAGGACGGGCCATTGTCAGTGTGTGCTGGGCTGTGCCACTGGTCACTGGGTGTCCTTAGTCCTCCATCTGGGGTGGAGGACTGGCGCCCACGAGCCCACAGCGGGACTGACTCGGGGGCGGGCTGGGCCCTCAGCCCTGCGGCTCCGCTATTTCCAGCGGCATTGCACAAAGTGGTTATGGGGAGGTTTATCCCGGCCCCTGGCCCCTGGAGTGGATGTGGTCATAGAGGTGGGGGTCTCAGGAAGGGGCCCTCAGCACGTGCTGGGAGGGCTGCTGGTGTGGGTCACGTATCGTGAGTTCAGGTCCACTTCTGGCACCTGGAGGCTGTGTCGAGTCATTCCGCCTCCCCACCACCCCAGAAGCCTCAGTCTCCTCATCTGTGAAGTAGACACACTCGTGGTTCCCCCGCACGGACTGCTTAAGGGTTAAACCAGCCTTTTCTACCTGGAGCCCATCCAGGTGTGTGCTAAGTCACTTCAGTCGTGTCCAACTCTTTTGTGACCCCATGGACTGTAGCCAGCCATGTTCTTCTGTCCATGGGATTTTCCAGATAAGAATACTGGAGTGGGTTGCCATGCTTCCTCCAGGGGATCTTCCCAGCCCAGGGACTGAACCCGTGTCTCTACATCTCCTGCATTGTTAGGAGGAGGGGCCAAGTGCAACCTAGCAGAAGTCGAGAGGCTGGGTTCTGCACTTGACTGAGGGCTTGGAGGGTGTTAGGGTGCAGATAGCAGCTGTGCGAGAGGGAGAATGTTCTAGAAAGTTCAAGAACAGAGACCAGAGTGGATGGGAGTGGGCGTGGCACTGTGAGGTCATGGGTACCAGTGCCCTCGCATGTACCTGAAGGGGAAACCGGGAAAGGGCCCCAGAGGTCAGCAGCAGGGTCATGACTTTAGTCACATCAGGGACGCGTCGGCCAGACAGACAGGGAGGCTCCTGTGGGAAGCCCCAGGCACGCATGTCCTCCAGCTTGGTGCGGTGGTGGAGACCAGTTATGAGACCCTAACTGCCGGCTCACATCTCAGGGTAAAGGGCTGAGATTTGGAAATGAGAAGGAGTTTGGGAGGGACCCGGGCCTGATCTCCAGGGGAAGGGAGCGGGGACAATCTGCTTCAAGTTCAGGCCTTGGAGCCTGCTTGAAGAATCTAACCTGTGACTCCACAGTTTGAGGGACACAGGGACTGGTCTCAGATTCTCTGAAAAGTCCAGAGAGGGAGGGACTGGCTGCTGGCCTGCTCCCCTGCTGGAGCCGAAGTGCGGGCAGTGTGGGGTGTGGGGTGTGGGGGGCGGGGATTTGGGGGATGGCGGCTAAGGGGTAAGGGGTCGGGGGTGTCAGTGAGCAAGGGCCCTGGAGCGGTCTTGCCTTGAGTGGGAAGGGGCCACACTGAGGGACTGCAAGGACTGGAGGGCAGGCTGGCTGCCCAGGGCTCCTGAGTAAGCACAGTAAGCAGCCAGGACGGACAGAAGCACAACCTTCCTCACATAGGGTCTGCAGATCCCAGATGCGCTGCAAAGCCCTTGAATCGGGGGTTGGGGGAGTGGGGAGTGGTGATGGGGAGCATGGGGAATCTCCCCAGAAATCGTGAAAACACCTGTCTGAGAAAGAGGCGGCTTCCATCTCTGCTAGTGCCAGAACACACCACAGGACCTGGTTGGTAAATCTGATAAAATCTTTCCCACGCCACGCCCTCCTTTTCCTGATTCACCTGGAAGTCTCGGGAAGCTGCGCTGGCAGGAAGCGGCGTGAGAGGAGGGACGCTGCAGGTGGCCGTGCTGGAGCTGCTGGGATGGAGGCAAGGAGGCGGTGCCAGGAGGGACCGTTCCAGTCTTTACCACCTCAGTGATCCATCCCCATTCACATCCAGGATGAGAACTAGCCCTGAAGAGTGAATTGAAGGGACAGAGGAAAATTAAAACGCAGGGACTTCCCTGCTGGTCCACTGGCTGAGGCTCTGTGCTCCCAACACAGAGGCCCTGGGTTCGACTCTGGTCAGGAAGCCAGAGCCCACGTGCTGCAACTAAGATCTGACGCAGCCAAAGAAATAAACAGGTGTTTTTTTAAACAATTAAAATGCAGCTGCTTTTCAATTGCTTTGCACAAATGCTCACGAACGTCAGTCTGTGGGCTGGGCTTGGTAGGAAATATAGAAGCTACTTTTTTTCCTTCTTCCTCACCCGGCTCTTCAAACACCATGCAGAGTCCTTGTTCTCCTGACCCTGGTTGAAATCTCAGCTTCTCTCCTCGCAGCCAAAAAAAAGATAACATGAGCAAGCCACAGTTGCTTACCTCTCACATCCTAGTAGCCACAGTAGAAAAAGCAAAATGGGACAAATAGAGTTAATTAATTTTAATAATGTATTTTATTATAATGTATAATGTATGGGCCACCTGCTGTGAAGAGCCGACTCATTGGAAAAGACCTGATGCTGGGAAAGATTGAGGGCAGGAGGAGAATGGGATGACAGAGGACTAGATGGTTGGATGGCATAACTGACTCAATGGACATGAGTTTGAGCAAATTCCAGGAGATGGTGAAGGACAAGAAAGCCTGGCATGCTGCAGTCCATGGGGTCGCAAAGAGTCGGACATAGCTCAGTGATTGAACAACAATGATAACAATGTATTTTATTCTACCCAGTATATGTAAAATATTATCATTTAAGCAGTTAATGTAAAATAGGAGATATTTTACACTTTTCCCCCATACTAAGCCTTTGAAATGCAGTGTTTCTAAGAATGTTATTTTTTTTTGATGGTTTTCTTGGCTGTACATAAGCTTTTTAGTTTAATGTAGTCCCATTTGTTTATTTTTGCTTTCATTGCCAGTGCCTTTGGAGTCCTTTCCAAAAAATTACTGCCAAGAGCAAGGTCAAGGAGCTTACTGCCTATGATTTCTGCCAGAGGTTTTATGGTTTCTGATTTTACATTCAGATCGTTCATCCATTTTGACTTAGCCTTGTGTGTGTGGTGTGAGGTAGGGATCCAGTTTGATCCTCTTGCACTTGGCTCTCCAGTTTTCCCAGCACCAGTTATTGAAGAGACTGTCCTTGGCCTGGTTTGCATTCTTGCCTCCTTTGTTATAAATTAATTGACCATAAATTTATGCATTTATTTCAGGACTTTGTTCTATTCTGCTGATCTATGTGTCTGTTGCTAAAGAAAACAGAACAAGTGAACAAACAAAACAAAAAACTCATAGCCACAGAAAACAGATTGGTGGTTATCAGACAGACAGGGCCTATGGGGTGGACGAAAGGATGAAGAGGGCCAGCTGTTTGGCGACAGATGGGAGCTAAACTTTTGTGGTGGTCGCTTTGCAGTATGCGTGAATATCGAATGGTTATGTCGTGCACCTGAAGCTAATATACTGTTCGTATCATTTTATGTCAATTAACAAAATGAAGTGCAGTATGTATTTTACAATTCCAGATTACCTCTATTCAGACTGGCCTCATTTCAAGAGCACAATAGCCTCATCTGAGTCTCAGATATCGAGGAAAGGTTTTGTTTCCAGGTAGTTAAAAAATCCGGTCCAGTCTGGAACTAAAGCTGTGATCTTTTATTCATTTTGAAAGTCCCTTCCCCACACTGGACAGATTTGGGCTTGGAAATGAGCAGGAGAAGAAGGGGCAGGAGGTGTGTGTGTCAGGGATGGGGGGAGTAGGTGGTCTTCCACTGATAGGTGGTCTTTCTGCCCCTTTGCTCCATCCCTCTCCCTCTGCCCAGGACTAGGGGCCAGGGACAATTAGAGGTCAAGGACAGAATGCTGGGCGTGTGTCTCCCTGACGCTGTACCTGCTGGAGTAACATCCTAGGCTGCCTTCTTCCATGCTGTGCTTCTATGCTGGGGAACAGTCATCTGTGGTTCCCTGATGTTTGCACTCAGCTCTGGGCTGCTGGCTGCCCTCCACTCCTGGACTCCCCTTGGGGAGGTCACCTTGCCTCTCCAGGCCTCCCGAGCCCTTCGGAGATGCCCATTCCTGTGACTGGCCCACCTGCGGGGGCAGCGCACACCCGCCACTGCTCTCCCATTGTGCTCCAGGGGCAGCGCCAGCCCTGTTCTTGCTCTGAGATGCGCCAGGGGCAAATCTGGTGCTGCTCCCTGATGCCCGCTCCCCCACCCCCAGGGGACCCAGCCAAGTTCTCTGGCGACTCCCTTGATGCCCGTTTGCTTGGTCTGCAATCACTGTCCTCCCTTACCCTCTACCTTCAAAGTGGATGACGGAGAATAATCGTGGCAGAACCTTCCTTTGCTGAAACCTACATGATTGGACTTCCCGTCTCTCTAAGGCGACGCCAAGACCCCCTTATCAGCCTGTGACATTTACAAATACAGTCAGGAAGGGTGCGCCGGCACCAAAATATTAACATTGGCAGTCCTCAGGTATAAACATTCCAAGGGAATTTTATTTTTGCCCCTTGGAATTTCTTATTATATAAATGTCTAAAATTTATTTTTTTATCATAATTTTAAAAATTATAATCATTAAATTATATAATCATAATAATTAAATTATAACTTAAATTTTTTATTATATTTTTTTGAGAAAACCAGTGACTCAGGGAGTCAAGTAAGATAAGAATATGAATATTTAAAGAAAGCATACATCAAGAGTGAAGTGCACATCAAGTGTTTGTGTTCAGGCCTATGCTCACATGTGTAAACAGGATGCTGCGTATTTGGAGAGGAAACCTTCTCTGTTCTCTTCCCTGGCTCTGTTCTGCGTCATCTCCCAGGCTCCTTGCTGGCTGCTCATGTTTCATTACTTTTTCCAGTGGCAGAATCTGGCCAAACATTGGAAGGTGGTGCCAGGAAAGAGTGGTTGTTCTCTTTCCTCTGCTTCTAGTGGTCGTGTGGCTGCTGCTGCAGCCCAGGACTCCACGGGCCTCGGGGGTCCCCCTGCAGCAGCGTCTGCAGCAATGCCTCCTGGCATGGCCACCTTCCCTCTCTGCTCCCCTGGCACTTGCCTCCTGCAATTATAGTCTCTGAGTTACCTCTCATTCCCCTTTTTTGCTCTTCAGCCCTTCAAACCATTTGTAATGTCAACTACAAATTGGCACTTGCCATCCACTTTTGCAAGGATTAAATCATGTGCTGCTGCAGTTATGATTTTCAACACCCCATGAAAGGAATTCAGGGTGGAGAGCAGAAATGAGGCACTCTGTGCTCAGGGGGAAAAACTGGCAGAACAGGTCTTCAGATAATTAGATATTTTCAGGAGCTGATTTTATGAGCCCAGTTCTTCTTCTATCTCCCCATATCTGTTGTTGTTCACTCGCTAAGTCGTGTCTGACTCTTTGTGACCCCATGAACTGCAGCATGCCAGGCTTCCCTGTCCTTCACCATCTCCCTGCCCCATATCTAGAAAATCGCTAAATCCTTCATGATGATGACTGTTTCTCCTGACTAGCAGAAGCTTCATGAGACTAGTAGAAATCTTTTGCAAAATATGTGCTTGATTGCATATACTCCCCCTTCACCAAAATCAGATATATACTGACATTTCCCCCCGGTCTCTTGGGAGCAGATTCTGAGAGCTCTCTGAGGTGCTGTCTCCCGGGCTGTAGTCCTTATTTTGCCCCAAATAAAAATTAACTTGCAGCTCTCATATTGTGATTTAAGTCGACAGAAGAACTTTCCTGAGTTAAATCCCATCTCTTTGAAACACCTAGCATGGCTTTATTTCTCCGCACTGGACTATGGCTGTTCCACAGTCAGCCGGGTGCTTTCCCATCATCAGCCCCTGTAGCTAGGTGGATGCAGCATCACGGCCCACTCTGTACCTCCTGGACGAGTTCTCCACTGCCCAGGGGGGCCAGGTGTGTGGGTGCAACATGGCACACTGGCCCGAGGCCAGCCTGGCCCTGGGCCTGCAGCGGCAAGCGAGCCCTCAGGCCAGGCCTCCTGGTCTGTGCCTAACGTCCTCCCTGGGACGCCGCCTGCACCCCCAGCGACAGGGCTCACCTCCGGAGATCTGTCCCATTGACCTGAGAAGCCTTTTGCATTTGGCCTCGGGTCACGCTGACACCCCAGCTGTGACTCCAGAAGGTCTGCACTGAAGGATACCTTTGGGACATCTAAACCTTTACCTTCTGGATAAGGAAATGAAATTGACACAGAAGTGGAGAGAAATGACCTGTCCAGGGTTACACAGGGACTTGATGGAACAGCCACTCCAGATTCCAGGCCTCCCACTTCTTGATCCAAACCACTTAAAAAAACAAAAACAAAACTCAATTTTAGATCGTTGTAGATTCCTACACAGTTTTACGAATAACACAAGAGAGACCCTGGTACCCTCTGCACAGTCCCTCAGGAATAACAGGCTGCAAAACCAACATACAGCATCACAACCAGGATGTGACATCGACACAGACCCCTGATCACATTTAGATTCCCCTACTGGTATTTACTTATTTGTATGTGTGTGTATTTAGTTCTGTGCAGTTTTACCATGTGTATGTTAGTGTCTCCACCACCACAGTCAAGATACAGAACATTTCCTCCACCACAAGTCCCTCGTGAGTCCTTTTTCTTTATAGCACAGAGAACTGTATTTAATATCTTATAATCACTGCCGATGGTGACTGCAACCAAGAAATCAGAAGACATTTGCTTCTTGGCAGGAAAAGTATAACAAACCTAGACAGTGTGTTGAAAAGCCGAGAGAGACATTACTCTGTCGACAAAGGTCCGTATAGTCAAGGCAATTGTCTTCCCAGTGGTCACGTATGGTTGTGAGAGCTGGACTGTAAAGAAGGCAGAGTGCTAAAGAACTGGTGCCTTTGAACTGTGGTGCTGAAGAAGACTCCTAAAGAGTCCCTTGGGCAGCAAGGAGATCAAACCAGTCGATCTTAAGGGAACTCAACCCTAAATACTTGTTGGAAGGACTGATGCTGAAGCTGAAACTCCAGTATTTTTTGGCATCTGATGCAAACATTAGAAAAATCCCTGATGCTGGGAAAGATTGAGGGCAGAGGAAAAGAGAGAGTCAAATGATGAGATGGCTGGATGCATTACCAATGCAATGGACATGAACTTGGGCAAACTTCAGGAGATGGTAAGGGCTGTAGTTCATGGGTTCGAGAGAGTCGGACACGACTGGGTGACTGAACAACATCAAGAACAACAAATAACCTATAAAGGGCTTCCCAGGAGGTGCTAGTGCTAAAGAATCCACCTGCCAATGCAGAAGATGCAAAAGAGATGTGGGTCCAATCCCTGGGTTGGGACAATCCCCTGGAGGAGTGCACAGCAACCCCTCCAGTATTCTCGTCTTGGAAATCCCTCGGACAGGGACCCTGTTGGACTACCATCAAAGGTATGATCATAGGGTCACAAGGAGTCAAACATGACTGAAGCAGCTGACTATGCATGCTTTAAGCTTAGTGGGAAATAATTTGAAAAGAATATATAGATAGGGGCTTCCCTGGTGGCTCAGACAGTAAAAAATCCACCTGCAGTGTAGGAGACTCAGGTTCAATTCCTGGGTCAGGAAGATACCATGGAGAAGGGAATGGATACCCACTCCAATATTCTTGCCTGGAGAGTTCCAAGGTCAGAGGAGCCTGGTGGGCTGCAGTCCACAGGGTCATGAAAGACTCAGACATGCCTTAGTGACTAAACAACAACAACAACAACAACATATACATGTGTATAAATACAAAGCCGAATCACCCTGCGGTACACCTGAAACCAACACATTTATGTCAACTATACTTTAAAAGATTTTTAAACAAAAAATATGATTCTCTAATAAATATTTCTAAGTGGATCAATAGAAACTTTGCCTTACTACCTTCTGAATTTAGCACACTCCTTTACTATGAAACGGACGGTTTACCGGACTCATGAGTCCTTTGTAACCACACTGACTACCCAACTGCCCCACCCTCTCCTCAGCCCCCAGTCCACTGATCTGTTCTTTATTTCTATAATGTTGTCAATTTAAGATTATTTTTTTATAGAATCACATGTAATATTTGGGGATTTTTTTTAAACTCAGCATAGTTCTCTGAAAATTTATCCAGGTTGTTGTGTGTATCAATTATTTCTTCTTTCTAATTACTGAGCAGTGTTCCACGGTACGGATGTACTACTGTTTGTATAACCAGTCACCCGTTGAAGGTATCTGGGTGGTTTCCAGTTTGGGGCTGGTACAAATAAAGCTGCTGTGTGCCCTCATGGGCAAAGATTTGTGTGAATGTGAGTCTTCGTTTCTCTGGCACCAGTGCACAGGCGTGTAATCACTGAATCACAAAGTGGTTGCATGCTCAGCTTCACGGAGTGCTATGTCATTTTACATATACTCCCATCAACAATGTGTAAGTGATCCAGT
This sequence comes from Muntiacus reevesi, assembly GCF_963930625.1. Taxonomy (NCBI): domain Eukaryota; kingdom Metazoa; phylum Chordata; class Mammalia; order Artiodactyla; family Cervidae; genus Muntiacus; species Muntiacus reevesi. The sequence continues at coordinate 99,578,700 of NC_089251.1, forward strand.
TTTTCTGTATCCTTGCCAGCGTTTGGTGTTAGTCGTTGTTTAAAATTTTAGCCATCTTAAAAATAAATAAATAAAATAAGATAAAATAAAATTTTAGCCATCTTGATAGGTGTACAGCTTTAATGAGCATTTTTCTACTGGTGAATGAAGAAAAACAACTTTGCATGTGTTTATTGGCCACTTGTGTATAATTCTTTTTTTCTTTCAGATCTTCTGTCCACTTTTTAATGCAATTCTGTCTTTACTATCGAGTTGTCAAAGTTCTTTATATAGTCTAGATACGAATCCCTTATGAGATATATAATTTGCAAATACCTTCTCCCATTCTGTGAGTTGTCATTTCACTCTTTCAATAGTTGTCCTCAGCAACTTCCCTGGAGGTCCAGTGGATAAGAATCTGCCTGCCAGCGCAGGGGACACAGGTTCGATACCTGGTCCGAGAAGATCCCACATGCCTGAGGACAGCTAAGCCCGTGTGCCACAGCTATAGAGCTCTTGCTCTAGAGCCCAGGTGCTGCAACTACGGAGCCCATGTCCTACAAGTACTGAGCCCATGTGCTACAAGTACTGAGCCCAGGTGCTACAGCTACTGAAGCCCTAACCCCTGGAGCCTGTGCTCGGCAACAAGAGAAGTTACTGCAATGAGAAGCCCAAGAGCTGCAACTAGAGAGTAGCCCCTGGGCAACAGCAAAGACTTAGGACAGTCAAAAATAAATAAATTAAAAAAATAGAACCCTTTGAAGCCTAAATGCGTTTAATATTTAGCAAAGCCAGTTTATTTTTTTTTGCTTGTAGCTTTGGTAACATATTTAAAATTCCATTGCCTCATTCAAGGTCATGAAAATTTACTCCTATGTTTTCTTAAAGACTTTAGCAGTTTTAGATTTTACATTTAAGTCTTTAATTCATTTTGTGCTAATTTTTGTATCTGGTGCAAAGTAGGGATTCGAGTTCATTCTTTTGCATGTAGATAAACCTCAACATTCAGAAAACTAAGATCATGGCATCTGGTCCCATCACTTCATGGCAAATAGATGGGGAAACAGTGAAAACAGTGGTTGACTTTATTTTTCTGGGCTCCAAAATCACTGCAGATGGTGACTGCAGCCATGAAATTAAAAGACGCTTATTCCTTAGGAGGAAAGTTATGACCAACCTAGACAGCATATTAAAAAGCAGAGACATTACTTTGTCAACAAAGTTCCGTCTAGTCAAGGCTATGGTTTTTCCAGTGGTCATGTATGGATGTGAGAGTTGGACTATAAAGAAAACTGAGTGCAGAAGAATTGATGCTTTTGAACTGTGGTGTTGGAGAAGACTCTTGAGAGTCCCTTGGACTGCAAAGAGATCCAACCAGTCCAACCTGAAGGAGGTCAGTCCTGGGTGTTCACTGGAAGGACTGATGCTGAAGCTGAAACTCCAATACTTTGGCCACCTGATGTAAAGAGCTGACTCATTTGAAAAGACCCTGATGCTGGGAAAGATTGAGGGCAGGAAGAGAAGAGGACGACAGAGGATGAGATGGTTGGATGGGATCACCGACTCAATGGACATGGGTTTGGGTGGACTCTGGGAGTTGGTGATGGACAGGGAGGCCTGGCGTGCTGTGATTCATGGGGTCGCAAAGAGTCGGACACGACTGAGTGACTGAACTGAACTGACTGATCCAGTTGTCAGCACTGTTTGTTGAAGACGATTCTTTCTCCATTGCATTATCTTGGCACTCGTGTCAAAAAATAATGGGCCATAAATGTAAGGGTTTAATTCTGGATTTTCCATCCTGTTATTTTGATCTGCTTGTCTAACCTTTTGCCAGTACCACATCGTACTGATTATTATACTTTGCATTTAGTTTTAAAATTGGGAAACGCATATCTTCCAGCTTTGGTTTTTCTTCTTCAAAGTTGTTTTGCTTATTCTGGGTCCTTTACATTTTTGTATGAATTCTGGGGTCAGTTTGTCAGTTTCTACAAATCCCAGTTTCTGCCACTGGGCTTTTTGGTAACGATTACACTGAGTCTGTTGGTTAATTGCAGGAATACTATATCTTAACAATACTAAGTCTTCTGATCTATAAACATGGAAGGTCTTTTTTTTTTCAGATCTCTTAAAATTTCTTTCAACGATGTTATGTAGTTTCCAGCGTGTACAAATCTTGCAATTTTTAAATTAAATTTAATGTTAAGTTTTTTTTTCCTTTTTGATACTATTTTACATGGAATTGTTTTCTTATTTTATTTTGGATTGTACATTGCTAGGGTACAGCCAGCAATCACTTTTAATGAGCTTTTGATTAGCATGTGTTTTCAATTGCAAACTTAGTTAAGGAAACATTTTCTGGCATTGAAAACTGCGTTTATAAGTTTAACAGATATGTTTTCCTTAAGTATTTCAGTGGTTTGATAACAAAGTCATTTTGAATGAATTTGGAATATGACGAAACTTACATTCTCTTAAATGTTCCAGCACTGTTTATAAACTTAGAGTTCAGCCTAAACCGCAAATTTAAAGCAACTACACACCAAAGTGTCAGTCTCCACTTGCAAAAAAAATTACTGACATGAGATTCCTTCCTGATACCCAGACCTTAATACTGAACCATTTCTGAATTCATGC